>NW_024884722.1:20383731-20882802 GCF_019232065.1 Centrocercus urophasianus
AAGGAAGGAAGGAAGGAAGGAAGGAAGGAAGGAAGGAAGGAAGGAAGAAAGGAAGGAGGGAGGGAGGGAGGGAGGGAGGAAAAGAAAGTTTAGGTCTAGAACAAATATAAAGTTGAAGGTCAGGGATGCATGGAAGGTGCTGAATCCATGGCAGGTAAGCCAAGCAGAGGAGGTAAGTAAAAGTAAAGAATATATGCGTGAGGCCAGTCAGCGGGGACATGCTTGGTATAGCTGTAGAGGCTGAGAAGACTGCACTCTTACAGTGAATTTTCTCCCCAAGGTCACTTCTTTCAGCAGCTTGCCAGGAAAGGCAATTTCCAGGTGAGTGTATTCACATATGTGGGTATATATGGTAATAATAGAAAGAACATCCTGCCTTTGTTAAAGGCAGAGAAAGTTTTGCCACTGACTTTGAAACGGGTCAAAATTTCACTCTCAATGGTCCTAAAGATCCATGGAGATCTGTTGCTGTAACAATTATATGGACAACCATATTATTGCTCCTAACTATGCTGTAACCTCACTGATTGTAATGGAACTCCACCAGTGATTAAAGCCCTCAAAGAAAAAATCTTATATATGGCAGTGGTTGAATGCACAAAAATATTTTTGCTGATTTCAGACAAGTGTTCAAACTCTAATTTCGCTTTCTTTTATGTACAGTGATGAATCTGGTCTGCGTGTGGCTAGCCTTCATTTAAGTCTCCACCCTGACTTACTATAGTCTCACTGCTCTACATACAGTAATCTTCAGATTTCAATTTTTGAGAATTGAATTTAACTCCCACCATGCTCCCCCTTAGCTTCTTGCTTTCTCTTTCTTGTGATTCAAAAATAGCCACTGTACATGAGGTTTTGGAAACATCTTAAGGACAATTGAAAGTAAGGATATGGTTACTATGAACACTTCAATGCAGATGTGCAACCAAATATATTTTTCCAAAAGGGGAAAAAAAGAAAAAAACAACAAACATAACAGTGTTTACAATGTAATTGAAGCAAGGAAATTAACGGAACAGGGTGAACTGGCCCATAGAACTTCCTTCTAAAAGCAGATGAGAGTGTCTTTGAGTTTAGAGAGCATTGTATATTTTTTTTATTTTTAGTAATAGGGATGTGTTTTTAGAAGATGGATGGGTACATTTGATGTGAAGGCGTCCAGGCACTTGTTGCTATCTGGGGCATTAACTGTCATTGTACCTCATCAGTTCTATAAAGTATGTGGGAGAGTAGATGCCCCAGAGTTTTGCAGTAGTAGACATACATGCTCAACTTTTATTTGCTTGATTTGCTTATTTGATTTGCTTACACTGACTTCCTTGGATGGGCTTATAACTTTTCAATGGTTGTTTTTAATATAGCTTCAGTTTTAAATAGGAATTATTGTGTTTACACAGAAGAAAAGAAGGATTTCTTATCTAGATCAGAAAGCAAAACGCGCCTAACATACTAGACATTCTTGGTTAGCTCCAAAGTGTTTCTGGCACGTATGGTTTGTCTGTGCAACACACATTGTTTCAGACTACCAATTGTTTTTCAAGTTGAACTGCCCAAAATTCACATGTTGCAATTCTTTTGAAATAGTAGTACTGTTTCTTGGGACAGAGTAAAATTGACAGTGATAGCAGATCTAACTTCATTGGAGAACGATTAATCCATAAAGAAGTTCATGTGCTTTACAAAGTATTAGATACACCTGTAAATGTCAAGATCCGTAGGACTTTATCTTCAAACAAAAGATTTTCGAATATATTAAAACCTGGAACTCAATACCTAAGGATATATTGTCCTCTAAAGTTTATTTTTATAAAAAGGACAAATACATGTATTTAAAGTAGAGACTTTTATGATTTTTTTTTTCTGTTATTCTTCAGCACACTCATAATTTTAAAATGGCCAAACAGATTGTCAAGTTTTCTCCAGTGTTTTGTTTCCTGAACTGGGCTGCACCATGCCAAGTTTCAGTTTCAAGAGATTATTTTTCTCTCTTACCACTAAACAAGTTGTAAATTTCCCAGGAAAAAAAAAATGTCTATAATGGAAATGTTGACACAACATTCAGAATGCCGTTGCTACAAATTATGCTATAATGATTTATATTGTTTCCAATAATTTAAAAACCATTTTCAATCACAGCCAAATCCTACATAATACATGAACTTTGAAGGATTTTCCAATAAAAATTAGGTTACTACACATTTCAGTCTGCTGTTCTACATTTAAAAGGCTGCATCTGGCCATTAAAAGACCAGCTCTTCAGTCAACAGGTACGGTATCACAGCTATGCGCTAGAAAAACATTTTCACCTGGTGATGTCTGTAAGTAGGTCATTCAATGTTACAGCGCTCTGAAACATCACTAAGGAGCTTCCTTATTCAGTATCCACAGGAATTGACTGAAAAAGTTGCACTAAACCTAAATGGCTAATACATTATTATGGAAACATTTTTTCCCGTTACTGGTCTACGTGCAATACATGATCTAGGAAAGACCTCACTGATTTTTTGTAGGAGGTCATTTGCCACCCACTCTAATTTCTTTCTTTTCCCCCTCTGTGTGCACAATGATTATTGTTATTATTTTGTATAAATACTTTATCTTTTCCTTTTCAGGACCAGACGTTAATCCTATAAAGCTTGGCAGAGTGGCACCCAAACACATGGCAAAGGATGTCAGGGATGGGGCTCAGGGATGGGGCTCAGGGTTGGCGCTAACTGGAGGAGTTGCCCAGGTGGGCAGGACCGCCTCCTCCTCCCTCGCCTGGTCCCACAGCCCACAATGTCTGGTCACTTGAACGAAAAGAGGTGTTTGCGAACCATGACTGACAAAACCACCTCGAGAATTAAAACTTTCACGCGTTGGTTGCGCGGCCCTTGGCAGCATGGCTCCATGGCTGCACGGCCTTCCCGCCCTGCTCGCCCCCTCCTCAGCCCAACGGCGGCCGCGGGGCCGCGCCTCCCCCAAACTTTATTGCCTCCTTTTCCCCCTTGCTCTCTCTCTCTCTCTCTGTCTTTTTTTTTTTTTTTTTTTTTTTTTTTCTTTCTCTCTTTGAGGGAAAAAGGTGGGGGGAGCTCTCAATTTCCCACTTGCCAACAGCAGATAAAAAAGTGGGGAGGGACCTCTTCTGTCACAGCCTATGTAGATTAACCTTTCAATTAGCTGTTATCAGGTCCTGTGTCTCCGCACCGGCGCTCGCGATCCGCGCCCGCCCGCACCGGGAGGCCGAGGCTCGGGCCGGGCTCGGCTTTAATTCCTCGGCGCTAATTGCCGGCGCGGCTCCCCTCCCCCGCCGGAGCCGATCCGGCCGTCCACCTTTAGCGCCGGGAGTGCGAAGAGGCGCCCGCCGAGGAGGAGGGGAGGCACAAGGTATGCTCTCGGCATCCGTCTGCTTTTTGCCCCCTCTCGCGAAGAGGCTCGCGGAAGGTAACTGGTGCCATCCATCCACTGCCGGGGGATTCCCTCCACCCCCTCCCGGCTCGTCTGGGGCTCTTCGGCGTGTGTTTGGGGAAGGGGGTGGGGGAGGCCGTGTTGTTGTTGTGTTCTGGCTCTGGTTGCGGCCAGGAGAGAGAGCGAGCGAGCGAGAGACGGAGCGGGAGCGGGCGAGCGAGAGAGAGAGAGGAGCCGCGATCGCGTTTCAGGGGCAGCACATTCCGCAGGAACCGCTCTGCAGACGCACGCACGGACAGAGAAAGGAGGTCACGGCCGGCGGAGGGGACCTGCAGCCGAGGTCAGATTGCCCGGAGTTACGCGGGGTAGCGGTGAGCGTGCGGCGGGGCTGGTTCCGCGCTGGGTGACGGGCTGCGATTTGCCGTAATCACCCTTCTCTCTCCCCTCGCGCGGTGCAGAGGACTTGTCACAGCCGGGGCACTTTTTTTTTTTCTTTTTTTGTTTTTTTTTTTTTTTTTTTTTTTTCCTTTTTCTTTCCCTGCCCCCCCCCCTTTGCACTGGAGGCTGATGCACGTGTTTGCAGACATTCGCGCTCGGTAAACGCGTTGCAACGCGGTGCGCTTTGCAGGCGCGGGGAGCAGCAGCAGGAGGCGATGGCTGGGCTGATGGGGCGGGGGGAGGCAGCGGATGGCCGAGGTTTTGCGCTGCGTGCTCACACCCCGCCTCGCCGAGGCGGCAATTGTTCCCTCGCAGGCGGGGTGACAGAGGAGTCCCTGCGCTTCGCATGGCGAAACTTGCAGGGAGCTGCGTGCGGCTGTAGAGCCGGGAGTCATTGTCGTCGTCCTCGCTTCCACCCCTCCTCCTCCTTCTCCTCCTTCTCCCTCCCTCCCTTCGCGGTGCGGGGTGTGTGTGCGCGATAAGCGGCTGCCAGCGCCAGGCACCTCGGGAGGGCCGTGCTGGGAGCGCGCCGCTCCATCCCGCCCGCCCGGACGAGCGGCAGCATCTGAAGCGCGCGCGTGACGCTCGAGATTTAAGGCAGCTCGATCGTGTGTGTCGCGCGCCCGCCCGCCCTCCCGGGCTGCCTGAGGCGGCCGCTGCCGGTGTCTCTTCCTGGCGCTCACCCTCCCGAACAAACTTCGGCGGCAGGAGCGGGTGGGGCAGCGGCGGGTGGGGGAGGGCAGCGAAGCCGGGGGAGCCAGACGGACGGCAGGAGCAGCCAACGGGAGGGCGGGCCCTCGAGAACTCGCTCCTCCGCCGGCAGTCGGAGACCAATCGCCGGCGTGCGAGGCCCCAGCAATGAGGCGGGCCGGGCTGCGGGAGGCGGCGGGCCGCGCGGCTGTGTGGCGGCTTTGGCAGCCAATGACAGCTCCCGGCACCACCCTTTCTGGAGGGAGGGCGGGGCCGCGCGTGGAGGGAAGGGGCGTGTCTCGTGATTGACAACGCCCCGCCTTCCAATGGGGCAGGCGGGCCGGTTGCCGGGCGGAACGGGGCCGGTGTGGGCGTTTGATGGAAGTGGGTGCGCAGCCTATGAAAGTAGAGCGGCTTGCGCAGGGCGACCCAATGGCGGGCGCCGGTGGGCGGGGCGGGAGGGTAGGTAAGGTTTTAATGGGACTCCATTGGGCTGTAATCAGTGTCATGTCGGATTCACGTTAAGTACAACAGGGCGAAACAAAATGGCGGCGTAGGTGAGGCGAGGCGAGGCGAGCCGCGGCGGTAGGGGGAGTAGCGGCGGCTGACGGCAGGGGGGCAGCGCAGCAGCGGGGGCACAGCCGCCTCGGCGCAGCCCGGCGGCGGGAGCAGGGGACGACGAGCCGGCAGCAGGGGGAGCCGCTGCGGCGCCTGGAGGAGGCTCCTCCCCCCGCACCCCGGCCCCGCGAGGTGAGTGGTACCGGGGGGCGCAGCCTGGCGGGCGCGGCGTGGCCCGGGCCCCGCCATTGGGGGGTGCAGGTGCGCGCTACCCGGCCCAGGGCCCGCCGCTGTCCCGCGGGGTGCAGCCGGCGGGCCGGGTACCGCTGTGGGGATGGGCGTCCCGCGGTAGGGCTCGGCCCCTGACTGATAGAACGGCTGCTGGGGAAGGGAGCCGCGATGTCTTAAAGTGCTCCGAACTTCCCCGATAGAGGACTAGAGGGGTACATCTGGGTGATGCCGGCGGTGCTGGTTGCTGTGGCGGTGCTGGTTGCTGTCGTGTTGCAAGCTGCTTCTTAACGTGTCATCCTAAATCGGCTCGTGGGGCTCACGGGGTGCGAGTGCTGCCTCGGCTCCTGGCTCACGTGTGCTGCTCTCGGTGCCCCTGACTCTGTTGGGGTAGTTCTGAAGACGCTGTCGCGTGGCTGTGCTTAAGGCAAGTGTCAGTCCTGTTCCTTGTTAAACAGTACGTGTTGTACTGAGAATAATACAGTAGATGGCTTCATGATGGACATAATGCTGAAGGAATCATGTACTGGTAGTCCTTGTCAGGATCTCCTTTCTCTCTGCGTTTTATTTAGGTGCTGCTGTTTTGTCGGGGAATCAAATACCTTGCCTCTTGCATCAGTAGTTGGGATGGAAGTGTTAGGATGGAGCTGATTAGCTGTATCATTTTAAATAGTTTGGAGGGGGAAAAAATGGCAAAGAGCTCGCTGGATGCAATGGCAGTCTCCTTCCTTCTCTGCTGCAATCCTTACCTGACCCTGATGCTGCAGCAGAGAGCTGGCCTGCTGCTGCTGTTCCTGGCATGTGAGGAGCAGGCAGGAGGGGCAGAATGGAATTGTAACTCTCAGGTCACCAGCAGGTTGCACAAGTTGTTCTTCTTCTTTTGTGTTTTTGTTGCTGGTTTTTTTTTTTGTTGTTGTTGTTGTTTTTCTCCTTCTCTTTTCTTCGTAGCCGCCGTGTTCACCTCTGTTTTACAAAGTTCACCTACGTTTACATCTAAGACAACTGCTGTGAATTTGTCATTAATACCTCCGAAAAAGACTTGAGAGGATGTTTTACAAAATACTTTTAGATACTTGTCTAAGAACTTGTTATGTTTCCTCCCTCAGAACAAAACTAAACTATGTTTTTTTTACATTCTTCTTTCTCACAGGTAGCTTGTTTTTAAAATCTAGATCACTTGGAAATGATGCCAGATACCCGCTGAGTCTAAAAAAATATCTCATCATGAGATTAAGGATTACTGATGACACTTAGGAGTGACAGGTTCAGTCATTGCATTCTTTAATTAGAACCAACTGTACAATAGCTATGCATTTTTATTAAGGACATACTTGCATTCATTCTAAATCCCTAGCTGCAATTTTGCAACTTCTTTGTATTTATCTGATAATTTATGACTTAAGTAGAGGGACAAGCCTTGACTAGAGATGGCTTTTCCTGTTTTTGAAAGTAATGTATTGTACACACCTCCTCCTCAGTGCTTGTGTTCTGCAGCTCTTCAAGTAGACTTGTTAACAGATGTGATTGGTAGCATAACATAATCAAAAGTTCTGAGATGTTACTGCTTTCAAAATAAGATATTACGGAGTGTGGAAGCTGAAACAGGATGTGTGACATAGGGCTTAATGATTGCTGCAGTAAAACTAAAAGTGGTCCTATGCATTAAGATCTGCAGAACCCAATCTATGACTGGATGGATGCTGCTGAGGGCTTCATTAAAACTTGTTTAATTATAAGACAGGGGAAATGAGTAAATAGTTTATAATCTCTCTTTAAAAATTGGCATTTCCTCAAGATCTCTGGACAATAAATTTCTGAACTTAGAGTTTTGAAGTTGCCTGTTTCCTCTTTCTGATGAATCTGAAAAACTTGTTTCTAAAGCAGATTGTCTTCTATTTAAATGTACCGAGTGAGCGTGTATGTATACATCTGTAGATGGTTAATCTCGGATCAATAACTGCCACAGCAGAACTTGGTTTGTGAAAGACCTCTTTATCTTCAAGCTCTGGGGTCACCAAGCTGGATTACGTTGCAGGCAGGGATATTTGTTATTAAGAGGTGGTTCAGAATCTTATGCATGGTAGACCTTGTCATGTCACTTGTGGAGGTCAGGGAACTACACCTCAAGAACATGTGCAGTCGGAGTGGCAGAACAGCTGAAACTTGAAACTGCTGGTTGTGGGAAAACAAATCCAAAGTTGGATTGGGTGAATTGTATGTGGTTTCCTAAAGCAGAGCAACTTGGTTCCTGCTGGAAGGAGTGAATGTGAAATATCTGGACTTTTCTCTTGAAATACCCTTTCCCATGCTTTGGAAGCTCCATGCTCATGCTGATAGACTTGACCAGTGTTGATTTAGTAGGCTCTAGCTTGTAGGAGGTGGCATTACGCATGGGGAATTTTAACTAAATAAATAAAAATGTAGTTCTGAATGTATATTGCAGTGAAATTCCCATACCAAGGAGCAGGCTTTATGTGAAGCTATAGACTTATGCTCACCTTTTGCCACAGTCACTGGCCAATAAAAATTCCTGTAACCCACAAGCTGCAGCATTTACACTGAAATGTTCATTGGTATCCCGGCGCCTGGAACAGACCCTGCCCTGTGTGTTCTGGAATTTAATGGAAGTGATGTGGTTGCTTGTATGAAATGTAATATCACAGTACTGCAGTAGGTTTCAAGATGAGAAAAGTATGTCTGACTCAGCAAATGCAGCAGTTTTCAGCATTTAATTGAGTACTGACCATCTTTGTAAAGACTCCTGGTAGAACAGCCTAATTAAACCACTCCTACACTGACAGCTGACTTTCTAGGAAACTGCAGTGTTACGTGCAGGTACAAAGACCTTCCAGAACGAAGGGCAAAGCATAAAAGGTCTCAATTTGAGCAAATGTCCACTCCTTTATGTATGGAGTTCTGCTTTGTTTGTTGTATGACTGTATTTTCACTGTCTGATTTGTGACTCTGGTTCATAGGGTTCGTAATTCTTTGGAACCTTTCTTTTTGAAATCCCTGCATTTGTTTGCATTTTGCAACTACAAAGTTATTTTGGTATCATGAGAAACTGGTGAATCTGAGCAATGCTGTCAGGGGGATGGAATTAAAATGCATGTTTACAGATGAAAATAGTTGTATTACAGATACTCGAAAAACTGTTACCAAATTAAATTGTGTGAGTAGAGACTGGAAGCAAGCATCATCATCCAGTCTGTGTAGCGGAGTTTAGTACGAGGGCTGGGTAATTCTTCAGGCCCTGAATTTGTGTCAGGAATGTTTCTTCATCCTGGCAGTCAGTTTAACTTTTCTGAGTCTGGAAATGCTTATGCTGCAGTCAGGTCTTAAGGATGACAGATTCATTGATTATTGTTTTTACTGTTGAGGTGCAGAAGAGTTTCACGCTCACCAATAGCATCAGTTTCTTTGTTATTAATTCCATTGCGTAGATAATAATAATTTGTGAAGCATGATCAGTAGCTTATATTTAAACAGGCTCTTGGGAGGTTCAAGGGAGAGCAGCGATATAAGAACAAACTTGTTGGGTTTTTTCTGTAGTTGTTCTCTTCGGAGTTACAGTGCAATCTTTTTTTAACAGTATTACTGTATCAATTCCTTTTTTTCCCCAACTTAAAATTCGCTCAAGTTTTAAACATGATTGAAATGCAAGATGACTTGAATAAATGAATATAAATGAGTGCCAAGAGTTATGTAATCATAGATATTACTGCTTGTTGTAGGCTGTTTGCCAGAGCTTAAGAAATGTAGTTTCAGATTGCTTCAGTTTGGAATTTTGCTAAGAGACTGCTGAATCTTCTGCTTTACAAGACAGCTCATCTATTGACAGTGATGATTTCCCACTTGTGATATTTATTTTACTTTAAAGCTCATACAGTGCAGTCCTGTTTGTGTCTTCAAAAGTTTTTGCTTGTATTTCATGGCAGGAAAAAAAGCTGTCAGCTCACATTTAGTCCTTAGATGACTGCTGTGTTATTTGTGAGGTTTTTGTCTTTTTTCCAAACCATGAAAGCAATAAACTTCCAATCAAAATGGTTCTTAAGGTTTTCTTTAGTAAGTTTCTGTAGCCCCTGAATTTTCAATTTAAGAATGATTTTTCTTTACTTATTATGGATCATGTTAAGCTGGATCACTGAAACATGTTTTGTTGATATGATCTCCTGTGTATATTTTCATGCTAATATGCATGTATTTATGTGAAAATGTGCTGTTGCTTTGTTTTCATTTCTGTTCCTCAGACTCTATATCAAAAACAGGTGCCTGTTAACTGCACACTTTGGTGTGAGATGTGCCTTTGTAATTACCATCTATGTTACAGGATAGCTAGGCATTAATGCAGGACTTAGTACTGCTGACACCATTCTGATACTCAAGGACTGATTCTTCTCAGTTGTGTAATCAAAACATGCCATAGCACACTGAGAAGTGGCAATGGTTAATAATTTGACTTTCACCGGTTTAGAGACTTATACAGTCTATGTATAATCTGTATATGTGGTCATATTCTTATACTGATGGATCTCAGAGTGATTTGTAGGCCAGCTAGTATTTTTGAGTATGTTTTCAGATGTGTAGTATGAAAGGGAATTTCCTGTTGAATCAGCAGTAGCTTAAATGTTGGGGTGATGGAATTTAGGAGAGCTAAACCTGTTGAATGATGTAAAAAATGTAAGGATTTATGATAGCTTGCTTGATGTGGGGAGGGATTAATCAAATGTTTTGGATAACCTCACAAACATTTTTGCATACTGCAGTATCTATCTACCCAATGAATGAGTGTCTGCATGCATCCTGGTTTTCACTACATCAACATGAAGCATTCTCACCTGCCTCTTCCTTTTTCTCTTTCAGGGTTGTACCTTTTTTCTGTGAGGATGTACCCCTGTCATCATGAATGAATCCTTTCTACGTTTCCATTTTGGTCAAGTAATTGGAAGCTCCAGCCAGCAGATATTTCCCTGCCTTTTCTGACTCCTCAGGATGGATATTTTTGAGATGAATCCCAGCGGTGTGTGGAGTCCTTTGATTTGTGTTTGAGGTGCGAACGGCCCCCGAAAGATCTGCTGAAAGGATAAGGAGGAACCTCTATGGGTAAACCGTTACTGGTCAACCATGGTAAAACTTGCCAACCCACTTTATACCGAGTGGATTCTTGAAGCTATACAAAAAGTTAAAAAGCAAAAGCAAC
The DNA here is from genome assembly GCF_019232065.1 of Centrocercus urophasianus. Classification (NCBI taxonomy): domain Eukaryota; kingdom Metazoa; phylum Chordata; class Aves; order Galliformes; family Phasianidae; genus Centrocercus; species Centrocercus urophasianus. The sequence continues at coordinate 20,394,233 of NW_024884722.1, forward strand.
GGCCATCTGAAGAGAGAATATGTCACGCTGTTTGTGCTTCCCATGGATTAGATAAGAAGACTGTTTCGGAACAGCTGCAACTTAGTGTTCAAGATGGTTCTATTCTTAAAGTTACCAACAAAGGCCTTGCGTCCTACAAGGACCCAGATAATCCTGGACGGTTTTCGTCTGTTAAACCTGGCACTATTCCGAAATCTGTTAAAGGATCTAGAGGAGCTTGTAATGAGCTTCGTAATGTGGATTGGAATAAACTGTTGAGAAGAGCAATTGAAGGGCTTCAAGAACCAAGTGGCTCCTCACTGAAGAACATAGAGAAGTATTTGAGAAGTCAAAATGACCTAGCAAGTATTTTCAACAATCCTGCTTTTCAGCAGAGATTGCGTCTGGGGGCCAAACGTGCTGTGAACAATGGCAGATTACTGAAGGATGGACCTCAGTATAGAGTGAATTATGGTGGTTTGGAAAGCAAAGGAGCTCCTAAATATTCCAGTGGTTTCCCAGCTTCTCTTCCACCTGTCAGCCTTCTACCCCATGAAAAAGATCAGGTAAGGCTGAAGAAATGGAAGTGAACTGTGATAATGCAGAAGTAATGATTCTTTCTGTTCTTTATTTAGCCATTCACGTGTATGTAAGTGAGGATGTGTGTCAAAGACCCATGCAGAATCGGTTCTGATAAGGCGTGTTCACTTAGATCCCTGGATTCTGTGTTGGACAGCATGTTTTTTGGATTTTTTGATAGTTAAACAGGAGAGCAGCAAGGAAGAGTGCAGCTGTATGCTCTCTTCTAAGTATCAGACTGTTCTGTTTGGTGGACTGGTGTTGCTGAGGTCTGCTATCTGATTTGGTTGTGGCATTCTTCTTTTGTGTGTGGATGTATTGGATTTTTCTTGTGGTTTTGACACCAGCTGAAGTGCTACCATAGACCTCTTGATGCTTAAGACTCTTAGAGTGTTTTTGATTTTCTTTCCTGAAGATATGTGTACGTAGGTACTTGGCCCCATATTAACTGTAGTTTTAAAGCTAATGTAACTATTATGGGAGATATTTGTTATTTGTGATACTTGAGAATCCTCTTCTTATTTTCAGTTTCCTTGGACTTGTGTGTAGTGATTTTATTTTTTTGTTTGTTTGTTTGTTTTGAGTACTTGGCTCTTGTTTTCAGGTTTCTTATTCACAGCTTTGAGAAAGAAGGTGGGGGAGGTGTATGTGTCAATTTTCCTTAATGAAGGGCTAGCATCAAAGACAAGCTTGCAGGCATTTTGATCATTCATTTAGTGTGGTGAACTGTATTTTTTTCATTGTACTTGGAAAGATGCAACCTGTTCAACTTGAGTTGATTTATTTTAGCCTGAGTAATTTGTGATTTTTTTTATTTTTTATTTATTTATTTATTTATTTTTTAAATACTTGATGGCAAAATTCTTTTTGGCATGGAATATCCCAGCTAGTGTTGTTGTTGTAGAGATGCCATTAGCATCTCTTTCGTGTTACTGTAATATGCTTGTTTGTTTGTTTTGTTTGTTGAGCTTTTTAAAAATTTTTTGGAATGGTTCTCAGTTGTTGTTTTCCTTGAGCTGATCTTAAGATGCTAAAGTGCATAGAGAAGAAAGTGCTTGTATAAGAAACAGACACATTTTGAAGAAGAGTTGTTTATGGAGCTGTCAGAGGTGACAGGAAACAGTTACCTATAGGTTGATTATTTTTTGTGTGTGTATGTGTGTTTCTTTAAGTATGGTTGCTGTTACATGAATTTCTCCGGATTTCTGTCAGATTGGACATCTTGGGTGTCTGAAGGGTGCATGGGGAGTGATGCTCAGTAATCAGAATGGGAATTCAGAAGTGTTGCTTACTGTGCAATTACTGCTGTAGCCATACACTGTAAGGAAGTTAATTATTTGTAGTGATAAAGCTGTCTATTGTTTAAGTATTCAGAGATTCTTCTGTAATTTTGAGTCTGAGGTGACATGAAAAATGTGGCGACTGGAATACTGAGCAACCGAGATAATTTAATGCTATGATGCTTCATGTGAATTCTATGGGAATGAACATGTTCCCTCTTAGACTACCTACAGGGAATGGCATCCATTGCTAGCAGTGTTAGTTGGGTCATGGTGCTGAAGAAGCCATTATTGCCATAGCAAGGTGCTGGTATAAGGGTAAATCTGTCTTTGAGAAGTTAGCCCAACAAATCTGCTATGCTTTAGCAAGGAGAAAAAAGAGGAAGAAAAAAATAAGCTTTGATTTGTGTGCATTAAAATTAGCAGTGTGGTTTGTATGCTGAATATTTACTTATTTTTTTTTTTAACATGCATTTCTTCCTGATACGTAACTACTGCTGATGTAAGGTTGATAAATATGCTGCTGTGTGTTGATGTAGCGCATGTCCTCAAGTGCAGTGCCTAGTTGTGATACTCTGTTACTGTGCAGATACCTGTAGGCTTTCTTTAAGTATGGTAGGTTTCCTAGTCTTCCAGCTGTATGGCTTTGAATATACTTCAGAAATGATAATTCTGCATCTGACTGTAAACAGATGTCTGTTTATTACTGGGATGTGCTTGCATGATCCTTTGATGTTAATGACAATTTATGAATGAGCAGAGCAACGCTGCAGGAGAGCTGTCCAGCTACTTTAATTGTAACTATTTAGGTGACTATATGAAGAATGTGAAGATTATTTATCTAATTTCCTACTAAAACATAGCCGAGTGATGTCTCTCAGGAATTGTTAGACTTTGGGGAGATGGGTGTATTTTAGAGTTTCTTTGTCTGACTGGTCATGTAGCTAACTCTAATAAAAGCTAGCGTTCTCTGTTGTTTTTTTTTTTTAACATTAGAGGTGAAGTTCAATTATTCTATCTTTAACTTAATTTCAAGGATGAAAAGAACAGGAGAAGTTGCAGAAATCTGCTTAGATGTCTGTTGAAGCTTCTTGAATGGGACTGTAGTGCAGGTGCATAGATAACTCTCTCCTGCTGATGAATTGTTAAGCCTTGCTGCGTTCAAAGTCTGTCTCTATTCAGAGCTCCCTCTTTGACAGTCTAAACTTTCACACTTGTAGTACCAATTGCAGACTGCTCAGCTTTCTTTCTGAGTAACAGGTGAACCAGTACTGGTGGGGTGGTGTTTTGTGTTGGAGATCCCTCCCCCTCCAAGGCATTAGGGTGCCTGGTACGCAGAGAAGGTAAAGTACTGCTGTAGTGCATTGTCACTGAAGTTAGTTCTGTGGACTTGGAGCCTTGGCTATATTGTGGGGGTGTTCAGTGTATGGTGCGGAATGCTTATGTGGAATGGGGAGCTAGAACTGCCAAGCTTTCCTCTGGTTGGTGGTACAGAGCTGCTTTCCTTGCCTCTGTACTGAGTGAGCGATTCAGTGCAAGTAGATACCGTCTTGTCCTTTAAGTTGAGGTAGAAGTAACTGTAGTTGGTTACAGAAGCATTAGCCTGTGTTACCATGTTTTATCCTGTTACCGTTGGCCTGGAGAGGAGTGCTTGTTTTGAAGCTCTGTTTTCCTTCAAGTGTCATCTTAGCTCTGGGGTTGGGGCAGTGGTGTGTGGACTCCCAGGTACTGGAAGTGGAAACATGGTGCATCTGTTGGGATTTTGTGCTGTTCCATTGTGTCTCTGGGGGTTGCCTTTCCCTTCTGTATGAAAGCTTGCAAGCACAAAGCTCAAGGAAGGGCAGACTGTTGTCAGGTGCTGCATGGTCTCTGCTGTATGGTTGATACATGGCATAAAATGTAAAGAGTAGCATAAATTTTGAGGTGACGTTGCAGTTACCTCCGGAATTCTGGTGGTTACATTAAGGCAGCCACTTGCTTAATGTGGATGGATAACTTGAAGCAAAGCACTTGAATAGATGTCTGTACATTTATGTTAAAGGAGCAGCCTCCAGCCAGGAGTGAACAATTCGTAACAACAAAAGGAAACTGAAAACAGTGATATCCTTTAGGATAGAGACTTTGAATGCTTTTTTCTTTCCTATAAATAAAAACTAAAAAAAAAAAAAAAGCCACAAAATGAAACAAACACCAGTCAACACACACAGGAAAGCAGAAAAAGAAAACTTTGTTGTTCAGTAGTTTGCTCTTTAGCACTTCGCTGTATTGTAGTGCTTAGTTAGTTTTAAGTTTAACTGCTCTCGTGCATTCTTCCTTATGTTCAGAGCCTTACATAGAGATCTTTTCTGCGATGCTTCACACCTTCTCTCACGCAGCAACTTTGAAAACGGCTGTACAAGTATGTTAATCAGAAAATGCAGTGTAAAAGTTGAGAACGTGGTAGGAAGTGATGTGAACAGAGGGGGACACGAGCCTGAATATGCTAAGTGGTACCTAGAGAGTCTACAAGCAGGAGGGGAATCAACTCTTTGAAAGGGTAGATAACTGCAGGACAAGGGGAAATGGTTTTAAGTTGAGGGAGGGAAGATTTAGGTTGGATGTCAGGGGGAAATTCTTTACAGAGAGAGTGGTGAGGTGCTGGAACAGGCTGCTCAGCAAGGCTGTGGATGCCCCATCCTTGGAGGCATTCAAGGCCAGGTTGGATGGGGCCCTGGGCAGCCTGGTTGAGTATTAAAACAGGAGGTTGGTGGCCCTGCATGTGGCAGGGGATTGGAGATTAACGATCTTTGGGGTCCCTTCCAACCCTAGCCATTCCGTGCTACATGAAAATAGGCTTCTGGAAATGCAGCAGTAAAATGGAATTTTAAAAGTTCTGGTTAAAATCCTTAAATGGATGCTTAATTTTGTCTTAGATGGAGTCAGTTGGAGAGCAGCCATATGGATGGTGTTTCCTGGGTGTGTGCTGTGTTCCTTGTTCTTGCCACTTAAACAAGCAGTAGGAATGTTCTGCCATATGGAAACTGTATGGAGCATGCTAGGTCTTAAGAGGTGTCCATCTCCTGAGCACACGTGTTATGTAGACGTGAATCTGAAGAAGCCTGCAGACAAGGCTTCAAATACATCTTAACACTTCTGAATGAAACTGAAACAGAAAACATTGATATAAAAAGATGAAGAGGCAATGGAATATGGGGTATATCTCAGTAGCAACGTATTTGCTGTGTTCAGTAGAGCTGCTACTTAAAGTGTACTTTCAAAGGCGGTCATATGTGGCTCATTTGATTGGACTGCATGTTGGTGGTGGTCCTGAACATTCTTTTTATGCAGCTCAACAATTGTATTAGTAGTTGTTTCCATTGGATTATTAGCATGAAAAAATTTTCTTACCTTCCTCCCTTCTCTTTTAGTTTGTATTTCTAAGGTGACCTTCATGGAAAACCATTGTCTTTGTGGTTTTTTTTGTTTGTTTTTTGTTTGTTTTAATACTCTCAACTCCTGTCAAACTTTGTTTTTGCTGGCTTAGGTGCGTTTCACTTTTCAAAGTGCAACTTGGCATGAGCTGAATTTCTGTTTTCTGATACGCAGCTTGTGCCAGTGCAGACACTGGGTGTTCCTCCTTCTGTCTTTTAGGCAAAGGTCCAATCTATAGAGAAGCTTTTTTGGCACCCAGGCTCCTCCCTGCTCTGCTCATCAGCTTCCTGCTTTTCTGTGGGCAGGCAACAAGTGGCATTTGGCTGAGGTTTCTCTGCTAGATCTGCCTTGTTCCCTCTGGCCTCTATGCTTGTCATTGAGTAGAAACAGAAAAATTAAGAAGAAGGAAAGTGCTGCTCAATCTGTCTCACTGGTTTACACACATGAGTATTCAGTGCTTTACTTTGGAGGTAATTTTTCTGCCCTGAGGATAATTCTGTGCCCATAAATTCAGTGCTAGGTAAGTTTACGAGAGACTCTGCAGTGCTACAGTTGAGGAGATTTTTAGCTTCAGAGGTAGCCTGTGTTTCTGTCTTTATAACATCTTTGTGGTGACAAGACTAAGCAATGTTAGTGGTGCTTGACAAACACTACAGTGTTGGTGCATCCCTTCTCAGTTTACAAGATACTTGCCCTAATTTCCTGGGAGAGTGGCCTGCATCTCAGGGCCTGTAGCTCTACAGGGAACTATCAGGGAAGACCTCACTTGTCCTCTTTTCCCAGGCTGAATGTTTAGCCTAGGAATGTGGTTGAACACAATGTGCTTATGATTCTTGTTGATCATGATGAGCCATTCCAAGCCTTATACTGCAAGCTGGTTATTTCTAAGGACTGCTGAAACTTGATTCTCTTTTTAGCTGATCTTCGAAGTTAATTATTGGGCTGTACTGCCAAGAGAGGCTTGTATTGAAGCTGACAGCAGTAAGTTAAAGACAACCTGCATAGTTCAGCAGTTGTGTTCATTCATCAACTTCTTTTTCTGTGAACACTTCTGTTTTAACTGGAAGTGACATTTGATTCTTAAACTAAAATGTTCTGCTCCTTTGTATTTTTTTCTCTTTCCCTCCAAGGTGAATTTTTCTTTTAGTACTCAGTATGTGAATATATCCTTTCTCACTATTCCTTTTAGAATTCACAAATGTCAGAAGTCTTCCTCAGAATTGGGGAGAACTGCCTTGGATGTGTTCTCAGTGCTGTGTCCTCACCTTTTCTAAGTGCCTCTCCTCTCCCCTGTTGGCTGGGAGTTCTGACTCCTGGGTCTTTGTTCTGTGCCAGCTGGGACATGGTAACCATTCCATGCAGTTTCTTGGTGTTGCAGAAACTTGACTGTAAAACAGGTGACAGAAAACCTTGCCAACTTTCAGTTCTGATAGTCTACTTCTTGACACTTAAAGTCCTTAAAGTTCTCTGAGTATGGATCAACTGCCAGTCAACAACCATTTTCCAGTTTGGTAGTTGGAAATGACTAAATAGTGGTCCTGCAAGTGTCTTAGTTCAAAAGGCAGTCTCTTTTCTTTTTCAGGACTGTATCTGTCTGGGTTTAAGAACAGACCCATGGCTCCCTCCTTTGATCGTTAAGCCCTGTTTTGGGTGGGATATTCCATTTCTGGAATAAAATGGGGAAATGTTGCATCCTTTTGTATAGTGGAAGAACACTCTTAAGGCTCAGACTGTCTGCATCCTCCTGAGGATGAATTGTGTCAAATCAAGCCCCACGTAGCTGGCATCTGTAATGCTGTCACTCATGACTACCTGACGAGAGACAGACCAATCTGTTAACTAGAATGATTTCCTCTGTGTGCTAATGAGCTGCTATGACACTGTTCTATACTGTCTTGCTAAGTGACTTCCTTCTTCTGGCAATTAGGAAAATGACAGGCATTGTAGATGACTTGACTGTAATTTCATTAAATGACCTAGAGTGCTTAAATAACTTAGCATGAAAAGTTGAAAGTTCAGTGGAAAGCTTCTTGATCTGAAAAACTGTGAATGTACTGTGGTAATGGTGCCACTACTGACATCTGTTGAACTTACACTGAATTGCTATCAGGAACGTGGAATTTTGGTGAAATTCTCCAGTATCTAATTGACTAGTGAGTGAGTCTTAACTTTTTTTTTTTCTGCTTCTGATATTCATAAACCTGGGCAACACTTATGTAGTCTCATATCAGGCTTCTTTGGAAATTTGGTTTTGTCAGTTTCCCTCATTGTCTTAAGCTGTTGGAGATGGGCAGGATGGAGAACATGCTTCACATCTTTGGCTCTTTGAGGCTAAGGAAACTGGGAAGTGAGTACCATTGGTGATGCAGTAGGAAATACTGAATTTTGGTTTGTTCACTTACGGCTCTGTTAAGGATGCCTGTGGTGACTGGCTTCTCATTTTGTATCAATAAGATTGTTAAGTGTGAGTGCAAATGAGAATTTAAATCTATTTCTAGGAGTACAAAACCTGACAAGGAATGTAAACTAAAAATAAGAATTAAACTAGAGTTTTGTATGGTGCATTTTACAGTTAAATTTAGGCAGTGACTGGACACATTCACTTCCAAAATGCAGATTTGTTTTTATTTCTGGAATACTGTTAATGTGTTTAATGAACTTATGCGTGTGCTTTTTTTTTCTCCTTTCTTCTCATTACTGGTGAACAAAAAGTTGAGAACAGCTCAGGAATCTGGCGCATGGGGCTGTGTGGCAATGGTGCAATTTTTTTTCCCTTGAGGAGATGCTGCATGTGGTATTGCAGAGTAGTAACCAATCAGAGGAAGATGCACTGATACATTGATGCAAGTCTGTGCCCATGTAACTCAGTACTGGTAAACTGACTGGGAGATGGGCACTATTGGCCTCATTTTCTTGATAGGGCTAGTGGATTTGTTTTGGAAAAAAAAAAAAATCCTGAGTTGTCCCAGTGTCAATTAACAGAAGCTAAGTGAAGATATATGGCAGCTCTTTGCAACCATTTTCTTTCCTAGAAATATAGAAACAAGACTGCTGTTTAAGAGCTCCAGTGAGTGCTGTCAGTGTGGTGAAAAAGGCCTTTCTGGATCTGTTTTCTGAAGGGTCGGTGCTTACATTTTATTGCTAGATTCCATTATCAAGAAGTTCTGTATTTTTGCCTATCTCCCTTGTTCTTCCTCAAACTTAGACTTGCAGTTCCAATGGGTGTTGCTGTAATGCACCCAGAATCTTAGAGCAATTTAACATTACTTAAATGTGTTTGTAGTGATGTTGCTCTTAATAGAATTTGGCTTGAAGTAAATTTGAAGCAAAATTGCTTTCATGTTTTTTCCTGTCAGATTATGTGACTGTTTATTGAGGGAAATTATAACTGGAGTCATGTAGGTTTTCAGGGTTATTTTTCTTTTCTTTCCGTGTTCTCATAGAAGAGCTTGAGGTTTCTTATTTACAAGTACAGGCAGTCCTTAAGCACTTAGAGTAATGTGAACTGTTAGTGATGGCTGTGTAGCAACCCCAGGGCTGCTGAACTTGGCTTTAGGTGAGTCATTTTGTTTCTGCAGGTTGTTGTGACCTGAAGCTGTGCTGTAGAGAAGATGTTACATAAGGAAAAAGACCTTGAAGGAAAAAATGCAGACTCCAAGTCTTAACTCTTGTCTCGGCAGTAAGAAATGAGAACATATGGGAATTTCTGCTTTCTCCTGTGTTTTGGCTGTAGAGGGGCAGAGGGGCTGTCGTCTCTCTCCCTCCACTGAGGCAGTGCAGCCCATCGGATACCAAGTACTGTGCTGCCAGGATGAGCCTTGAGGCTTCTGTTCTGAGTTGCACACAGGACTCTAGCACAGAAGAGCTGTGTGTGATCTCAGTGAAGTTGTCTGAGAGTCATTGCTGATCTTTTCTCATCTAGGAAGAATCTGTAATAGAAGTAGAGCCTCATATAGGCTGTGATAGGTTTGTACACGCTTTGCACGTGCTGTCCAGCACTTGATTTTATCCCATTATGTTGTGCTGATAGCTAGTGCTGCTTGAAGTGCTGTTCTTGTGTAAGAATGTGAGTAAAATTTAAGTTGCAGGCACTGTGGAATTCTCCAAAGTGTTTAGGATTTTTGGTTAATGAACAGCAGTTCGCCAAGTGGTTTACAGAGAAATACAGTTAAAAGATGATGAAAAAGGCAGCGTTTGACAAGCATAACAAAATTCTTAAGACCAAAGTGAACTCTAATATCTGAACATAGTAAGAGCTATTTGATCAAGTTCTTAGCTCGCAAAGGTAACTGTATTCTTCTTGTCTAAATTTGAAAAGATTCTCAGCTGTGTTTTTCTACTTTGGTGCTTTTGTTTTGTCCTGTGAAGTGTAGTAAACCTGTAGGAGTCAGGTTAATAATGTGCTACTGCTAGTGAAAAAGGGGAGGTCAGCATATTGGTTATTAAAACAGAGAATCGTGTTATCAGTTAATGGATACATGTTGAGGGTTGGACACACATGGAGCGTTACGTGATGCACAACATAGTTGTACATAACTAAGGTATTTTTTGATCTCTGCTTTCTTCACTTCCCTCATTATCAGTGATGAAAACTGAATGTCACAGAAACTAATACCATTTGACGAATATTAATGCTGCTTTCATAATGAAGCATTGCACGTTAAAAATAATTCCCGTGCATTTTGTTGTGTTTGACACCACATTCTGCAGCAAGGCAATTTTTCACAAAGATGCTATGGATGCTTTCTGAAGTTTGGAAAATACAGATAAATTCAAGAAGTGAATGGAGAACGGTCAAGGTTGATTGCCAAGTGAGATAGCAGCACGTGCTACGTGCTTGTGGAGTGGTCTGTTGCTGTGCAGGTGAATGCACACTTTTAATTACACTAGGAAGTAGTAGAGCTCACGCTATTTTAGGAACTTGTTCTTTTGTAGCCATCTTGAAGAATTGCTCTTGTTGGGTTTATCAGCCTGCTTGTCTGCCATAAATTCCAGGGAGAAGAAAACTGCTGATACATGCCTCTTACTGAAAACTTATTTTAAAAGCTTTAGGATCATTGACTACATTTTTAAAGGTGGCACTGACCATTGTAGCCTAGTAATTCCTTCTCTTGCTGTCTCTGTATTTAGTTTTACTCTCTTCTGATTAAAAGTCAAAGATGCGCTATCCTGGATAAAACATGAAATACAATAGCTTTTAAGAAAAGTCTTGGCTTCAGCTAATCCTGTTACTTCATGTCCTCTGAAAATCCATTTAAAAAAAAAAAAAGAGTCTGATCAACATGAGCTCTGTTCTGGACTTTGCCCCTGCAATTCCTGTAATGATGGACAGTTCTTTTGATTTCATGCTTGTGTGTGTTTTTTTTCTGTTCAACAAGAAATGATTAGCTGCTTGTCTTACTGGCATGTTTTCAGATTTACAGTAGGGAGTTTCAGAATTCTACTGAGATCTGAACATGTAAGATGATAGTCTTTTATTTGGGATAATAAACCACTGGGGAAATCTTGCTCTGCATGTCCAGCTTCCTATACAGCTCTGAATTCGAGATGTACCTTAATTCTGAGCTACATGCTTACAGAAACTGTTGCAGCTGCTATTCTGCCCAGGGTTGATTGGGTCTTGTTTTATGCCTCTAAGAAAGTAGTAGTGATTTTGTTAATAAACCTGTTGTGGTTGATTTTATTTGAGGAAAGTATCTTTGACTGGCAGCTGGTAGCTTGGTTCTTTTTAAGGGAAAAATAGCAGGGTGTTCAAACTTCAATCTATGAGCATGCCATGTTTGATTTTCTTGATGCTGTTCCAAACAGAATTGCCTACAGTCTGTCTGCTAACATGAAACTGAATCTTAATTGTGTTGTTTCTTTCTTAATATTGTCTCTGGATGTATCTTGAAGAGACCTCTGAAGGATTTAATTCCTAGAGTAGAGCTGGTCAAGTTAAGTGCATCTGAGAGTAAGCTTTTTTCCCTTTACTACCAGGCAGAGATCAGAGGATAAGTCATATTTATCACAAGTGAGTTTAGTGAAGACAAGTGGTATTTTAAATTTTTGTGAAGAAATCTTGTGTGAAGTCAATTAAAGCATGATGCTTTACAGTTTTGGATTTTAACTTAGAGTTACTTAAAATGTAAATGTCTTAGTGTGCTTAGTGTGAGAACAAAAGTAATTCTCTTACCCCACTGTGAAAGGAGGGGGTGTCAGGAAAGGGAATCCTAAAATAATGTTAGTAGGTAAAGTGATTTAGACCTTGAATCTCTGATTTTGCTTTTCCATTTGAAAATATTGATCACGGTTTTTAACTGACTTGTGTTTAACTTTCAATTGCTGGTGACAGCCTTAATAGCAATATTTTTTCCACCTAAAAGTGAGATTAACTTTGATCTCTTACATGCACAGATATGACTCGCTGTCTTTTTGCTTTGTTAAGCTGCAACAACTTTTTTTTCTAAAATATATGTTTAGTAGATCTTACCAATTAGAGTAGACATCTGCTTAGAGATCACAAGCAATCAAAATCGTGTACGAAGAAATTGTTGGCTCATGATGTCTCTAAAATAATTCTGTAAGTTCAGCTTCTTTTTAGCTGTTGCTAAGAGATAAATTTCCATTGACACGAGGGATGTGAGGACATATCAGCATGCTACCAGTTGTTTTATAGGCACTTAGCTCTGCCGCCTTGCAGATGGTTGGAAAACTCTTGGTAGTGGGTAAATGTGTGCTGATTATCTCATTGAATTAAGGTAACCTTTTGTCATTCATTGAATTCTGCAGAGCAGGCAGTGAGCAGCTGCTCCACTGTTGTTGAATTCTGGATTTGGTGAGTACAAAGATTATGCTAAAGACTATTTAGTCTAGTTCCAGGTACTAAATATTGGTAGAATAAGAGTAAGAATTGTAAGAATTTTGTTTGTTTGATACTGCCTTCAATATTTTAATAATTGGGGCAATCGTCAGCATTTTGACCAACTTTTTTGTCGGCTTTGGAAGTAGATCAGGAAAAGAGATTGCAAAGAGCTGTTGGTGATGTTGCTTTTTTTTTTTTTTTTTTTTTCTTCCTCCTTCTCTCCTTTCTTTCTTCCCTGACTCTGAAAGTGCTACAAAGCAAAGTCTTCCTGCTTCTTGAGCTATAAAAATTCTCTTTTTGGTTTTTATTTTCAATGCAGGAAGACTGATTTGATGTTAGCTCACACATCAAATATCTGTTAAAACCAGTTTCTAGTTTAGTTATGAAATTTGTCTCAAAGAAACATTTAATCTGTATTATAAGGTTCTCAAATCTATTTATCTGTTCTGGATTACTTTTAAGTGCATTTGATCTACTGAGAAAGTGTACTTAAAGGTTGTAGGTAGTTAAGTATCATGCTGTAACTTGCTTGTAAAGGTCTCCCCACCCTTCTGAAGACTGTCTAGTAGGCACAATGAGGCTTTCAATCAGACTGCTCTTATTAAAGACCATTTTTCAGAATTTTAATAAAATATTCCCCAGGTAAAGCGGAAACTGTTTGGATTGCCGGAAGTGGCAATGAGCCTGGATCATTTTACGTTAACAAAGTTTCAAAAATGAGTCCTTAGGCTGATACAGTTTTATCCAAGAAAATCCTGTTCTGTATAGATCTACAAAGAAGAATGAAAAGCACAGGCAGTGGAAGTAGGGGCAGGTAACCAGGGAGGAGTATAGAGATGGTGCTAGGCTGTGCAAGGATGGGGTTGAGAAGGGCAAGGCCCAACTGAAACTGGACTTGGCAAGAGGTGTAAAGAAAGATAAGAAGGGCTTCTATAGGTACATCAACTGGAAAGTCCAGCAGGGTGTACCCTTCCTAGTGAGAAATGCAGCCAGGCTGGTAACAACAGACAAGGGGAAGGCTGAGATATTAAGCAACTTTTTTGCCTCAGTGACTCACTAGTGACTGCTCTACGCACAGCACTTGAGCTGATGGTTTGGAAGATGAGAACTGGAGGAGAGATACCCCTTCTGTAAGCGAAGATCAGGTTTGCGACCTCCTGAGGAAGCTGAGCATCCATTAGTCTGTGGGTTCTGATGAGATGAATCCCAGGGTCTTGAGGGAATTGGCTGACATAGTTGCTAAGCCACTGTCGATGATATCTGAAAAGTCATGGTGATCAGGTGAAGTCCCTGGTGACTGGAAAAAAGACAGTGTTGCACAAATTTTAAGAAGGGTACAAAGGAAAGCCCAGGGAACTACTGACCTGTTAGCCTCACCTCAGGGCTGGGGAAGATCACAGAGCAGGCCCTCCTGGGAGCTATGCTAAGTCATGTGGAAGAGAGGGAGCTGATGTGGGATAGCCAGCGTGACTTCACCAAGGACTGGTCCTGCCTGTACAATCTTGTTGCTTTGTATGGTGGCATAGCTGCATCAGTGGACAAGGGAAGAGACACTGATGTCATCTATCTGGACTACAGTAAGGCCTTTGGCATGGTCCTTCCATAATGTCCTTCTCTCCAAATTGGTACAATGTGGATTTGATGGCTGGACTTGTTTGATGGACGAGGAACTTGTTATGAGATTGTGCCCAGAGACTGATGGGGATGGAGATCAGTGATGAGTGGTGTCCCTCAGGTCAGTACTGGGACCAGCGCTCTTTAACATCACCAGTATCTGAGTGCACCCACAGCAAGTTTGTGGATGACTCCAAGCTGTGCAATGCAGTGGATGCACCTGAGGAATGGGATGCCTTTCAGGTAGACCTAGTCCGGCTCTGGTAAGGATACTTTCTTCTGTAACGTAGTAATGAGTTAAGTGCATGAGGGGTCTTCTAGAGAACAGCTTTCTTGAGGTCTAATGGTCCCTTCAGTCAAGTTTAAGATAGATTACAAGTCACTGTGTTACCTCTTTCAGTATAACACTTGAAGAGAAGGGTAAAGTTTTAATGAGCTGTGTTTAAAATGTTGCATAACACACATTAGAGGAAAAAGGTGATTCTGAGGCCGGGTTCATCTTGTCTGTCTGCTTAATTGCAACTTCGTTCTGCCTTCGTTCTTAAGTGTCATGTTCTTTTAATCAAGTATATGGTGTTTTAATGGGTTCTTTCTCTAACCTTTAATCCACATCATAGATACTGATCAGATTTTTACTAGTAAGTTGCTGCTTATCTTCTGTGCAACTTCAAGAAATACTATTGGACTATTTCTGATGAAACCGTATGGTTTAAATTCTAGGAAGTCAATTTTGATGCAGATTTAACTAATGTGCATTCATCAAGCAGTTAATAATTCATTTCCGAAAGTATTTTTCTTAGACCTTTTAAAATCCCATCACGGATCTGTTTGATTCAGGTTACATGTGCCTCAGCATCAATTCTCTCCATGTATATTACTGCAGAGGATAGACACTAGGGGGTTATTCTCTATGCATGCCTCTGTTTCCTAGGTATGAGGTTGCAAGTGCTTTTCAAGGACTAGCATAATCTAGAACCCACTTAATGAAAACAGCAGCAAAACAGGTTTTTTGTCTCCCTCTAAAAAAAACACCAGCTTTTTCTACTGGTTCAGTAGAACTGCTTTGAAGATGTTTTTGAGCTGTGTAGGGTAAAGCTTGAGGTGAAAAGCTGTAGCAAATCCTCGAGTAGTGACTCTGAGGAGATATTCAGTGTCCTGTTATGAAAGTGAATGAAAGTAATATATAATGTATGTATATATAAAGCCTTTTCAAGCTATGTACAGCTTAGCTAAATTCTTGGGATTCTTTTTGCCCTAATTATCAGTTTGCCCAGACTGTGTACTTCTGGGGTGCTGTTGGTATCACTGATAACAGTATAGAGCTTTTAATTGAGCAGTCAGTAATACAGGAGCACAAGTGATAGACAGGGCTCAAAGATTTCATTCCTTCTTTTCTAAGTTTGTGACTAATTCAAGTATTTCAAGCTGACCAGTGTTGACTTGTACAACCATTTCTGAACACAGTATTAAAAATTTTCATATTAAACTGAAAATAATCTGAGGAAATGAGAAAAATGAAACTTAAATGGTGGCTGTTGATCTGCTCCTCTGCTACAGGAGGGAATGCCTGCTTTTCTCACTGCCTGTAGATTCTTGCACCCATCTGTGTGCCTTCCATCATCAGTTCACATAGCTTTAAAACCAGCAACCTTGAGAGCTTGACATCAATATGTGTATTTCCTGATCAGAGAACACAGGCGGAAGGTAATACTCAAGTTTCCTAAGTCTTGGGAAAATGCTGCTGGGTCCCAGCTGTGCTGTGGAGTCTGTGGTGATAGTGACTTAGGTGAAGATTTAGAATGAGGCTTTCTTGTATGCTAGTTAGCTCAAGAGCATGGACTTTTATAGCCAGATTAAAATAATCTTTATTTGACTGTGAGTTATAGCAGTGAATTAAATTGTGACCGACTTATGTGGGTAATCCATTAGAGTAGAATCAAAAGACCAGATGAAAGCAATGAAAGTATGGAAGTAGTTTTTAGAGCCTAATGCTTAATTCTGACTTGGGAGAAGATTCTGTTAGAGATGTCCTGTAGATGTTCTATCTGAGGGTGGAAAGGTTAGGGCTGTTCTGAAAACAACAGGATTGAATTTCTGTTAATAGAACGTAACTCAGAATTGAGTAGCCAGATTTATCCCACACAAGCACTTTCTGTAGTACTGTTGGTATCATCTGAAATAAATTGCCTGATTTGAGAAAGGTCCTAATTCTTGTCCAGAATGTAGTATGTTGTGAAGTAAAGTGGGTCCTGTAAGTACGTCCTTAATGAGGATCCGGCAGTTCTTCTCAACTTCATCCATATATGATCTTAACTACTGTAAATTAATAACTATTTAGAATTCATTTGAGAGTCTTGGATTACAGAGGAATCTTTAGATCTGTAGACTAGCCTTTCAACTTATGTCTGAAAAATAATTAATCTTTACAGTTGTCTTGTTTGGAAGCTTTGCAAACACAGATGTTTAAATCTTTTCAGTGAACCGCTAAGTGAATCCTATATTGTGCCCAGCGTTCTACCATCAAGGCCAGTTCCTTCCTCACGAGGCAGAGCATACTGACCTTGTAATGCTAGGTACTTGAAATGCTGTTCTTTTGGTGTACAGATTTGCAGATTTATAGATGGTCTGCAGATTTGCTCTTGCTCTTTAGCAAATTCACATAATTGTGTCATAATTATCCTTAAGGAAACTCTGGTTTTATGTGAATCACTAAGAAAAAATGCTGCTGTGGTATTCTGTGTAGCCGTGGCACTTTTGCATCATGGTGGCTGTTCTGTAGAGCTGCCCAAAGCGTTGGCCTTGGTTTTGAAGCTGGTGGTGCTTTTTAGCTGTCTCCACTGTTGATGGATACTCGCCTGTGGAAACTTATGGAGATGGTTGGCTAGTGTATTATTCCTTGAGAAAATTCATCCTCTCTGGAGGAGTGTGTGCTGAGTGTTAGCAAGTCTTTCTGTGCTGCCTGTCAGAGCTGACAATTGACACCTGTTATCAGTGCAACAAGTACAAGGCAGAGCCTTTCACCTCCTAGCAGGAAGCTGCTTTTTTTAACTCCTGTTTTTTTTTTTTTCTATTGTTGTTCCTGGTGATGCAAAAAAAAAAATGTACTTCAGTGTCCTGAAATTCCAAGCCATCAAGAATGTGCCTATCAACATATCAACAAAGCCCCGAAATCCCGTAACAAAAAACTATTACTCAGTTAATAGGTGTTGTCCTTTAGATTTATAGAGAGAAGCAAAGAAACCTTAAAGAGTCTTATTTACTTTCCTGCTGTAAACTAAGGGTGGAAGTGTGTGTTTGTGTGTATGTGTGTGTGTTGGGGGGGGAAGGCAAGGGGAGGAGGACTGTAAGTTCAGTGAAAGTTGTCTTCCCCTTCCCTCTGCAGAGTGTTAACTGCTAGATTTCTAAAAGCATGCCTTCCTCACTGCTTTCTTGTTTCTAGGGATAAAGGCTATGGTAAAATACAGCATGGTTGGAGTTGAATCCAGTCTTTCCTTTCTGCTGCTGCTTTCTTTTGTGATCTGCTGAAGACTGTTCATGACATCTGTTGAGGACCAATAAGAAAGTGCTTCCTGGCTTTCAGAATTTCAGCCTTTATGCTAAACAGGATACCAGTTATTTTTGCAGATTTGCTTGTTCTTGAGGATAGATTTTTGCAGTAAATGAAAGTATCTTAGTATTTAATTTCAAATAGCCATGATAAATTCTTACTGAATTGTTCTGTCCTGTTGAAACACTGCCATTTCAAGCTGTTTGGGTCAAAAAAATTCCAAGAAGGTGCATTCCAGGTTTTTGCAAGATGATTTAGCAAATTGAGCTCTAATTGAGATTTGTGTCAGCTAGGACTTCTTGGTCCCTGTTAGTCCAGGCTGGTGTTTGTCATGACTGGACCTGCAGAATTTCTATCTTTGTATCTCATTTACTGCCATAATAAGAACTAAATATATGAATTTCTAGTACCAGAGGTAAATGAATCTTAAGCTGCTTTTCAGTCACTAAGTAATGAGTCTAATCTACTGCAGTAAAAGCCCTACTAGTGGATGAGTGTGGTACTTTAAGTAATTCTGTTGGTTAAATCTAATTACTGTACAGTACTTTTTAAATGAAACTTCTACTGGCTGCAGGGCAAAGCATCTTAAGCTTCGTCAAACTTAAACTGTACATTATGTGGAATCATTTTAAGACTGATAACTGTGATTCCTTCTTGTGCAGTGTGTTCTGTATTTACAGGATAAGAGTTACGGCTGTTGATGTTGGTCAGTTATATAGGAAGTAATGGGACTGACTGTACTGAGATGGCAGAAAATAATTGTGTGTGGAAATGAGAGCCCAAATCATTAGTCTGTGATGGCATAGAGTAAATGCAAGGTTTTG
Organism: Centrocercus urophasianus; assembly: GCF_019232065.1. NCBI lineage: Eukaryota > Metazoa > Chordata > Aves > Galliformes > Phasianidae > Centrocercus > Centrocercus urophasianus. The sequence continues at coordinate 20,412,311 of NW_024884722.1, forward strand.
ATGATAAACTAGGTACTAATTATGAAGCTTTTTTTGTGCTACAAATGAGTGAATTTATAACTGCCAGCACCTGTAGAAGAATGTCTCTCAGGGCCCAAGGCTTGCGTATTAGAGTGTATGTATTGGCGTGATAAAAGCTGTATTGCATTATCTGTCCAGTTTAACCAGGAAGTATTTCTCATATAGTTAACTGTAAATCTGAAGAGGAGAAAACTGTAGGAGTATGATTTTTGCATTGTAATGCTGGTTAGCAGTAGCAATTCAGGAGTTGATGCAAATAACTGTTATAAACAACTTCTAAGGAGGAAAATTTTTTAGTCCTTTATGATGAAGTGCCCACAAAATATCAGTTCATCTTTCCATATATGCATTTGTGCATGAATGTAAGATGTATATTTGTACATAAATGCTTTATTTGCATTACTATTATATATAAAGTGATTTACCAACCTTGTTGTCCTATGAGAGCTGACAAATTTTTGACAGATCTTTATTTTAAAAATATCAATGCGTGCAGGATCTATTGAGGATGGAGGGAGAAAACCAGTGAATGAAAGATGAAAGAAGGAAATGCTGTGTGCTGTTAACGTCGTAACAGAGACTCCCGCAGTTGAGAGCAGTTTCCTTTCTGCAGGTACTGGCAACCCTGCAGCAGAACTGGTGTTTTTCTGGTCTTACCATACTGGCTGACTAACTTAGTGCTGACTGCAGGCAGCTGCAGATGCTTGGACCAAAAGATGCGGAGTTGTTCCAACAACTGCCATGACACCATGCCTCGCTTCATTAAACCAGGCTTCTCGTACTGAAATATTGTTTGCTGGTGTCCTGAAAAAACTAGCACTTTTTTGTGGAATCTCTGCACGGTCAGTGTATTCCTTGCCTGCGAGACAATCTTAAGGAAAACTCGGCAGTGGGAGAAACTCAGTAGGACAGCCTCCTAAATAATTCTGGATTCTGTCTTATGGCACACGAGCTTAAGGAATGGTCTCTTCACTGTCACACTTCATCAGCACTCGCTTGTGGAATATAATGAGTCATCTGAACATAACCCTGTTAGCCAGTTTATGGACAGCAAAGGACATCTAGAAGGGAAAGTGAAATGATTCCCGCCCCCCTGCCCCATTCAATTCTAATTATTACTGCAAGAAAAGGGGAGACTAAGACCTGAAGGTGGTGGTGTGTGCTTTCAAACTGTAAAGGAGCAGTTTGCTACTGAGAAGGCAGTTTTCAGATTATTTTTGAAAGAATTACTGTAAAGGTGTGAGGATCAGGATGTGGTTTTTTTTTTTGTTTTTTTTTTTTTTAAAGCATGTCTACTCTGTCACGTGTTACAGTGCCTGTGTTACTTGTGTGTCCTGTATCTTCTCCTGGTGTTTAGTTTGGTGTTCTGTTTTTTTTTCCCCGCCATAGTTTCATTGCTTGTGTGTGGCTGTCATTGGTATTGGTTTGAGTGTAACATTAACATCACTGAATGGCTTTGTGTGGTCACAGTTGTTTCTTATGTGGAATGGGAAAATATTTTCACAAGGGCTCAAGGTGGCGTTCTTTTTTCCTTTAAGCTGCTAAGAACACTGATTCATTATAGGTTATCCCTCTCTTCTTTACTACTCCAGTCTAATGTATTTATGATTCAGTTGCTATGTAGATACCTGTTGTATGTTATAGTAAAAAATTACGTGGATGTATTTTTCTCTCTGCGAAAGAGAGGGTGTAGAGGCATAAACTTGTGGAGTGAAAGCAAAGAGATGGGACACAGCATTGTCTTATGAAGATAAAATCCAAACTTGTGAAATTCTCCACCTCTTAAAATCAGGCCAGAGGTTTATTCTATTTGAAGTAGATATTGTACATGGACTTAAAGAGTCTTAAGCCTTGAGCATAGCAGTCTATTTATGTCATGAAAAATTTCTCTTGGATGCATACATGTGAGCAAGCAGTCCTCCTGCACAAAATATCCACCCTGTCTCTTTTCAAACCAGAAGAGAACAGGAAAGTAAATGCATGGAAGTGATTAAGATAATGCCTTGAGTTACAGCATGTGTTTCTAAGTACGCTTTTAATTCTTTGTTTTGTCAGAGGTTTTCAGTCAGCATTGTTCAGGCATTAGAGCTCATGTGATGGGTAGTGACTACCATGCTCCCTTGGAAGAGATGGGGCAGATTCCAAGCTGCAGTCTTTGCCTGACCGCTGAACTGTTCATTCTGTCCTGGCATCTTCAGCTGGAGCTGTGACTGCTGCCACCTTTTCTGGTGCTGCTGCTGCTTCTGGCTTCACACGGAGAGCAGTGTTGGTGTAATTCTTTTTGGCTGATTCTGTCACTTTTGTGCAGCCAAGTGCCTTGTGTAGGGTTCCCTGGCCCATCTATCAAACTGGCTCTGCAGAAGCCACCTGCTGTTGCTGTAATTTCCAAGCCAACTGAGTCTGGGAACCATGATGCTATGCCACATCTCTGTTAGAGCTGAACACAACCTTTAAAACAGGAAGCTGCGAGGTTGGTCTAACAGCTTGAGTCTCTAAATGTTTTATTCTAGTGGACTTCCTGCTATCTGTGACTTTCTGTGGTCACTTAAAATATCATTGTGCATCAGGAAAATTAATTGAAACCAAATGATCGTTATTGTTGACTTGTGCTTAGATCAAATGTAAATGCTTTCAATGTACCATGTATTATTGGTCTGGGTTTGTTTGGGTTACTTTGTAACACACAATAGTTTTCAAGGAAAGGAATCTTTTTTTTTTTTTTTTTTTTTTTTTTTTTTTTTTTTTTTTGAGTTTGTTCAAATATACCAAGCCTAATGAAAGGCAGTGTGAGCTGGATCTGGTTTAATGAGACCCGCTTCCATCAAATTTACTGCTTTAAACCCAACTGCAAATAAAGTGAATTAAAGACCAAATTATTTCAATATAGATGTGCATTGAGCCAGAGTGTTATAATGATTAATTTCCTCAAGTGTTTAATTCCCAGTAGGTTTTTGTGTCAACAGCCAAAAAGGAATTTATTGACTTTACATTAAGCATAGTTTGGTCTAGTTGATTATATTATTCAAGTGTAAATTAGTGGGTGGTAGAAGACTGCGTTGTATTGGGATTTTATTTTGTCTCAAGCAAATTGTCTCATGCCTTATTAACTACTGGTGTTTTAAATGTAGAGTTCTGACTCTCTAAGTGGGTGCTCGGGTATTCAGAAGTGTTTTCTTGTGTGTTTCTTCTGTTCATTATATAAGAGCATCAGTATTCAAGCAATGCTTTCCCTCTGCAGCCTGGCTTGCCTGCCGTTGTAAGTGTGAATATTCTGTGGCAAATTGACTAGTGCTGTGTGGTTTGTGTGTGGTGTTTTTGTTTATTTTTTGTTGTTGTTGTTGTTTTTTTTAGCATGCTATGAGCTGTGTAAGTTCGATTTCAGTTTATGCTAATTTACAGGCCATTTTGTCTTCAATCATAACAGTGGCTTAGACAAAAGTGACTTCTCATTTCTTCCCTTCCAAGTCCTATCATATATATCTGTTACTCTAAATAGGTGCCTTGGTCTGTATGCATTTGTGTCAGGAAGCGTGATTTGGTTAATGTCTCTCATGTGAAGATAACTGGAGGAATATCTCTAGTTTTTTCCTTATATTTCAAAGAGCAGAAAATGCCATGTAGAATAGTGAAAACTGTGTGTCACTGTCAAAGTTGTATTCTCAAATGTGTTCTCTTCTCCCCTCCTGTAGCATAGTGTTAAAGTATAATTAGAAGTGATAGGTGTTGAAACAGATGATTCTGCTAGACCTTTTTATGTTTCAATTAAAAATTGTGCTGTGCAAATTAAAAATTAAATAAAAAATCAGATTTCCAGTTGGACATGACAGCCCTCTAGTTTGAAAAATAATTACTGTTGGATCAAACTTTGCGTTCGATGTCTGCTATCTAGTTATCTATCAAAGAAAATGAGATGAGTGATTAAAAGGTTCAGATCAAAGGCAACTGATTTAGCTTCACTGGAGGCTCCCATCTTTTAATTTAAAATGTATCTATGTCTAACTGATTACTTCTCACATTTATAAAGAAATATTGACATCCTGCTGAAGTATGCAATGACCTCACTTGTGGCTGAGTTGTGTAGGTTTCGCTGCAGGCACTGTGAAAGCATTGATATTCCTGTAACCTTTTGAGGCAAGATATGTGTTTAGTATATTAATGAGCTGGTTGAAGTGATGTACAGTAATTTCATCCTTCGGTAAAAACAGATGTGAAAGATTCCGTTTTAATATTTAATCAAGCTCAAAGCCTCTGTTGGCTTGTTTAAGTTGACCTGACAGCATTATACCTGGAAACATTTTGAATTAAACCCTGAGTGCTTGACCTTGTTCAAACAGTTGTAATTTAATAAGTCTGCTGTCTTTGTGGAAATAGTGTGGCTAATGGGCAAATCCTTTCTTGGCCAGGGCTGCTTTTTTATTGCTGTGGGAAATCTACCTACTCTTAAAAATACTTTATTCAGATAAAGTGATAAAAATGAGGAGGGGGGGGGGGAAAAAAAAAGAAAGTAGCTAAAGAGCTTTCACTATGATAGTTGCTAATCCTGGATAGTAGGTTAGGGGGGCCAGATAATCCTGACTTGCATCAAGTGTCAGCAGTGTTCTCTCCTATGGCAATTACTGTGCCATAGCTCATCTCATACCAGAACTTTCCATAGCGTAAGGGCACGGAAGCTAGTCCTCAAGTGGTGTGTGTTTGTGTAGTGTCAATAAAGTCACTAGAGCTTGAATTAAATTAATGCAAATGAAAGGCTTCCTTCTGCCTCCTGCTTGTGCCTGCAAAAACATATCTGAATTTTACAGTGTTTCCAGTTGGACCCTGGATACAAGTGCTTGAATGTTTGTGGACAAACGTTCCTCTAAGGTAATCTTTGATGAGAGGAGGCAGAGTTGGGGAGAAAGAAAAACAATCATCACCAATATTGGCATTCAAGGTAGAAAAGGTCTTAGGGCAGAAGAGTTGTTCTCAGTCACAAAATTTAATCATCGAGCTGGGAATGAAAGGAGAGATGTGAAATTATCCATCTTGTTAATCTAAACATAATGGCAATATTTACTATTTAAAAAAACAAAACCGAAATTCTTTTATTCCTCTGTTCTTATTTTTTCCAGAGCAGTTTGACCTATGCTTCAGTCCTAAATTTACAGAAACACTTAAGTCCGAACATGAGAAAATATTTCATAGCATGCACGTATGTTGCTTTTTTGTGTTGTTTTTTTTTTTCCCCTTTATGTCTTCTGCTTTGCTTACAAAGCTCTTCCTTAAGGTATACACAATTGTCTTTTCAGATGACTTTAAAAAAAAAAAAAAGAAAAAGAAAAAGAAATAAAAAAAAGTTGGTCTATGGGCAGGGATATGAATGTAAAACTGAAGTTAGAGGAGAGGTTTAGGGGGAGCATTCCCTATAGGGGATGTAAGGTTTGGATAGGGGAGGAAGAAGGGATTAAATGACAAAGAATTACCATGTGAAGTAGTGAAGGTTGGTGTACGTAATGTTAGGCAAGTTACATAATCAGGTTCAATGTCTTTGTAACTCTGTGTATATATATTTCTATACCAAAGACTAGATAGATTTAGAACAGAATAGTTCAAGTCCAACTGCCTGACTGCTTCAGAGCTGACAAAAAGTTCAAGTGTGCTATTGAGGACGTTGTCCAAATGCATCCTGAACACTGACAGGCACTGGGATATCACCCCCTTGGGCAGAAGCCATTCCTGTGTTTGACTGCCCTGGTGGTGAAACAGTTTTCCCTAATGCTGAGTCTGAGCGTTCCTGGGTGCAACTTTGTGCCATTCCCAGGAGCAGGAGCCTGACACCTCGCTCTGTTTCTTCTATTCTTGACTTAAAATAATTTTTATTCCAAAATAGAGTTGTGCTACACTTATGTCATTGTTACTACAAAACGTCATGTGGTCATTGATGGAATTCAAAAGTACATACTAGCAAGGGCTACATATATTCACTAAAAAGCTACCACATACTATAATGAATGTGCCTCACAATGCCAAACAAAATAATCATTCCCCTAAAAGCCCTTTTTCTTGCTTTAGCAAAGCATGTATTTTGTACTTAAACTCAGTAAGATAATTCTAATTTTAATATAATGGAGAACATTACATTGATGTAGGATACTACATTACGCCTTTCTTCATATTCCTCAGATGTGATTGATAAACATGACGTGGATGCAGGCACTCTGCACTTCTGTTCTAGGATCTAGTGAAACAGTAAGATGTGCTTGGCTGTGCATTTTAAGGAACTCTGCTTGTTCTGATTGATGCCCAAGAGCAGATCAGCACACTATCATTTCTTCCTCAATCATCGGGTTTTTTCTTTTTCAAAGGCATTGTAAGCAATGGGGAAATAGTCGAGCAGAATTCTCCTCAATTTCACTGAAGCATAGCTCGTCGTGGGTGGCCTTTGATTTATGTGGGTGAAGAAAGGAAAACACATTTTAAAATAAATGTTCTTTCATCTGTTAACTACTTACTTTATTGACACCTTGTGTTTAGGGATTTAAACTGCTTCTGTGGTTTGAGAGCTCTGTCAATTCCGAGTTTGCTTCTCTGATCTCTCATCACCCATGTTCTGTAAAGTAGCTCGCTTCAGCTGAAGTTTGTGTTTCTACCATAGCTCCAGTATACACTCAAGGACACCAGTGCTAGGAAGCAGCTGTCAACTTTGCGTGTGCTGGGAACCTGAGGCAAGGCTTTGGGTTCAGTTTGTCTGTATGAAGTATAATGTTGAGGATGGTATTCAGATTGTGCTTTTTCTGTTGAAGCTCTGGCTGATAGCACTTGGGAGGTTTATTGCTGTTTGTTTTGCTCGAGGCAGGCGATGGTTCGCAGTGATCTTCACCTCCAGCTGTGATACTTGCAATACGGTCCTTTACTCTAGGAGATTATCTTGGCTATTTGCAGGCTTGTGTAAACAACAAGGTATCTCCATCCAGTTCTTCATGAACAGGTGCCTTTTTAAAACTTGATAACTTCACGTTCTGAGGTGTGTAAACAGTGAGTCTGGTCTACTGATTAATAACTCCTGTAATGCAGATGTAGGGAATATGTGGAATTATTGTGCTTCAATGCAGTCATTCATGTTTTGGTTTCTTGGAATGCATCTGTAGCCAGCTGATAAACTTATTTGAGGAAACTTCCTGTGCTGTACTTGTTCACTGAAAATACAGCCCTTTTTCTGGGGCCCACTTATGTGTGTGTGAAGGCTGGATTCCTCTCAAAATCCCAGAAGCTTCTGGGCTGCTTCTGTACATGCCTGTGTCCCTGTCAGTGTCAGCATTCACTGTGTACTTCCTTTGTTGTTTACTTATTGAAAGCTAGATCAGTTATGTTTAAAACCAACAATTTCCTATTGGGAGGAACTGTGCCTCAGGAGAGGGCCAAAGTTTTGACTTCTGTAAGGTTGTTTTAAAATGCAGGGCAGTAATGTTGGACAGGAAGAAAAAAAAAAACAACTGAGGCTTTGCAACAGACTGTCAGATTTTGTTTGCATGGGAAATTTCTAGCTTCTAGACATTCAGCAGTGCTGCTTTCTTATGAATTATATAGCACTGGACTCAGCAGAGGTGTTTAAGATGAGATTGGCCCAGTGTACAAGAGAAGGAAATATTGGAGCAAAAATATTCTTTCAGGGAAACATGGCATATTTGGCAAGGCTAGTGGTTGATGTCTGGCTGTTATTATTTCTGCTCTCCCACACTTAAAATTGTAGCTAAATTACAACTCTAGTCAATGTCAGTCAGCTGTATTCTGAACTTCTCCCCTTGGCCATGTTTCACTTTTGGACTTACTTTGTACTAAACCAATAAGTTTTATGGAAACTGGTGGTGAAGAGAGGCCTTTGGAAACATTATTGCTGAAGGAGGGGCGGCTTTATCTCCAAATCTGACCTTTTGGATAGTGGTAGAGGTGGTAGAGCTGAATTCGTATATGCTATTGAACTAGATGTTTGTATGTTATTCTGGGTGAGTTAAAGACTGTGGGTACGCTGAGAAAGGAGGAGGGTTGGGGTTGGGGTTGTGGATGTGAGCACAAGGGATATAGCTTGAGAATTTGGAGATGAGGAGATAAGTAATGAAGTGAGAAATGAACTTTCAGTAGCTGTGTCATTTTGGGAAATAAACGACTCATACATGTTCGAGGTTCTAGGTTAAGCTTTGTTGTAAAATTAAATACCTTAAAAATCTCACAGGTTTAAGGGATATAAAAATATTTATAGATATCTATAAAATAAGTTCCCCTCATGTGAATGTTTTTTCTTCATAGCAACAAAGGCAGCTTTTGTATTGTTTAGGTGAAGGATTTGGATGTTCTGTCCCTTGAGTGCATAGGCAATGGAATAAGCCAGCTAGGATAGCTGTGCACTGTAAGGAGGCCACTGAGCCGTTCGATGTGATTTCTCTGCCCTTTCTGTCCTCTTCTCTCCTATCTTGTTCCCATTATACAAAACACAGTTTCAAGAAAATGCATTTCTCTTATTTGTGTACCTTAATGGAAGATGCAACAATGCTGGAAATTGCTTTATTTTATTTAAAGAGAATAACATGGTTCAGGAGTTGTGTAAGCTCTTCTTTTTTTGGCTACAGACAGATGGAATATCAAGTAGACAGCCCAGATCTTGCTTTGGTTACATTTTTTGGCATGTGCTCTTAAGAGATTACCCCTGGAATTTCTTGTGTATACAATTCCTCCACTCCCAGTCCTTTTAGTACAAAGCATGATTCTTGTCTGAAAATGGTACAGAGATATTCTTGATCTGCAAAGCCCTCCAGAAATTGGGGGAGGGGAGCAAAGTGTTTTTCAGTGATTGGGATGAAAAAGTTGAACGTTTATTTTTGTATTACTTAGTAGTAAAGTGCACTCACTTGCGTTTTGTTGCTGTTGTAAGCTTTTCCATTTGTTTTGGCTTTCTGGAAAGTAAATGCATGCATATATAATTAAAATAGGAATCAGCCTAGGTTGTTTTCCTCAGTCGGGGGTGCAAATAGTTTTACAGCTTGTCATGACTACAGCTTTGTTTTCTGAAGGTGCAAGCAATTACCCTGTTGATTTAGCTGTGCACTTGGTATCAATACCCTGTGCTGTGTGTGCAGAGTGATCGGTGTCACATTGAGTGCTGCATGCTAGGATCCATCTAACATGGCTCTGTAACACTAAGCCCAGGGGGGACTAACAGCATGAGCAGCAGTTTGCTTTTGACAGCAGAATGTCCTTGTTGCTATTGATTGGGTTGTTCAGTGAAGTGAAAAGACATTGATCCAGCTTTAAACTGGTAGTTATATGATAATCCTGGAGATGAATGAGTATCAAGTGAGGTATTGCTGGAGGGAGGTGGCATGGAGGAAATCCAATACTATTGTTTTGGTTTTTTTTCCTGTGGATGTAGTCAATAAGAGGCTAATGATACTTTAAAAATACATGTTTTGTTATACAGATATGCACTAAATTAAATGCAACTAATAAATGTGAAACAGATCTTTCTGTATAACGCGTGCAAATTGTGGCAAAATGACATATGCCTCCTCCAGTTCCTGGAGCGGTTGTGTTTTATGTGCATCTCTCCAGCGTGGGTGCTGTAAGTAATGCTTGGGTTACAGCAGACTCTTCCAGTACTCCAGTGTCTTGGTGGTAGTTTTGTTGTAGCCACTGTCATTTAATTTGCGTCCTATCTCCCTGAAGAGTTATTCCAGATGTTAGCATAGTAAAAGCAAATGTAAACCAAAAGCTAACCTTCTCTTATGGATGGAAAGAGGACATGTGAGCATGCTGGGGAATGGCAATGAATGACTGAGAAACTACGTCAACACCAGCATGCAAAACTGTCATTCAGTAGGTTACTAAAGTAGGTGTGGACCACATCCGTCCCTATTAGCAGCTGGAAAAAGGAACTTGAATTCCATCAGCTGAACTACCACAGGAAGCTGCTGCATCAGCTCCAGTATTTGCCAGAATTGAGTAGTATAGGGGTGAGAACTTATGTGCTTTCAATGCACGGGATGATTGTAGTCCTTATCTGTGCATCACTGCTCCTTTTGCCTTGTTGTATGAATGTAGCTAACAGTGACATAATTGCTCAAATATCTATTGTGCTCCCTAACAGAATTAATATTGCAAAGCTTAAATTCAATTTTTTATTGCTCATTGTGAAAAATATGTTCCTCATTTTTAAAAACGAAGTAAACAATTTAAAAGAAAGGCAAAAAACAAAAAAAAAAAAAACAACTTAGGTCTAGAAAAGAGATAAATCAAAGGAGCCTTGTACAACAGCTTATGCATTTTCTTGGGTTCTTAGAACATTTTTCCTGTAAAGATGCTTAACAGTTAGTTTACAGTTACTCTTAAATTTGTGGACACTTGATAATTATGAAAAGTTGTTAATTCTTTTACAGTGCTGGCGTGCAGATTGAGGATATGTATCAACTTTGTCCTGTATTTTCACATTTGAAATCATGTATCTTTGTGTTGTACAAAGGCTGTATGTTTTTTTGATTAGACAAGTGCCTGCCCTCCCCACCCCCTACCCCATTCAAACCTCTCCTTAATCATACAATTCAATATGAAAACGTATTTTTGCTATTAGATTGGCATTAGTTCCTGACCAATGTACCTTTCAGGTGTGATTAATAAAGAAAGAAAAAGCAATGATGGCTAATTACTGATAATACTTATTTTACTTCTTTAAATGCACCTACCTCCCTCAGGAGGTAGTATGCTCTTTTTCCAAATGGGGATGCTTTCTATAAGCATCAAACATGCCTCATACTGTCACTTCTGTACTGTGTGTAAGTAATAAAAAAAGAAGTCCTGCTACATTGTTAGGTATAGTATTTATTATTTAGATATAATTTTATTATCTTAAATCCATGTTATCTGAACCTTAAATGACTAAGGAAAACGCACCTAACCTTATCCATTCTTCCTTTTCTGTATCATTCGTAAGACAACATTTTGTATTTCAAAGACATAGAAGATCTCACAGTTGAGCTTTTGGGAGAAAGGTGATGCTAGGAAACGCACCCAGAATCATAGTATTAGCAATAAATGTGGCTTTTAGTTGTTTTCCCTGTTAATGGCTTGTGGTAGCTGTTAGAATGCCTTCATTCCGTGCTTCCCTGTTTTTAATGGGGTTTAGTATATAACAAAGCTATTAGTTCTCATCACTCACTTCTAGTTTACCTTGAACAATAAACTTTTTCCACTGAATAACTGTCAAACCTCTTGTGTTCATATGAATACAGACTCAATCAATTACTGTAATATGATTAAAGGTTACATAAATCTGTGCTGGTTGTGCATGGGCTGAATTTGAAGAGACCTTTTCAGGGCTATTCAGGGTTTTCCAGCAGTGAAAATACCCAACTCTTTCAGGGTAGGGCGAGTTTTGTTGGTGTGCTGGGTTTTATTTTGCTGTCATCAGGAAAGCAGAAGGGCTTCTGGCTTCTGCTATGAAAATGGAGGCTAGAGAGACTGCAGTGGTGGTATTCTTCCTGAGTGCATTTGAAATTTATTGATTCTATGCTGGACAGGAGGGAAGAGAAATGAGGAGAGCTGTGTTTAGTGATCAGTAGCATTAGAACTCTCACCCATGAACTTTTCTAGCAGAAAGAAAGGAAGAACTGCTGTCCTTGGGTACTTATAAATAATGGTACTAAACCTCTGTTAATTATTATAAGCTCATTAATTTTGCCAAACTGCAGCAAGTATAAGTTGCCTTATAGATTTCTTAAAAGGGCAAATGTATTTTCTTATGTGTAATGAAATATTAAAAGCACTTTAAGAGGAATGGACTTTTTAAGCCCATCTGTATACCACTCTCAACTTGTGTCGTGAGGAAGATCTTCAGGATGCACTACTACGTTCCTTAGCATGCACGCTGTGGTTCTTGCTAAACAAAATCTACCTAAATTGAGATCTGTACTGAATGGGCAGTAGAAGTTCATCATCTGTCTGTGAAGAAGAGATTATTTGTTGTGATAGGAAAGTACTGCTCCTTTTTGCCTGATCTCTATTCTCATGAGGAACAAATTGTGGCACTCCAGCTGCAATACAGAAGGATCCAGGAAGATGTGTGCAAGTATTTTCTCCCCCCAGCAGCACCAGGACTTATTATAAGAGGCAGAATGCATGATTGGGAAAAATGTAGAACCTTTACAGCTGTCTTCAACAACTGACACCTCCCTGCTGCACCCAGCTGTAGTGGAAGAAAGTGAATTGCCACAGTATAAATAGTTGTTTCAGAGATCTGTGTTGGTTTTTCTTTCTGTATCATACTGCAGAGCCACATGCTTCTCTGTCTGTGTTGGGACTTAGGTAGCTGCTTTAAAGCCTTGTGGGTGTTGAAAAGAAGACTTCTGGAGTACCAGTTTGATTCATCCCTGCCTTTGAATCAGTTCTTCTGCCTGTCTTTGTGGTCATCACTTATTAGTTTGAGCACATTGGCTATTTTGGATTTGAATGCAGTATCTGGGAGGTCTACAGGGAGAACAAAAAAATACATGCAACTGGGAAATATTTTTTTCTTCATGTCTGCTTTTCTTAGAGTATGTTTTGAACTGCTAATTTGAATTAATTATATATCAAATGTTCGGCAAGTTAGAAATGTAAAATCTGAGACTACTGTGCCAAGGTATGTGGTTCTTACGTGGTGTAATTAGTACTAGATCCATCCCAGATGAGAAGTCATTGTTCTTATTATAATCTCAAATAGGAATATCAATGAATAAGTTCTATGATCCAGGTATGTGTTTCTGAAGTTCTGCTTCTGTCAAACATCGTTTAAACAGGCTGTCATTACGAACTATGAGAGATTAGAATGAGAAATTATCTTCTGATGCTGGGTTCATTTGCCAGGTTTGCTTGATTCATGTATTCTGGCTTTTAAAGTTTAAGATTTGCTGTGTTTTGAGTAATAAAATTGTTTTTATATGTGCAATATTAATACTTTTCTCCTTCCTCCCCCTCCTCTTTATCTTCCTCTCATCGTGTTTTGTCACTGTCATCTCTCTTCAAGTATAGATTTATTTCTCATACAAATTCTTGTTTTCTTTGGCAGGAGCTACAAGCAAGTCTGTGTGAAATTACATAATGTCTGAAAAGTTATGTTCGTGATTAATTAGCCTATCATAAAATGATTTTGGTGTGTGTGGAATAACTAGATCATACTTTTTATTTATTTGGCACTCGGTCAGATCAAGTACTTCAGAGTGCTTTCTATTAACTGCTATATACATTACCTGATTAATATTTGGGAGGTGAAGTATACTTTTTCTTACTGGTCGATTAATACAAACCTTGCGTTCAGGTTCAAATAAACTTTAAAAGAAACTAGCCTTGACTGCAAGTGTGTCTTATTTCTTAGTAATTTATACTTGTATGCTTAATGCTGAGCAACTTTTAAATGGCATGTTCAAAAAGTTTTTACATGAAGCTTTAAAAAAAAAAAAAGGGAGGGGAGGGAGAGGAATTATATGTTATATCTGAACTACATTGACATCAGTGGCACAGTTCTCAGACTGAAGCAGAATCAGTATCTCATCCAGGGTTTTAAGTCTGGGGAAGACTTTCTCTCTAACTTATACTGCAGTTTTACCTTTTTTCTCCTTGTCTTTCAAGAGATCTGTTCAGAAATACTAACATGCGGATATCAGATCCTGCAGATGTTGACTTGGTTAGCAAGACTTCTGTGAATGATGGAGGCTTTTAGGTTGCAATCTAAGCATCAAATTGAAGAGAGGAAGCAAGATCTGTTCTGCAATTCTTTATTCTTCAGCAATTAAGCGGTCTGGATTTTAGACAAGTAGCGTTCAAAAACTTTTCTACACTCCTCAAAAATCAAGCATCACTTTTGAGTCATTTAACTGATATTTCCCAAACTCTTGCTCTTGCAAAACTGAGGGAGATGCTGTATTCATCCTAAATAATACTTATTTAAATTAGCATTGCTGTTAAATTACACGTGGTGTTCTTCCAGTTTTTGCTCATTTGAGGGCCGCCTTCTGTGTGCTTAGGGAACCTACTGTAAGCATTTAGTATAAATAGATTATATTAAAAACAAGCAAATTAAGCCACTGAAGGACATGAGGCACAAAACAACCTTTATGCTTAGAAATAGGCTCATCTTCTTGCTTGTGCCTTGGGATCCACTGTCTCCTTGTTGTGACTTGTTAAGGGAAATATTTTTCTCACACTGACTTATAAAGGAGCCTGACGTGTAGAGAGTCTGTAGATATCAGATTTTTAGCACTTTAAGATCGTTTAAAAAAAAAAAAAACCTCAGCAAAAACCTTGGCCTTACAGGTTAATCCGGTTTTGCAGGGTATTTGGTGATCTAGGCAGGGTAGTTTTCTTCTTGCTCCTGCTTCTGTTGCCATTGGATTGCACATGACCTCTGTGTGAAGTAAGAGGCAAGGGGAAATCTAGAAGATCCACTCTTACAGTGGAATCCTGCAGTATGTTTGTGTGTCAGTGTGCTCTTGTCCCAGCCGTGCTCTGAAATTAAATCAAAGTGTTGAGCTATTGTGTTGGAGGTGGAGTCTGATAGGGAAGGCCTCTTTGTTGTAGGAGGCAGTGTTCCTCAATTGTGAATGAGGTTGTAGGTGCAAGTTATTCCATTGCTTAATTCTGTTAACAGCATCGGCTCCTTGTTATGCTGAAGTAATCCTCTTGGTATTGCTTTGCTTCTGAATGCTGCAAGACTTCCTTTTCAAAATTGGGCCAGCAACAACAGCATTGTTAGATTGACCTGTTAGGCTTTTTATGTTCTTTTCTTCAGTTAAGCCATTTGATGGAGTGTTTCTTGCCATCATCTGTAGGTCATCATTGCTGTTGTTGACAGAGAACATAACCTTCTTGAAGGATGGCTTAAAAATCCCTTGCAAAACTATAGCAGGCTAGTTATTGGCTGCTTTGCTATTGTGTTTCTCTTTTATTTCTCCTGTGCTCATTCTGATGCTGTAGCTTGCATGCACTCCCTTAGTAGGATGGAACATCAATGCTATTGGTACGATAGAGATTACCTCTTGGACTTCATGGCTTTTGCTTGATACTGTGCAGTAGGTAGATGAAAACTAGGGTTTGAGAGACTGACTGGTTCATTTCCAAGTGTCATGCAATACAAATTACTGCTATCTTTTCTTTTTTATTCACCCATCCCTCTGCT
The DNA here is from genome assembly GCF_019232065.1 of Centrocercus urophasianus. Lineage (NCBI taxonomy): Eukaryota > Metazoa > Chordata > Aves > Galliformes > Phasianidae > Centrocercus > Centrocercus urophasianus. The sequence goes on from NW_024884722.1 coordinate 20,427,504, forward strand.
TAAATATGATTGAAGCAAAGTCTCAAATCTGTACTCTTGAAGAGGCTTTTATATAATTTTATTTAATAGAATTTGGAAACCTTTCTAAGAAAAGTTTGGCCTCCTGTGAAATATTGGTTTTGTTCTGAGCTGTTTGTGTTCCAGTTTACATATCAAGGATGGTTTTTTTTTTTGTTCCAGTTTACAGAGTAGTGTTTTATTGTATTCATGTAGACATAACTTTCATTTAATAAGTACAGGATTTTTTTTTTTTTTTTTTTTTTTGTAATTTCAAGATTGTTTTAACTTGAGGTGAGGGGAGAAGGTCTTCCATGTTGCATATTTCCTATACACGTAAAGAAACAGGGACCAGTAGAGCAATCTGTTTTATTTTATTTGGAATGCCAGCCCCTTCAATAATTTTTTGGGATGTAGGACGCCTTTACTTCTTCATTTTTATTATCCCTCTGCCAGGGGTTTCAGCAGCTAATCAAGTGAAAAACTGCTATTCTCTTTGCTCTTGTATAAAATGCACTGTATGTACTTTACAGATCTAGCAGACTTTCAGTGACACTGAGTCGTGTAAATTTAGAAGTCTGTGAGTAACTTGAAAGTTTTGGCTGTTTGAATAAATTGCATTTCTCTCCCAGGAATAGAATTTGGTTCACGTGGTGGAAAAATAAGCTGTTCCCATTTAATTCAGTTATTTGACCAGCTTTCACCCTTTTCAGAAAGCAGATCAGGAATGAGCTTATTTTTAAGTACTTAAACAGTAGATTTGTATTCTCCATAGCTCACCTGGTTGAGTAATATTTTAGCACCATTGTTTTCAGCAAATAAAAACCAGTGATGTGGCAACAGCATGTTCCTTGTTGCCCATGGGAATATAGGGTGTTAGTCATGGTAAATCTTTAATACCAGGGACTCTATAGGAAAGGTGACTGTCTTAACAGTGATGTTATTTGTATTATGTCCTTAATATAAATGACTTGTGAGAAAGAATGGCAAATTGTAGATAAATTATAATAAAATCCTTTTCTTAAAACAAAAACAAACAAACAAACAAAAACCCCAAAGCAACGACAAAAAAAAATCTGCATTTCAGAGCATCCCAGTCCTGTGAAGCCTCAGCTTCTGAATTTGGTGTAGTGGTGCTCAATTTTGCATAGTCCTGACAGTAAACTAGCTCAAAGAGTAAACTAAATAATATATGCATATGAGCAACTTAATATGCAATTAAATATCTTCCCTGAGTAATTAGCATCAAGATACCTAATAATTATCCTATGTCACAATGCAAACATATTAGACACGTTTATGAAGGATGACTTTGGTAATAAGTTATGAATAAAAATGTGCATATATACAAACATCTAAGTAAACATAGCTTTGTGCCAACCAAGAGTATGATGCTGGAGTTTTTTTTATCTACCTAAAGGCAGTACTTTCTCCAATGAGTGTCAGAATTGGCATTCCTTTTTGATCAGGCTTATGAACCACAACCCTGCTTACCTGCTTGTGGTTACCTGTGTAACAATTCCCAGTTGCACTGTGTTAAGGGGTAGAGTTTGGAGTTAGGAAATAATACAAGCTCATTCTAACAACTGTATGTATTTGTGACCAAAAGCAAGTCCCTCAAAACAAATATCAAACTAACAGAACGAAATACACCAATGGGTTTTATGACAAAAAGGCTGGAAATCTCATAGGCATACGAAGAAAGAAATGATAAGCAGGATTTTAGCAAGCTGGATACTTGCCCAGCATTAAGTTACCTCTGAATTAATAACTCAAGGTGGACTTAAAGGTGAGATTCCTTGGAGGGCTGCATACTGATCATGTGGCGTTGTGGTTGATGACGTAGAAGGTGAAATCATGATAGATCAATGTTTTAAGGCTCTAATGTATCCTTTTTGTGGCAGATAGGGAGTGCACAAGGAATAATGGAAATGTGTGTTGCTCTTAAGGAATCTAGATTGGATTTAAAGGATTGAGTTTTTTGGGGGTGTGAAGAGCTAAATCTCTTCTAACTTTGAAGGAAGAACTTAAGCTGCATAAAAAGATATCACCTGGAATATGGCCCAGTGCTTTGACTAATGACGGCTATGTAAGGTGTAATGCAACTGTGTAATCTGCATGGCTGGATTTGCAGCAGTGATTTTGCTGTGGGAGTCAATGGACTCCGTCAGAAAGTGCGTGTAGGAAAAGAAGTCAGTTGTTGGTATACTTGAAGATATTCTGCGTGTCAAATTTAAGAAGAAAGAAGAAATAAAGCAAAACACAGTGAAGTCTCCCCAGAAAAGCCTGAAAAGCTTTTAGCAAGAAACTGAAGCTGTGCAAACTGTATAGGTTTTGGATCCAGTTGCTGACTTTGATGTATGCAATTAAGGGAACAGAAAGAATGAGGTTTGGAGTTGGAGAAGGAAAGAAAAAAATAGGTTGTGGAGCATTTCTGATTTTTTTTTTTTTCAATTTGTATCTTTAAACTGGTATTTAAATATCCAGTATCTTGTAAGATGAGTCTGAACATACCAAGTTTTTGGATCTGAGTTACTTTTGTCTAGTTTTCTATATGAAGTAATTTATAAGTACATTTTGAATTTCAGTTATTTTGTTATAGGTGCAGAAACCAAGCAAGAAAGACCCCCATGCGAAATAAGTTCTTTTCCATTCATAAGGGAAGAGCCTTCTCTCTGCTGTATTGCTGCCTTAAGTATCTGGGTTCTGTAACTGTTGAAATGATAGCAGGGTATACACGTACCAAAAGTGTTTTTAGATTGCCAACGATAGTCTTCCATGTCTATTAAACTTGGATTATGGGTTGAAAGCCATTCCTCTGCAAGCACAGGGGCTTTAAATTGATTCTGTTAAAAATGAAAGTTGAGCCTCTAGAGAACTGGGGCGTTTATCTGTACTTCTAAGCACCTTTCTCCAGGAGGTGTGTCCTGTGGTTTGGGTGTTGGTTTTATAACCAAGTGACTTTTTATAAACCAAAAATTTTGTTTCAGTGTATACGTTGTTACCGGAAGATTGATGCAGTTTAGCTTATATCAAGTTAATTAAGATGACCGGGACTCTGGGAGGAAAAAAAAATCGATAATAAAAAATTGTTCATATTTTTCAGAGTGGGAAGGAGCAGGTGAGTGTTGTGGTTTTTTTTACACTCCTGGCTTTAAGAAAAAAAAAAAAGAAAAGAAAAGAAAAAGAAAAGTTATTATAAGGGTAATATACAGAATTGTTAGTTGAAGAACAACAAAGAAGCTATCAGTAACATAGCATATGTTGTGCACATGTTTTCTATGCATAATTTAATCTCAGGTTTGTAAAGTAACCAGTGTGTTCAAGTAGAGCCTTTGCCTGTTTAAGAGCTGTAGCTTCCTTAGAGGCAAAAGCAGGGATCTGAGAAGTGGGGGAGTGCTTCTCTGCTTGCAGCCACCTGTAGAAGCAGGTCAATTTGTATGTACTTTCAGGAGCTTCCCACATCATTAGGAGTTCTGGCCAGAAGTCAGATTTCCAGTTTTCAAGACGTCATCGTGTTTTCATTAGAAACGTGATGTGAGTGACAGTCTTGTGTGCTCACAATCTTCTTCACCAGTCATATGCCAGTTGCTCCATGTGTGTACATGAACAGAAGATCAGGGACCTGCTTTCAACTCTTGAGTTTTAATGTCACTGTTGCAGTTATGTGTCTTCGGTGGTGCAAAGCCAAGAAGACACAAATGGTTTCACACATACATATCCTAATTTCTGTATGTATGTAATAATTGAAAATTATTAAGGAGGGGAGGATGTGAGCAGTGGAAGCACCCGTGTAGTAGGGAAATTAGAGATATAAAGCAAAAGAGAAAATGATTATGTACACTAGAAGTGCTCATTTGGAGGGAGAAGCTTCAAACTACAGCTTTTCCTCCATACGTTATGTTGTTTATTGCCATTAATATGTGGTATAAAACTAGTCAAGTTCTTCTGTCTTGCAGCTGCTCTTGAGATGACTTTTTCCTTTCTGCTTTCTGAATGTGTAGGCCCTCCTCTAATGTTTGCAGAATGTCTAATGTTTTCACGCTTCTGCAGTGCTAGTAGCCTGTGTGCACGTTTCTACCATCACTTGAGCATGGGTGTGTTTTTACTACATGATGCCTGTATTTATATGCTACTCTAGAACTAAACATGGGATTTCGTGTGCAGAGGTCGTCAGGAAGTTATTTTAAAAATCAAACTCTTGCATTTCTTTAATAACTGAAACTGTTTCTGAAACACAGCGTATGTTTGTTTCAGGTATGGAAAGCAACTCATTTTTCCCCCCCTCACTGAATAGATGTAGTGAGAGAATTTGAGCTGAAAGTACTGATAATACCTTGCCTTGCTTATGATCCAGAGCACCTGCTTCAATACTTGAGAGTGGAAATGGGTATCTGTGTCTCATTCAGTTTTTGTTTTCCTATACTAATAATGAAGTGTTCAGTGAAGACGCTCATAGGAGTTCTTGTTCAAGAACTTCTTTTCTTGAACCCAGGATATGGTAAAAATGAAAACCCAACAACATAACTCCATAAAAAAATGTAGACAGCCCTTGTAGATAGAGATTGAGACAAGATGTGGATCCTTATAAAGGTCACAGCAGTTCCCATTTTCAACAGCCTCTCTCCTGTTAACGTCAAAATCTCTTCTCTGCTGTTTCTATTCATGAGATAATGGAAACCTAAAATTGGGGTATCACGTTGAGGGCTTTCTGAAAAGGTGTTGTGAGATACAGTAGCAAATGTGAGTGAACATTTGAGATTTTTGAATTATTGGTTGAACTTCAATTTCTTAGAAGCGTTTGTGAAACTTCTCGGTTCTCTTAATATGTGTAACATTTAATGAGAGTAGGGCTTACAACCATAATTGTGTGTACACAGCTAATGCCTGGCAGTTTTAAGACAATCTGTTTAAATCTTCAGAGTACAATAGCAATGCAAAGAATAATTTCTTTGCTTTCAATGGGATTCTAGCTGTGGGTAATTTTGCATCCTCAATAAGACGACTTTTCAGGACTTCAGATGTGACTTCTGCGGCAGCAGAACATTAGAATGCTGAATGCTTTAAAACTTCTATGGGAATTATAAATGTAATGAGAAGAACAAACAAGTTCCATCAGTAGAGAAACTAGAATAAGGAAAAAAAAAAAAGTTATTTTGGAACAGACTTTTGAAACCAACTATTCTGGCATAAGGTAACTGAAATCCAGCAGAATTTTTAACCAAGGATTAGTTGTATACATTCTGAGAAGCAAACAAGCTTTCCCAGTGATGGCTGTGATGTATTTTAAAATAATGCCTTGTGAGGAGCCCTGTGAGGACTCTCTGACCTTCATTTGCTCTGTTTTTGGAAGCTTCCTGCCACTTGTGAAGCTCTGGTTGCAAGGCCTCTCAGGCCCCAGGCATTGTCAGCCTGCTGCCTGGCCTCATGCCTTGTCCTCTTGCCCCTGACACTGCTTTGCAACCTTCTTTCTCCTAAGCCTCCATGAGCTGTGTGTTTACAGATAGCCACTTCTGATGCCAATTAATGTCACGGCCGCCTGTAAGGGTTACCTGACCCATGGGTGTGTGAGGATTGCGACAGCGGGTTTGTGGGATTCTGTAATACCAAGGACGCAAAGGCTTTTGTTTCTTGAGTTTCTTGGTTGCCAAATACTACAAATCAGTGCTGTAAAGCAAGTCTGTACTTATGATTATTTGCTTATGTGTGTACCTGTCTGTGTGTTTTGAAGAGTTGTTTTCCCCGCACTGCTCCCAGGACTAGTGGACATGGGCAGGCCTTGCTCTGCGGGAGGGCTGTCCTGGGCCATCAGTATCCCAGATCCCAGTATCATCAGTTTGTTTCACCGTTTTTTTTTGTTGTTCTGTACCCATCAAGGATATCTTGGGCTCCCAGCTGTGCTTGTCAGGGATGCTCAGGATTCCCGGACTAGGCAGTATTCTTCTGTGTCAGTTCTCACACATGGGTTGCTTTATGTCTGCTATGTCATTGAGTAACTGGCCAGGCTAGTTTCTGTAAGAGATGAAATGGAATTAACCTTTATGTTGGCCAACAATTATTTTTCAGTGGATAATGGTACTTGATGACTATCTTTTAGATGGGAAGCTAAAGATTAGACTTGAAAAAATGATACAGGTATGAAAAGTTTATTTGGATTATATGCTGACTGTTAGAAATTATTTTTTATCCTAATTGAGCCAGTTATGGTACAGAAATAATACTACCAGTGTAATTCTGCTTTAACTATACAAGTTAAAACAACATGAAATGAAGTTTGATGTACTTGCTGCTGGTAGCATGTGTATTCTTTTGTCAGTAGTTTGGAGATCAGACCCAGTAATAATCACAGTTATTAATGTAAATGACTCCTAAGTATATACTGGAGCCTGTAAGTTTCTTGAAAACCTATGTGTGAAGTGATAGGATTTGCAAGCTCTCTATTATTAGGTTTGATGTGGGAACATCAGTCTCTGTAGCCCTGAACTGCCAACAACCTTTGTCCTTTATTTTACCTTCAGTTCAAAAAGGAGAAAAAAAAAGAGGAGGGGGGGGGAAAGGGGGGTAGGGGATTGAAATAGGGAAGTACATGAATGTTGGCTAATGGACATGTCTCTCCTAGAGCAAAAAGAAAAAAAAATCTTGGAAAGATAAATGAGATTGTGGACCTAGATTTGTTTCATTATATGAACTGTATTTGATGTTTTATAAATAATTTATCAGCGCAAGCATTTCTGAAATGGCAGAAGTTCTGTCCTGTCAAAGAAAAAGAGAATAGCATGGTTGCCAAAATTAGACTTCTACTAGATTTCAATTAAAAAAAAAAAATCTTTAAAATTATCTATATTAAATCTCAAGCAGAAATTGAATTTCACAAGACACTGCAAACTGAACAGTTTAATTCGCATACATCCAGACCATTTTTCTATTACTATCATTATTGATATCTGAGTGATTAAACAAATAGCTTATGTTTCATCATTTGTATTTTTTTTAGGTCAGTACCATTTTCCAGTAAATACGAGTATGTTAAATCTATAATGATAGAACATATTGTAGAATTATGATCTCTTACTGGTGAGATTTGTAACTAATTCTCGTTTATCAGTAGATGTATTATTTTAAAGTTACGGCTGAAAAGTGCTATGGTGCTCTCTCATCTATAGAATTAGTGGTATCGCCTGATGCTATCTTGCCCCAACTGACAACTTTCAGAAAAAGTCCCTTTCCCCTCTGAGATGATTCTGAAGAATACCCCTCAGAACAACCATTCCGCTCTTCCCAGAACAGCAGCAGTGCACAGATTTGTAGCTCAAGTAGAGCTGGTCTGCCATATTGTAGAAATACTGTGGCATATACTGAAAAAGAAAACAGCAGAGTTGAAAACAAGGTGTCATCAATTCAATATGTAACACACTGCTGCCCATTTAAACCCAGAAACTATGAATATGTAAAGGAAACTATGCAACTATTTTGACTTCTTCAGTTTTTGGTACTGGCTACTAGAAGTCAATCTGGGAAGGTACTCTTCTTTTACTGTACATGATCTGCTGAAGAAATAGGTGCACCTAGTTGTACTTGTTACAAATCTGTTTACAGATACTCTATGTAGACTCTTTTAATATTTGGATGATGCAGGTAACTAGTTTCACGAACACTGAAATTTAATGCAGAAAATGTTTTGAGTTTTAAATCTCTGATAATTTGTCATATACCACCTAAGGAAGATGGGGAAATAAATTTGCAAAGGTTTTTTATTGTTTTTAAGGGAAGAAGTTGTGTGTATTACTTGCAGATATTGGAAGATTTGCATGTTTGTGTTATTCTGGCTGCATGCGATATTTGATGGGACTCATCAGACTGGAAGAAATCAGTGAAACAGGTGTCATCAACCTAAACTGGTGGTTTCAGAGAGGAATGCCAGGAAGTTATCAGTTGGTTGGAAATGTCAGTTTTGAGATGCTGTATTGCATTTTTTTTTTCTCCATCTCCCTGTGGAAAGGAACTTTATTCAACTGTAATAAAACCCAATTTGTATCTTAATCTTTCGAGTACTGTTACAGCTGAACAAGCAATTTCTCTGCATTCTAAAGTTTAAATGGTGTGTTTAAGCATGATGTCCTGAACTTCTTCCTGGATTTCTTTCCTTAATACTAGTTTGCACTGAAGAGGTTTATGTGGGTTAGTATGCAAGGATGTTAATTATGGGTTAACTTTTTTTAAGATGATAAACTTTGTTATTCTCAAGTGAGTGAAACGGATGTTCATCTTGGTAATAAGCATGTAGTACATCAAAGTGTCAGTTAAAACCAATTCAAGTTAATGAGAGAGAAAAGGCTGCTGAGAGTGGTTTGTATGTGCTCATAGTTTGAGAAAAAACTATTTTTTGCTTAATAAAGCTAACTATGCCTGTTTGTTTTTTTTAAATCTAGCCCCGTGCTGATCCCATCCCCATATGTAGCTTTTGTTTGGGAACAAAAGAATCAAATCGTGAAAAGAAACCAGAAGAGCTGTTGTCTTGTGCAGACTGTGGCAGCAGTGGTAAGTTGGCTGAATTTACAAATACTATAAATGCGCATATATAAGTCTGTTTTTAAGGTATTAAAATACTTTTTTAACATTTGATTGTCATCTTCTCTTCAAACAGGGATTGAGAGCTAGGACAAAGTATGTAGGAACAGGTGGAAGAAACGGAGGTTTCTCTGGCTAAAATTTTATCATATGGATAACAACCAATGAGATGTTTGAGTTTGTAGGCCCATGTGATGAGTAAATTTGTAGGGAAGCCATACTTGCAAAATGCTGGATTTGTTTTATTGTTTGGGATGTACGCTTGATCTGAGGGCTCAGTTTTGCAGTATACCACTAACTGATCATCAGAAATTTTGCCTGCACTGATTTGCAATATCTAAGAAGCTGAGTAAGCTGCATAGGGAAAAGGTTTTTGCAATACAGCTGAAATACACACCAGCAGTACTGCTTCTGAAAGAGTGTATCTGCAGTATCTGACTGTTTGGTGCTCTCTTGTTCCGGTCTGGTGTATATGGTTGTGCATAAAGTGGACTGAGGAACAATTGTATCTGAAAGGTGACAAGTTAGATCAGTTCCCTTGTCCAGTTCACTGCACAGCCACACAACCTTCTGTGCTAAGATGAAAATGAGAGAGGTGCTTGGGAGGGGAGTCAGTATGATCCTCTGAAGCCATCGCTGCTTTTGAAAAGGCTGGAAATTTTCAGTTTCAATTTCTTAAAATTTAGAGTGTGTACCTATGATGATTTTGTAGGTGTACAGCTGAAGATGGCCAATCTTTTGGTACTGCTACCAAAGTACTCAAAGTACATAAGTACTCAAGTAAAAACAAAACTGTGGATTAAAAATACAGTTTCAGTCAATCAGATACACTTTTCATTGTGCGCTTCTGAATCTGTTACCTGGAAGACTTGGAGGACTGGCTTTTGGGGGGGGACCTGACAGTGGTAGGACAAGGATTGAAACAAAAAGAAGGGAGATTTAGATTAGATGTTGTGAAGAAATTGTTTACTTAAAAAATTACTTAGAAAAAGGCACTGCAACAGGCTGTCCCTAGAGGTTATGGATGCCTCATCCATGGAGGCATTCAACGTCATTTGAACGGGACTCCGGGAAGCCTGATTCAGTAAGTAGCAACCCTACCTGTGGCGGGGGGGGTTAGAACATGATAATCTTTAATGGTCCCTCCCACCTAAGCTATTCTATGATTCTGTGACAGATTCCTTCTAAGAGAACCAATTTGTTTTCTGGTATATTAAAGCAAATGAATGAGGAAGTGGCTTCACACCAAACCCTACAGGCTTATTTAAACCATCTTATATATGGCTTACAGGATTCCTGCACTTTCAAATCTGTTTTCTAGTATTTATAGATGTAATAGAGATTTGTGGTTGGTTAGACTAGTATGCAGAGTTTACATTGATCAGATGACTTCAGATATCAGTTCCTATTCTGTTATGTAGTAATCCTCTCTAGGTCTAAGAACTGTGGAACTGCGGAAGTCTTGACTTTCATGGATCAGCTTCCATTTGAATTAACACTGATACATTCTCTCTGCCTCATTAAGACTAAATTATCTTTAATTATCTCCTTAGATGCATTACATATAAAGAATGAAATACTGAAACTGCCAATCAGATTGCTGGATGGTTAAACTTTAGCTACTGGTGCCTAACTAAAATAAAACCCAATTTCAGTGCAATATATAAATACCAAAACTTCATTCAAGTGTAGGCTTATTGTAATTGGATTTACAAGTTTACACATCGCAGTATGTTTCAAATCTTACTGTGTATGAAATTTAAAAGAAACTGTATCGTGCACAGCAATCATGTTGGTCTTCAGTTGATCAGAGATTAAGTTGCAGTGCCCACAATTGGCATGTCTGCTTTGCCTCAGGTTTTTCGCTTCAGTTGTTTGTTTCATCAGGTAACACTTCTGTATTCTGAATGCAGAAACTATGTGGGTGTATGCACATCCTCTCTAACATCATTTGTATTTTGTGGTATTTGGGAGAATAATACATTTGAGTAGTGAAAATGAAATGCTTGCTATGTCATTCTGCACAGGGTGTTTTCTAAAGGAATAAGATGAGGAATATCATATGAGAAAACAAAAGCAAACATGACTTTTTTTTCCTTTCCTCCCACTGACCTTTGGTTTTGAAAAATCAAAAATTTGTAAATTGTTACTGTAGTGTACAATCAGTTCTAAAAACAAAGAAATTGTTTATTTCTATTAAACTGTGTGGTGAGAATAAATGGCAGTGTTTTTTTTTTTTTTCCAAACTTTCCTGGAATTTATTCTTGATTGTTCTTTACTAATAGATTGTATCACTGCACTTTATTTTCAGAATGTGATATTTTTACACTATTTATCTTTTAAAGTTTAACACAAAGTAGATTAGCTTTGCATACACGCTGTAAAAAGGGTCAATTTCAGTGCCAACTTCAGATTCTTAAGTGGCTTCTGCATTCCATCATTCATGCCTCAGTTTATTAGAAAATGAAAATAGGACATGCTTGAGGATTACCCTGTGTCCTTGTTTGCCACATAGCTTTAGCTATGGTGGTTTAAATGAGAAATAAATAGAGGATAGAGAAAGTCTGAATCACCACCAGCAGCCCATTACCTGGAAGAAAGTACTTATCCAGACTCTGACAACGAGAAGAAAGCATTTTGCATTCATATGACATTAGTGCAGCATTGCATCATAGAATCACAAAATCATCAATGTTGGAAAAGACTTTTGAGAACATCCAATCCAACAGTCCTCCTATCACCAATATTTCCCACTAAACCCTGCCCCTCAGCACACCTAAACATTTCTTGAACACCTCTAGGGATGGTGACTCCACCACTTCCCTGGGCACTGTTTCCAGCATCTTGCTCTCTTGGGGAAGAAGTACTTCTGAACATCCAACCTGAATCTCTTCTGTTGCAACTTGAGATCATTCTCTCTAGTCTTATTTAGTGATACAGGAGAAGAGACCAATCCACACTTCACCTAACCTCTCTTCAAGTAATTGTAGAAAGTGATAAGGTCACCCCTGAGCCTCCTCTTCTCCAGACTGAACAATCACAGCTCTGTAAGCCACTCCTTGTAAGACTTGTGCTCCAGCCCCCTCACCAGCTTCGTTGCCCTTCTCTGAATATGCGCCAGGGCCTCACTGTCCCTTTTGTAGTGAGGGGCCCAAAACTGAACACAGTGCTTGAGGTATGACCTCGTCCGAGCTGAGTACAGAGGTATGATCACTTCCCTGCTCTTGCTGCCAATGCTATTTCTGAATACAAGCCAGGATGCTGTTGGCCTTCTTGGCCACCTGAGCCCATTGCTGGCTCATGTTCAGCTGGGCGTTGACCAGTACCCCCAGGTCTGTTTACAGAGTCTTCCGGCCACTGTGCCACAAGTCTGTAGCATTGCCTGGGGTTGTTGTGACCAAAGTGCACGACCCAGCACTTGGTCTTGTTGAACTTCATCCCATTGGCCTTAGCCCAGCAATCCAGCCTGTCCAGATCCTTCTGTAGGGCCTTCCTTGCCCTGGACAAATTGATACTTCCTGCCAGCTTGGTTTCATCTGCAAACTTACTAAGTGTGCTCTCAAGTAGAGATATTGAACAGAACAGGCCCCAGTACCTGTCCCCAGGGAACACCACTCATGACCAGTCGCCAGCTGGCTGTAACTCCATTTACCACTGCTCTCTGGGCCCAGCCATTCAGCCAGTTCTTTACTTGGCAAAGAGTGTCTTTCTTACAACTTGATGTCCTCGATTATCTCTGAATGTAACACTGTTAAAAAGTACTTTCTGGGGAAGGTTCATCCTTTCCTTTTTAACAATACTTTTATCTTTTCTGGGTTGAGGGTGCGCTCTGCTGAGATGGTTGAAGACATGAGAAGATGCTGCCTGACATGTTGTATGTGTACAAGTGTCTGGTATCTTGTATTAATTGGAAGAACAGCTAGGCTGCCATGGAAAAGTTAATGATCATACTTAATGAATAAAACATAGTTTCATGGGAAATGGAACTTCAGCTACTCTTTTCTCCCTCCCTCTTCCTCCATGCCTCTCATTTTAAACCTTCTGTGGTAGTAGGGTTTTTGTTATTTGCCTACTTCATTTTTTTTCCCCCTTTTAACTGCTCTAAAATTGTTCTTTGTATATGACTAAGTAATAAGCTTGAAGGAAAAAAATGTGCAGATTGAATATTAAATTTTTTTAGAAGGAAGTTAGAATATCTAGAATGAAGTACTAGTTCATTCTTACATGAAGATGTCCTGGTTTTTTTGCACTGCTATGAAAGGAGTGAGTTCAAGTACACAGAAATGTGGTGTTGTTGTTTTTTTCCCAGCACAAATGTCAACTATTAAACATATGATGGAAATAACGTAGTGAAAAGAAAAAAGTGCCTGTAAAGGCTATTTACAGGTGTCAGATAATGGAGAAATCAACTGTTTCTCTTTTTTTATGGTAGTTTTCTCGTATCTCCTTTCAAGAAATGAGAATAATGTCAAGGTTCTAAAAACCACCAATACTTATTGATGGTTCTGGCTACATTCTGTTAAGCATAAGAATTAATAATTCTTAAATCTTAAGCTTTAATTCCTTGTTTTTTTGTGTGTGGTTTTTTTTTTTTTTTTTTAGGACATCCGTCATGTTTGAAATTCTGTCCCGAGTTAACATCAAATGTGAAGGCCTTAAGATGGCAGTGTATTGAATGCAAGACATGTAGTGCATGTAGGATCCAAGGCAAAAATGCAGTAAGTTTATTGTTCGATGTTACTGACTTGTGTTTACTGTACCTCTATACATAGCACATGTGCAAATACAAATCACTGTTGTGCAACCTCTAGCAATGCTATATTAAGTCTTTTTTTCCTCTTCCTCTTCCTTCCCCCATCCCCTTCAGGATAACATGCTTTTTTGCGACTCCTGTGATAGAGGGTTCCACATGGAGTGCTGTGACCCACCACTTTCCCGAATGCCAAAAGGTGATAATGAAAATCCTTTCAATGAAAATACTTTCATTCACAGTCTTTTCTCCTATTAAATGACCAAAAGCTCTTGAGTATGCTAATTATTTTTACATTGGTGAATGATGTAATTTCAGTTATGTTAAAGCCAATGCATTATTTTTGAGATTTCTGTGCAGAATAGTAAAGGCCTGTGGTTGATTTGCCATGAATTGAGTTGTTTGCCTATTTTTGGAAGTGAAGTTTTGTAAAGGCTGTTGAAAGTGTTTGGAGTGTATAGGTCAGCACAGAAATCCTTACAATAGGTGAAAGAGCCTCCTGCTTCACATGACTTGTAAAGGTAACTTAAAGTACCTGTGTCTCCAGGATCTCCAGTCTCTAGATTTCTCATGCATAGTACCTCTTGCTTCTACTCCCACATCTTTATGGCTTTTCTTATTTACGCTAAATTACTCTGACAAGTTTTTCAAGTATTTTTCCACTTAAGTCTTGTAGCATTATTATATGCAACATTAAAAGGCTGACAAATTCAAGTTGTATACTAAAACAAACGTATCTAGATGCAATCTGATATTTCATTTAGCACGCTTTCACCTAGATTGCTTTGTAATGAACATGCAATTTTTTTCCATCTTAATTTTGTTTCAAGAAAGATCTAGCTATACCGTAAGGAAGGGCAGACAAACATTATTCCAAGAATGCTTTTGTGATCTTTTGTGATCCTTCCTATCATTTTTCCCCCTTTCCATGAATACTTTGCTTTCAAAAATTTCAAGGCAGAAATAGAAAAGTATCACCTTTATTTGTCTAGTTTTCTATTCTGTGTCATGCTTAAAAGAAAATATTATAATTACATATGTGTCATATATCCTGGTAGACATCTCCAGTACAGACTAAATAAACTGTGTACAATTAAATCTTTTTTCCTTTCTGTAGGGATGTGGATTTGCCAGGTCTGTAGACCAAAGAAGAAAGGGAGAAAGCTACTTCATGAGAAAGCTGCCCAAATAAGGCGACGATATGCAAAACCTATCGGACGACCGAAAAATAAACTAAAGCAACGAATGTTGTAGGTTTCTCTCAATTGTTTGTTTGTTTGGTTTTTTAAATTTTACTGTACCTAGAGTTATCTAATTTCAGTTGCAGGTTATTTTTGCGTGTGTTTCAAACTGGGGAAAGTAAGTGATGAATGTGCTAGTATAGACTTTCTAGCCCAATGGCTAATAAGTTCTTAATCATAGTGGTTATTTTTTCAGCATGTCAGAACACGATGGGGGAAAAAACTTTCTGTGTATTACTTTTCTACATCCCATAATTTTTTTAATAATAATAAAAAATTAAATTTTTTAAATAAATTTTTAATAAAATTTTTTAATTATTTTTTAAATTATTTTAATAAAAATAATTTTAAAATGCAACCAGAGCAAGTACAGTTAGGTCTATACAATAATACATGACATAACAGCCTTTATACGTAACGTAAAATAATTTATGTTCATACAGAGTTCATACTAAGTGGATAATAGATAGTAAATTATGTAAATCTAACTTCAGGGGATTGTTCTGTTCAAAGGCGTGTTCAAATGAGTGTAGAAATGACTTTATTGTCATAGCTCATCATTGAGCTGTTAATATCAGCTCTTAAGATCCATTCCAAAAAGCCCACTAAGTAAACAGTATCGAAGTTCTAATTTCAGAGGGACTCTGGAAAAAATGATTGTTTGAGTTATGTTGTTAAGCTGCCGCTGGTTCCCAAGGAAAGAGGCTGCAGTTCTTTTTACTTATCAGGAATGTGTTTATCTAAGAGAAGAGAATGCTGTAATTCCTGTGGAATCCGTCTTTCCAGGGAACCCTGTAACTGAACTTCTTAAGCCTTGCTTTGGAGAATTTTGAAGTTAAGAATGCTGAGTTGACTTTACACTCAGTGTTTACAAGGAACAGATTCTTTGTTATCTTTAGTAGCATGTTGCCCTCCATCCCATGTTCTTACCCACATATGCCTTCCTTCTCCTATTTTAGTATCTGTTTCATTGTGTGATCCTAGCAGCTGAAGGACTTTCTAGCTCTATCTACTCCTCATTCTGATATGGCTATGTCCAACCATTTTTCTCTAAGTCTAAACCCGTCTGTTATTCTTCCGAATTGCATGTTAGCTGCTGTACGACTTTGCATTTCATAAGATGATAACTTGTGCAGCAAATGCATAGAAGTAGAAAATACATGAATACTAGCAGTGCTAGGGTGCAACACAGTAGTCAGGTTGATGTGCTCAGCATTGCAGCTTGCTATATACTTATTTTCCTATTATCAGGATCTTATTTTGTCTTTTTAACTCACATTTAAAAGTTCAAGATACACTCACTGCTCTAGGGAAGTAGTGCAGAACAAGAAGGAGGAGTGCCACTACATGAAAGTGGAAAATGTAGTAGCAGTGGCTCATGAGAACATGCTTTTAAAGGATGAATGTGGGAGGGAATTTTGTTTTTTCTTCCTTCTCTTGACAAAATATCTTCTAGGTATTTGAAAGTTGTTGAAAGTAAGTAATATGCTTTAACGCATGACAGTTGCTGTGTTTCTTTGTGTCTGCATCTCCCTCTATTGCTAGCAACACCTTTGTTTTTATCCCTTTGTGAATTCAAAAAGCATTTCCCTGATTTTGTGCATCCCACAGTAGGTCTAGCAGGGATACAGTAGTTCTACTTCCCCTCTTCCCTTATACACCTGAAAAAAAAATTGGAAAGGTCATGTGGGTTTTATTGCTAACTTTTGATAATGGAGTTTTGAACTGTGACTTTTAACATAAATGTTATGTTTAATGTTGGATGATGATTATGAATGAAAAGATTTTCTTTTTTAGCATGCGAGTTATTTGAGCGTATTAGTTTAGTACTTTGGGAAGGGATTTTATTTTATTTTTTTTATAATATTTACCGTACTGTGAACACGTTTCTATTACTGCAACATCTAATATATATAAAGTAATTTAACTGGAAAAATGATGGTTAGGAGATAAGAACAGTAAATCTTAAGGAATCCTGCTTAAAAGAGATAGTAGGATATGGAAGGCAGCAATGTCATAAATAAAAGTGAGTGGTTGCATAAAATGTGGTAAAATTAGCTACTTTTTGTATAATATAAACTAAAGCTTTCCAGTCCTGGAATTACTTTCTGCCTATTGACTGTAGGAAACCTTTCACAGGCATTACTATATAGGATTAACTAAAACCAGGTGTGTGTTAGCCTCTGGCATTGATGGTGATTAGCACATCTGGTAGTGAGAGTAAGTCTTGTTATGGACATAAGCTTGTGGGAGCAAAGGATTCAAAGGACTTAGAAGTTTTTTGGTTTTGTTCCTTCTTAGGAGCTACCCAAACTTAAGGATGTGTGAGTGGAAAAGGGGCTGTTTTTTTAAGTGGTGGGCCCTTGGAGTTCAGCACACCAGATGGTAGCCCTAGGCTGTTCAATCTCTAATTAGAAGTAACCTGTTGGAATTAATTACTTCAGCATCTCAATTAAGAAGGCAAAAATCTGGGGAAGAAAACTTTGCTCTGCAAAATGAGCTAACTTCAAAGAGCAGGATGGCAAGCGGAAATAGAAGCATTTGATGCAGCTATATAGCTTTGTTTGGATTTGCCATTTGGTCATACCTTGTGAATACCTACTTCTCTTGCTCCAAATATTTTTAAACTTCCAGTTTCTGTATGCTTGCAGTATACTATTCTACAGCATTCTCTTCAATGGTGTTCCTCCATTCCATTGTTAGCAAGCAGTGCTAAACCTGTACTTCTTTCATAAATGTTGGCTTTAAACATGCCCTTTTTCTTCGTAGCATTCACTACTCTTTCTAAACGTCTTCCATGTTAGGCTTGATTGGTTTGTGGTTTTTCTACAAACATGACTTAGTCTTATGGTTTTGCTCTTCTCTCTTTGTGGTAATTTTTTTTCTGCACAAGTTTGTTGTAATGTTCTCTGTAAATAACCTCTATTTTCTTTTATGTCATAGGCAGTACTTTTTAATGCTAGTGTTGACTTATGTTATCAAATGAGGGTAAAAACAGTAGTTTGAAAGTTAAATGCATTGCTAACTAATAGACTTCTACG
Organism: Centrocercus urophasianus; assembly: GCF_019232065.1. Classification (NCBI taxonomy): domain Eukaryota; kingdom Metazoa; phylum Chordata; class Aves; order Galliformes; family Phasianidae; genus Centrocercus; species Centrocercus urophasianus. The sequence goes on from NW_024884722.1 coordinate 20,445,101, forward strand.
GTTTAAGCTAATGTTCTGATGGAATTGAATGTTTTAATATGCAGCTTACATTGAACACATGCATCTTTGCGTGTATAAAAAATTCAGTTGTGATGAAGTAATTACTGTGCTTAGGCATGATGCTTTAACACTTCTTTAAAGATATGTGTTTATTCCATTTGTAAAAAGAAGGTGCAGAGGCTGTATTCTTGAGATCTTACTTTCTCAGTTGCTTCTATTTATATGTACTGTGAACTGCCTCTGAGAGAGGAAAAAAAAAAAAATTGGATATTGCATCACAGTGTGGTTTTTCCAAAGTGTAAATATCCCTCAACTTCTTACAGATTAAGTACAATTACACAAGTAATATGTATAAATTGTACTACTATTTGGCAGTAGTTGTTATTTCTTAATGCTGATATTTTTTGTTTTCCAAATTTTTACATAGGTCTGTAACCAGTGATGAAGGATCCGTGAATGCATTCACAGGAAGGGGGTCACCTGGTAGGGGTCAAAAGACTAAAGTCTGTACCACACCTTCATCTGGTCATGCTGCATCTGTGAAGGATTCAAGCAGCAGATTGCCTGTTACAGACCCCACTCGGCCTGGTGCCACCACCAAAATCACCACCACCTCCACCTACATATCTGCCTCTACACTTAAAGTTAACAAGAAAACCAAAGGGCTTATTGATGGCCTTACTAAGTTTTTTACCCCATCACCTGATGGTCGCAGATCACGAGGTGAAATAATAGACTTTTCAAAGCACTATCGTCCAAGGAAAAAGGTCTCTCAGAAACAGTCATGCACTTCTCTTGTGTTGGCTACAGGTACCACACAAAAGCTAAAACCTCCACCTTCTTCACTTCTACCCCCAACCCCCATCTCTGGTCAGAGCCCCACTTTGCAAAAATCTAGCACTTCCACTTCTTCTAATTCTCCTCAAAGTTCTTCCAGACAGTCAAGTGCTCCCTCCTTTAGTAGTCTTCCTAGTAATAGTCAGCTAAAGGGACTCTTTGATGGACTCTCTCGTATCTATGCTACTCAGGAACAGTCTCGAAAAAAGGGACATCCAGGCTACGCACAACCCAAGCGTATGCGTTGTAAACCAGAATTATCTTCTACTTCAAAATCTAATAGATGTTTTTATAGAAGGAAAGAGGTTAGAAACAGATTTATTCCTTATGTCTGTTCCTCTGGATGGGGTTTGTCTAGAGGGCTTGCTTTTAAAGCAATTGCTCACCTCAAGAGAACAACTTTACTTAAAAAGCACAGGATTCTAGGCAGATTAAAGTATAAAGTGACCCCTCAGATGGGGACCCCCTCAACAGGGAAGGGGAGCTTGGCAGACGGAAGAATTAAACCTGATCAGGATGATGGTAAGCAAAGGTCAAAGTGCCAACCAAACCTGTGTCCCATCCAAAATCAAAATTCCTATTTTGTCACATAGGTCTTAGCTATTTCTCCTGTTCTTACTTCACTTTCATACAGAAGTGACGAAACTTTGACTGACTAAACCTCCAAAGTATTTTTTCTGACTAATACCACACCACCTTTTTATTATTTTTTTTTGCATCTGTAGTGACATTAGGAGCTCCAAATGCCTTCATAATGTTGCTTATGGCTGTTTAGTACCGCATGAATAGCCACTTTTCATGCTACTTCCTTGTTCTTCATCTGCCCTTTCTCTGGCAGGAGTGCTGTCATTATGATTGTGTGCTGTCAGTGCTTATGATGATGGGCATTTCAATTCATTTCCTTCTGCTCCATTGCTTTTTCATGAACAATTCCATCCTGTTATGGTCTCCACAACACTTGATCTGTACCTTTTTTTATAATTTTGTTTAAGAAAAAATATACTGATAACTTTTGAATGTACATTCAGCTTAGCACTGGTCTCCAACTTTTAAGGGCAACTTTTTCCCTCTTATTTTTATAATTACCTTGTAGAATGTCCTAGAATTTATCAGCTCTAATGACAGAAATTCCTTTTCATGTGATTCAAAATGAATTTAATAGAACTAGGCTGTAAAGGCTTAGATAGGCAAGAAGAAAGGCAAGCGAGTACCAAAAATAGCTCATGCAACAGCAAGCTATGAAACCAGAAAGGGGAGAAGCATTCGTTTCTGTTATTCAGAATCTCAGATTTAGTTCAATAGCTGTAACTGCTACATCCCTATTTAGGGGCATCACTTCGGTAAGGCATGTTTAATTTTCATGTCTGTGAATAAACTTTTTGCTGGTTTTAAATAACAGATACTGAAATCAAACTAAGCATCAAACAAGAAAATACAGATGTATATCTGGTGGGAAGCAAGGACACGGTTACGCAGGAGGATTTGGACGTATTTAAACAGGCTCGGGAACTTTCCCTAGAGGTAAGACTGTTTAGACTGTTTCATGAAATTATATATGTAAATTAAAACCCGATTCACTTTTATATTCATAATTCATCTTAATTGTCAGTGAATTCCTTTTTTACCTACTATGTCATGCTTGTGAATTGAATTTGGGAGACACTGTGTGTATAGTTGGTCTCCTAGACTGGAGGCAAGGCACTGGAATTGGTCAGTTGAGTACACTTTTGATAGATTTTGAAAGATATCTTTGGGCATTTTGGGTACAGGACTACCACTGATTAAGCTCAGAGATTCGGCATAGCTGAAATCCTGATCCGGACTGAGAAGATTACGGTTGGTGAGAATGTGCTTTGATTTTCCTGTGAGAAGAGTCACAATGAAAAGTGAAATCTGTCCCAGGAAGTGCTGTTTAGTAGAAGGAGAGTGGCCTTATCAACTTTATAACTTTCTTTTGACCCACCATTTATCACACTTTGGGTTTAAATAACATAACTGACTTGTAGTAGCAAAAATGCTTGAGCTGAATTGGAGTAAAGCTGTTCGTATCAAGTGGTGGTGGTGTTCTTCTCTAAGATATATGCTGGTGATTTAAGCTTATTGAGATTGAGCTGGTTTTCTTTACCATGGAATCTGGCCAAGGCTGCTGATTTTTTTAATTTTAATTTTAATTTTTTTTTTCAAAAGACTCTTTTAAATGTATTTGTGAGTGAAATGAGCAAGGCTAGTAGGCTATTAGAGCAAGAAGCTCTTCATAAGACAATTGTGAGGTGGTTTTGCCCTTCAAGCAGCATGTGTTTGTTGAGAACATGAGTCAGAAGGGAGGTGCATGTAATGCTTCAACTGCTGCTTCTTATAAAATTGCATCATAAACCATTCATTACATATAGTGACTTCTAATGGAAGTCAATTGTTTTCAGGTTAAAAACAAAAGAACTAGTATTACTGAATGTAGGTCAGTGAAATTAACTTATCATAGACTGAATTCAGAGTGTGTTAGTCAACAAACTTGAACCAAATTTGAAAATTCAGCTTCATGATTAGTTTGTTTCCATTTGCTCATAGAAATGGTTCCCACTTCTTCCTCATTTCTAGCTTTCAGATTCGATTGAAAGATGTGATATGTTAAGATTTCTAAAATTGCTGGCAATTAAATTACTTACTTTTTCATCTTTATTCTATTTTTGTATTTAGCTGTTGCTTTAGAGTCTTGTTGATCATATTCCAGTCAGCTCAACTTTAGTATGTTACCTGAAATCTGTTTGTTTCAGTATACCATTGATACTGTAAGATCAAGTTCCATGGTCTCCAGAAAGGTTTTGCTGATCCACTCTCCTTTTTTCTTTGTCATGATGACTGTTTAGTTTGAATTAGGATGGTAGAAAAGTCATCTCACTAGGTGCTGCAGGAAAAGGGGATTCAGGCAGTTGTGCCTCTTCTGGGCCATTTATTATCTGATTTTGCTTCATGTTTGGCACACTGAAAAGAATTATCATCTCTTATATCTAGCTGTTGGCAAACTTTCATCTCTGTCCGTGTGGGCTGGAAGAATTTGTGTCTGAATATTGTCACACTTTCACTGGGTGAAATTGATAACAAGTTTCTGTTTACTTTCTCTATAACTAGTGTTTTGCTTTTGTTGCACCTGACAGAAAATTGGGTGTAAAAACGCTGCTGATACAAGTGGGCGATACCCTTCGGTGATAGAGTTTGGAAAATATGAGATCCAGACATGGTACTCTTCACCTTACCCACAGGAATATGCAAGGTAGTGAGTTGTCAAGGTTGTCATGTATTACTGTTTTTAATGATATAATTTACTTTCTTACTCTTCTGTAATTGTTTGTAATTTATTTGTATAACTCTTAAGAGCAAATATTCTTTTGTAATTACAAGAGAGGCTAAGAAGTTGCATTATCTTTTTCTAGTTCTATTCGAGGTTACATTAGAAGTACTGATTTTATTTTCTTCCCAGTTTTGCATAGACTTTAGCTTTGCAACACATATTGGTATTTCTTTTAAGAGTTTGCAACCAGGTATGTCCAGCCTGTAGCCACTTAAAGCAATTACTTTTGTTTGCTATCTAGAAGTTGTTAACTTCCTTTTTTTCATTTATTTTTTATTTCTTCATTTTTGAGGCCTGTGAAAGTCTCTAAATATTAGATAAATAAGTCAAAGTGTGGCACCAGTGACTGCCTGGCACAGGGTGCCTTAGAGTCAGATGAAAGCATGAACTAGTATGTGTGCTTGGTAGATTCCTGTTGATTTTTGCATATGCTGAAAATACATTTTTTATTAATTCATTGTGGCACATGTGGAAATTTACAGAACCATGTACTCATCAAGTAGTTTACTGCAGTAGGAAACCAAGCTATCTGCTCTGTTCCAAAAAGCTTTTGCATGACATTGATATAAGCTGCCTTTTCTCTTCTTACTCTCATTCCTTGATGTTGCCCTCTTTCCATAATGGAAATGAGGGACATATTTTCAATTGATAATACAAAAAACATGGCCTAAAAGAAAGTTTGAAGTACATTTTTTTGTTCTTATTACCAGTGGTTTTATAGTGTTATTTATTATTTTATCTTTTTATTTTAGTTCTTCTTTTAATCTCTCAATTTGTATCATGTGGTGTGTGAGATACCTGCTTCGTTAAGTAAATTAATCAAAAATAGAGGCATCAAAATGGTTAGTTCATTAGCATGAGACAACAATGGGGTAGCATTTGTAGGAGACAGTGTGGTTCTTGGCTGTAAGCACAGTGGGATTACATAATGGAACAAATAGTTCAAACTATTTTTGTGTTGATAAGCTTTCTTAGTATAAACCATGGCTATGATCCCAGGATGTGCTGGTAGCTTCTGAGCAGAGTCTCTGCTCTATTCTAAAACTTTGTAGACTGATTTTTGCAGCAGTCTTCCAGTGCTCTACTGATTTTTAAACATACGTTTGAAGCCATAAAACTCTCTGTAAGGGATGGTTTCTAGTATGCAGAACACTCATCAGCATTGTCTAACACTGGTCATGTGAGTTAGTTGTTTCTCACCCAAATGAATCCTCTGTGGAAGAATAGTCACCTAGTATGCATTGTCCCATGGAGATGGATGAAAGGGAGACTTTTCATCTATATGTGGATTGTTTGGATAGGCTTCTTTGGTCAACAAAATGATAAGGTAGGCAAGGGATGGGAGAGTAGAATCCCATCACAAGTTGCTATCCCATCTAAATATTAGGAGTAGCGTGGGGACAAAAATAATCTTTAAGATTTTTCCATATCCAAAATAAGGAAAATCAAAGTGAGGGACATTGCTTTATGTTGTGCTGCGTGTCCCTTCTGTGTTTATTGGAAGGGAAAGGGTGAAACTGGAGACATGACTCCAGTCTGCCTGATGGGAGATTTGATGGAGATCACAGCCAAAACTTCTGTGGAATCTGGGAAAGGGGAAGTAATAGGGATCTGTACAATAGAACAGTTGACCGTAATCCAACTCTGTGGAATCAGTTTTACCATGGTTGATCTCTCATCTTTCTTTTCTAATAGCTGATGTAAATAGTTAATCATTCCCTGTAATGTGATGTTTTTCTTCTTATTATTTGGTTTATTTAAACTTCTGCAGTATTTACTTGAGGTACATTATGTTAAAACGGGGAGGGGCTTGTCGCTTTGAGGTAACTTTTCTGTGTACAGGATTTCACTATTTTTTATAAAATATCTTTCTAATTTTTATACAGACTACCAAAGCTTTACCTGTGTGAATTCTGTCTTAAATACATGAAAAGTAAAAACATTTTGTTAAGGCATTCAAAGAAGTGTGGCTGGTTTCATCCTCCGGCCAATGAAATCTACAGAAGAAATGACCTGTCAGTGTTTGAGGTAGGTACATCGAAATCTAAATTTCTGAAGTTAACTGATCAGTAGACATTACAGACTGGTTCTAGAGTGGTGGTTGTGGAAATTTCAGCATACTTGAACACTTCCTTGGAGTTTCCTATCTGTATCCCACTGTAAAAACAAGTCCATCTTCCCTGTTCTATTCCACCCTGCCATATTCAGTCGTGGATAATTTTCTTTACTTGTACTTCATGAATTACTCTACCTTTTAAGATATTTATGTAGCATGTATTTTAGATGGAAACTGCAGTGGAAGCCATATACTGGATTACCTTTCCATCTCAGCAGAAGTGCCTTTCACCCTTTCATTTCTGGCTGTTTGAGCATTTTGAATGTAGAGTACTAAACATAATGTAGATATTTCTGTATGCAGTGATGTTTGTTATGTACTGTTCTTGAATTACAAATACTAGCTACTTAAGTGCTTTTGCCTTCCTTCTGGATGTTTGAGAATTAAATGTCCTGGTTGAGTGACGGAGGTTTAGTCCAACATCAGCCACAACAAACTGCCTTTAATTTAGAAATTACAGAATTGAGCTTATGAGTGCATGGTCTTCTATAATCTAAATATTTTACTGGGAGACTTCTACTGTAAATGTATTTGAGTTTTAAGAGTATCCTAGACAACAGGAACCTTGTGTATGAGATACCATGCCTGCAGTTATTAACGCTACGCATTCTCCTCTTGGCTGTTTCTCAGTAATCATTACCAGTGGTGCTAACAGAACAGACTGTCAACAGTGCTCTGACTTCTTTTGAGTTTTTCTAAACAGCTGTATATCTGGATGTGTATGTTATGCTGAATCCTTTTTAATTGCAAGTATTATAGATTCTACTTTAATTTTATGTTTTCATGATGTGTAAATGTCTGTCGTGCTAGGTAATTGCCATTGTCTAATGAAACAATGTGAAATGCAGTTTTGGAATTCTTAACTTAAAAAAAAAAATCTTAATATTTGTGTAATTAACTTGTTTGGTTTTGTGCTGTTAAAGAAAATAGCAATCTGCATCAGGATTGTTTCCTTCCTGAGTTGAGTAATTGTTCTGAGGACTGTAGATGTGCCAGCAGAAGGCTTAAGTTATAACAAGCTTAATTCTTTTTCTATTAAAAACCAGACTTGTTCTGTCAGCTCCAAATAATTAGCCTTTGCTCTGTTAGCAGCTGTTAAGACCTGTGCAGCATACAACCATAGGCAAATTCTGCTTTTCAGGTTTTTTTCATTAATAAACTACTGGTAAGCTGTGAGTAAAAACTTGTTTAGAACATAAAGTAAATACATCTCAGTGTGGAGGAAACTGTACATCTAAAAGACACATGGAAAACAAAGTGCATATGAAAGAAATGTTCAGACTTTCTCTACTGCTCTTATCCCCTTTCTCAGTTTCAGGTACTTCAATAAACACATATGAAATAGTCTTTCTTATTTTGAAGGTTAGCTTAAATTATTATTCTGAAGAAAATTATTATTCTGTTGAAACTTAATCATCAGCTGATGTCCTTTCTCATAGGTACTTTAGGAACTCTGCACCCATTTTGTATTTGACAGAATGAAGAGTTTGTGGTTCCCTTGTGCTCTGTTTTCTAGAGAGAGATAAATGAGTTTGGCATTTAAGACTTACGAACCTCTGCTAAGAGCATGACTTTGCCAGATTTGAGAGAAGGCTTTGACATAGTTTACTACTATGTTTTAGCCAAGAAACTTTGACAGATGCTTCCTTTTGAAGTTTTGGTTTTGTTTTTCTTCCTATTTGTATTTAAAGCTGATGAACAAGCTGTAGCTGCCTGGAATTTAAAGAGTACTTTTATTTTTTTGTACAAATGTTCTTTCTGAAAAAGATAGCTTATATAATTGTATTTTCAAACTTGTGGCTTACCCACAGATGATTTTTACTTGATGTTCTCCTTTTCAAACTTGCTACTAAGGGTGGAAAAAAAGGGGGGAAAAAGAAAGAAAACCTTTGGACAATGGAGTGAGTTGTATGAGAGCTTAATCTAGTTGATAATGTTCTCAAGTGCTATATGCAAGTATATTCAAATGCCTACATTAGTTGTAGTTGTGTATTAAATGTGTTGGCATTTTTTTTCTTTTTAATTCTGATAACACAAGTATGTTACTGAAGTCACTTTGAAAAATATACAAAAGGTTGAGATTTACTCATTTATAACTAGGTTTCTTACTAGAAACAGAATAAAATGTGGTTCCTTTTTAGTACTGTGTGCATACTGCGTGGCTGGCTCTGTGAATGAAATATAAATAGTGACTTTATCAAAGAACATCAGTACAAGCAAACACTTCCATTAACATTATTTCAAAAAGACTTGCCTTTGAACCTTCCTTTTCAGAGTCACTAATTGATCTAGGAGATCTGTATGTATGTCTAGCTTTTCTATAGCTGTCTGCATCACAGCTTGACTCTTTACACTCATAACATACCTAGACTAATTGTAGTACTTAGTCTCAAATTTTACTTCTCATGCTCAATAGGGTTTTAGTCTAGCATAGAGTTTTTGCCTTGTTTAATTTATCCAAAACATGGCTATGATTGATAACAAATTGGCAGCTCGTTCACTGGCCTGACGCCTAAGCGATTCAACATAATGCACTTCATTGTTTTTTGTTGTTGTGTGTGTGTTGGATACCATAGCCTTTTACCAAATCACAGTTCAGTGTAGTTTTCAGTAATACACTTTTGTTGTCTGCCAGTCTTGTTCACTCAGTTCCTGGAAGTAAGTTAAAGAGATAAATCTGACTTACAAAGTGAAGTAACTTTGTTTAGCAAAGCCAGATCCTGAGATAATACTGATACATGTAAAGTAATCAGGACTAGATGGAAAATTCTTATTTAACAAGAAGCGGGGACATCTCTCCTGAACCTTTTTTTTTTTTCCTCTTGTAATCTTTTCCATGTTTCCACCTAGCACATGAGAGATTCAAGAAGCTATTTTGTCATAACGTGTTGATGACTTTGGAAGTAACTGCCTCTGTCTTGCTTTCTAGGTTGATGGAAACGTGAGCAAAATTTATTGTCAGAACCTTTGTTTGTTAGCTAAGCTCTTTCTGGACCACAAAACCTTGTATTATGATGTTGAACCATTCCTCTTCTATGTTCTTACAAAAAATGATGAGAAAGGATGCCATTTAGTTGGATATTTCTCTAAGGTAAAATATAAACATTAGTATTTTAAAACATTTCTAATTTCTCACTACCTTAATATTGTGTCAACAGCAAAGAAGAAATTGATTCAGAAACTTAAAATCCTCTCTGTAAATCTGAAATGAAATGTGATCTCAAATGTACTAGTACTGACTTTTCTCAAAGACTGCTGCAAACTGAGAAATTCAGCCATGTACATTTTTTTTCAGAATGTGTTGTGATTTGTACTTTGCAGCCGGAAATTAGATCTGTTTTTTCCCCTATCAGATTTGCCATTGCCTACTAAATCTAAGTTCATAAAATGCTGGATGTTTGGAATTACGTTGATTTCCATGTGTTTTAATGGCTATGCTGCTAGCAGTTCAGCTTGCCTAGTTAAACATGAATGGCCCAGCTATGTTCATCTTTGTTTCTCTCTTATGTAGACCAATCTAATACAGTTACTTAGCACACAGAACGTAAGAACACAACGCCTAACCTGATTGTGGATATCTTCCTTAGATTGGATGGCTTTTCTTGTGACATCGCTTTGAATTTTAAAGGAATATTCGCTGCTATAAACAAAAATAGTACTCCTGTGTCCTGTCTTGACAAATGGTAACAAAAATAGTGGTGAAAGATAATTAGATATGCTTGCAACAAGGAAAGCATCTAATTGACAATCTGACTGTAAGAAATTTGATTACTTGGTATATAGTTAGAAAACCCGTACTTCTTGTCTCTAGTATCACCACCACTCTCAGTGTATTGTTTACTTTCTTTAAGAATAGATTGAATTTTTTTTTTTAAGAAGTGTAAAAATTGCATCAGAGTACCTGCATGCTGTGTAGTTATCTCTTGGGATGTTTTGCTGTTTTTCAAAATTGCTGATTGAAGTAACAATTTCTAGTGTACTCTCTTATGTTAGCTGTACGCTCTTGTGACATCCAAACAAGTCAACTCTGATACTGTAAGATATTTCCTAGTAGGCATAGATACGGCATATGTCCAGATGAATCTCTCCTGATATTTCTTCAAACATTCAGCAAGAATGCATTTTGTTCTCCAGCTCTACCTTTGTAGAAGGTTCATTGGTTCATTTGTTGGTTTTGGTGACTGCAAATGTTTTTGCTACCATAATTCAAGACAAAACTCTGCCATCTTGATTTCCTCTTCAATACTGAAATCATTTGCATGTGCCCCCTCTTCTTCTTAAAGCATGTGTTTGTGTGTGTGTACCTGCTGGGAAAAACAGTGCTGCTTTTCTTCCCTGAGTCCAAATGTATTGGCTGGATGTGTTCTTAGTACTATCAACAGTCTTGAGAGTTTAGGATCCTGAACAGAGTTTATAAGCTTGTTCAGAGAAAATAATACTTTCAGATTCATGTTAGAATGTTCTGTTCATGTTCAGAAAATAAGAAAGCTTCTAAAATAAAGCATTTGTATCCGATTTCACACCTGAAGAAATGTTTGGAAACCAACATTGCTGGAATGTGGTTTTGTCAGTGTGATCACTTATCTGGTGTCATCTTTTGTGTGGAGGCTGAAATAATAGGTGGTATTTTGAGCTATCTGTGTGCTTGCCCCAATTCCTTGTATCTCATTGTCTTGAATTGGTCTTCCCTAAAGCTACTAAGTGCTGATTTCTTGTTTTCTCTGTAATCTCTTAAAGGCAACAAAGATTTAAGACTCTTAATCAATAGAGTCTAAAGAACATAAAACCTAAAAACTATATTGTTAGAAGAGCTTCCTGGTTATAATTCTTCCTTCCATTGTGTTTAGCAGTTGGTGTAATACTTGCCTGCATTGTCTTAATGTCATGTGACTTCATTTTGTCTGAAAGAGCTTTGAATTTTGAGCATTCTGCCTTCATTTGGGTTCAGGTGAGAAGCTTTTAGCTCTGAAAAAGTTAGTACAGCTTGGTTCTGTGGATAATAGGGTGTGTTCCTTGCCACTTTTCACTCAAAGACAACAAAAAGATGGAAACCAGCAAGCAGTTAGTGTAGTCATTGCAGGAAATATAACTTCGCCCTGCATATGGATATTATTTTCCCCTTTTATATCCTTGAGAGAGAGGTCAGTGATGCATGAAAATATTTTCCTCTTCCCCATCCTCCTCCTTTACAGTGCTTAACCTTCATTATGCTGTTTAGACGACGTATCTAATTTTCAAGGTGCTGAGTAGCTAACCAGTAAAAATAAATATTTTGAAGGGTATGTTTGATTGATACTTCCTTCTTATAATTAAATATTAACATTGAATTTCTCGACTTTGGTACTGACCTCAAGCATCTGTTCACCTTATTGGGATATTTTGAAAGGATAGTGGCAGGTGCAGGCAATTGCCCACTTCAGCAGTGCTTTGACATACTTGATCTGTTTCTCCTTCCCTCAGGAAAAGCTTTGCCAGCAGAAGTACAATGTCTCCTGCATAATGATCATGCCCCAATACCAAAGGCAAGGATTTGGAAGGTTTCTCATTGATTTCAGTAAGTGAAGTGTTTTATTTACATTTGTGATCCAGGGAGCTGTTGATTGTTGTAAGAAACTGTAATATGTAAAACTTTATTTAACATGCTTTGTTGTTTTTATCAATAGATAATGTGATTTGTGTTTATATTTGCATAGGATAGGAAAGCTCCCTGAAGTGAAAAACTTAGTGCTGCTTTGTTATTGTACTCCGGGAGATTGAGAATGGATGTCTCAGCAGTAATATTAGCTCACAAAGCTATTACCCTGAATGAATTGTCTAAATTACTTTCCATTTTGCCTTGCTCATTAGTAGAAGAAGAGGTAATTATTTGTGATTAAAGCTTAAGAAGATGTTAGTCCAAAGCATTTTCTACATTTTAATATTTCTGGTTTTTATGTTCTTTAGCTAAGAGAACTGTTTCAGCTGAAGAATTGCTACATAGAAGGAATGTGTTTTGGTTTCTGTCTTAAAATACAGTATTTCTTAGTGGAAGTAGAAAGAAGTTTAGGTGTTCATAGGTGTTCTGCAGCTTTGTTTTGCTGTGTTTTTTGATCAGTTTGAAAGTTTGAGGAACAGTTGTTGAAATATAGATTTGTTATCCCTCTAATCTTAAAGCAGCAATGAAACTCTAAACAAAATTGTCTAAGGAATCTTCTCAGCTAAATGTCCTCAATGCTACTGATTACAACTTCCTATTGTAATTTAAAGGGAGGATGATGTATTCTGTATGTAGTGAGAAGAGTGGTGAATCTGGTTTTCACCATTGTTTAGGATTTTTTAAGGCACCGTAGGATTATGTGACAACAGAAAAATTTAAGAAAATAAGATTCCTGCCCAAAAGGTGTGTGCTAGAACAATAAAATGCAAATTAAAATACATTGCAGTATAACAGCAGGACAGAGGATAATTTCTAACTGTAGTTTTCAAGTTCTGGGTCTTAAGTATTCTACCCAGCTTGACTATGCTAGTGTTAATGAAGATACTTAGTATGATTCTTAATTCCATGGCTTTTTAAACAGTCTTCACCGTACCCTTGTGAGTTGGGTAAGGCTGGTCTTGGACCACTTAATCCACCATTGAAATGCAGCCATCACTGGTGTGGAACGCAGCAGCTGTTGTATCGTGTGCATTCTGCACTGTTTTTGCAGAGATGGTGAGAAATACCGTGTATTCCAGAGCTGCAAAGTGTGAGTTTAAACTTGTTACTTAGAAATTGACCCTTACCTGAGGATTAGCATGTCTTGCAAAATGAGATAGAGATACTAGGCAAACTGGTAAGTACTTCTAGGCTTTTTGATTTTTTTCTACTGTGGTGCCCTTCCGAAAATAAAAATTAAAAACAAAAAGCCACCACTTTCAGCAAACATTTCTCTGCTTGAATGCTGACATAGCACTAGAGTTTCATGTCTACAAAGCTAATGGTACAGCTATGAAACCTGTGGGTTCCACAGTTCTGTATTTGAATATGCTGCATCCTTCTGGATCTTTACTTTTTATGTTATTGTGCCGTGTGCTGCTTCATCTGTAAAAATTGGTAGTGTGTTCTGTTGCCCCTACAGGTTTTACCTTCTGTAAAACCTGAAGACACATCAGATTATTTGAATCGTTAGTATTCCTGTGGTGATTTTCAGTGTCACATAATGGTACTGTTAGCTTGAACCTTCCTGGTGCTATCTTTATGCCTTTCCTCTTTGCAGGCATGATCACATCACAGGTACAAGCTACAGCTGAATACCTGCTGGGCACAGTCCAGAGAACAGTATTGGCTTCTGCTGTGGCTAAGAGACTAAACATATGTGAGCAAGCAGTCAGTTCTTCAGCACTTCTCCACAGTGCCTTTCATTCCTTTTCTAGACAAGGGGCTCCCTTAAAAGACTAGAAAGCAGACCGTTCCATTTTCCTATAGAATGAAGGACTGAAAGGTGACTGAAGAAGTTTGTCTCTCTAGCGAGAATGGGGTCCAAAATAAATGGGACATACATGAGAGAACTGCTAGTGGCTGTTTATTCCTAGGTATAAAGAAGATGCAAATCTTGTTTTCTTCAGTTGTATTTATATCCTTTTGCAGGTTGGAGGCTAAATGTCATTAGATGGGGAAACCATTGCTTCATCCAGATTAGTCAGCCCAAAATACACCTCCACAAAAATAAAAATCGCACCAAATAAATAATTTTTTCCCCCCTGGGATTTTATTTGTGCTTCCCTCTCTTCTTTGTAGCTGATGTTTGACTGCTGTCTTTTGTACTTTGTCCTTTCTGCCCAATTCTACCATACTGCAATTAATCACTCTAACAAGGCTGAGAATTTGGGATATTGCTGAAGCCCAGTTGTCATTTGAAATTTGCACAAATCATGTTTAAAATAGTTAAAAATATTGTCAGTAAACTTATTGAGACTGTCATATTTTCACAAATTTACCAGAAGATGATTTTATGCTCTGAGTGTTAAATCTCCACTTATCATGCTTGTTTTGAGTTCTTTGAGGCAGTCACTGAAACTTGTTGACTTTTTTAATAACAGTGACTAAAACTGTTCATGAACTGAAGTGAAAAAAAGGCCTAACTGTTGAGCGAGTAATGTTCAGAAAATGACATTTACAAACCACAGAGGGAAAGATCTTAAATCCTTTGTGCAGGCAGTTGACTGCTTGCATTACTTCTTATTTGTCTAGACACTTGACAGTTGGAAAGGCTGGGAAGAGCACAGCCTTAAACCACTACATAGCTTCTGCTTTGTCAGCAATCTGCTGAAAATGTAGTTTGTAGTACAAAATTGCCTACTTTTTTGGTAAGTGAAATGAATTTGTTCAGTTTGTGATGCTTTTCTTTTGTCTTGAACTAATCTCATCTTTACAGATGAGTCAGTGTGGTCCTCCTGTTACTTGAGAGGGAAAATCAATTATTCTGTTTTGCAAAAAGAAGCAGATATTTGTTGTCTGCCACTCAGTTTTTCAACTTCATGAATTTTTTTGCTAACTGCATTTTAACTAATCTGTATTTCAAATAGAAACTGAGATAATGCTATTGTTTTTTTACTCTATACACGAACATAAAACTTTTTTAAGGTCTGTCTGTCACATCTTGCAGGGGAAAAGAACAATTTAAAAAGAGTACATTGTGTAAAGGAAATATGCTGTAAAAATCTGAGTTGTCTACCCTGATAGCCTTCAGCAAAACTCAATGTATGGCTTTCCATCTATATTTTAGTATAATTTTTTTAAAAATGCAATCTATGCATTTATGTATGTTCTGTTTTTAAAGCATGACAAGACCTTTCTGCTTGAAGGGAAGTTGTTTTGACTATGATAAGAACTTTCTGTCTGGGTTTTTAGAAGCTGGGGAGTAACAAACAAAACCAGAAAAAAGCAACTGAATTGCTCAAATAATTAAGCTATTGATTTGTAGTACTGCAGATTTGATATTCTCTTTACTGTAAGATAAAACTAGTTTGACCTGTTTCATTTTTTCTAGAAACATGTCTCATTTGAAGACAAAGTTGTTTTCATGAGGTCATGATTTTATTTCCACTGTGTATGCTTTATTAAGTGTTCTAACAGCCAGATTTTTGAAATGAGGAACCTTAATTTACTTAGTATATTTAATACCTTCCTTTTTTTATAAGACAGTAACTTATTTTGTTTCCACTTAATCTTTTTTGTATTCTGTAAGGCTGACTGAATTGTAATTGCAGTGTTCCACCAAAATTTTGTATGGACTTCCACATGAATCTTCTGTACATGCTATAAATTAAGCTAGAACTTGCCTAGAACTTAAGTTGATCCAGAAGTAAACCAAACAGCAGGCTTCTATTGTATAAGATCCCCATCTGGATTTTTTTTTTCCTACTTTGTATCTGTGTATGACACCACAAAGCTATTGTTCCTATCATGGGAATTATGTATATATATGTGAGTCTTTGTCTTGCAGAAGTTCAGCCTGTGTTACTGTTCAAGTTTTGACAGTGCAGGCACTGAAGCTCCTATCTTGTGGCTGCGCCCCTCCTTGGACATTTCTTTTATTTCAGCAGCTTCTCCTTTCAAGGTGGTTTTTCTTTGCTTACTTGTCTCGATATCTCAACAGTCTAAAATCCTTCATATACTTGTTGTTTCTCTACATTTAGCTTCAATACAAAAAAATCTTACTATTTCTTTATTTTCCGTATCTAATAGAAAGTGTTCTGTATTGCTAGAACAGTATACTGCAGTATCTCATAGTTGTTTAATGGAGTTTTTATTCTGTAAGTTCAAAGCACTCTTTGAATGGATGCTTCTTAACAAAAGTCATCCCGTGATAGGTCCTTCATTTTGTTTGCTAGATTACGAATTCCGTGCTGGAGGTCCCAGTGCGTTTACTACAGGATCAGTTGGAGGAGAAAAACAAATGCATGCAACAATACGAGGTTAAACCTTTGCTAGATAGCACATTGCCAGTTTGTTTGCATCTCGGTAATGATTGGGTTCAATGCCCAGGGGCAAAGTCCATGATAGTCTTTTGTTATTTATTCTGGGGGTGTTTCTGGTCCAACTGATTTGTACCAGTTTCTTCTTCCCCATCAGAATTCCTTCTCTTTTCATTGTTTATCTGTTCCTTGTGAAGTGATTATTTTTGTGTGACGAAAGAAACTTGTTTAAATGTTTCTGGGATTCTGTTTGAATTCTTTGTTTTGTGTGTGTTTTCTGTTTTGTTTTTCTGTATATTTGGGAATATAGGTGCTGACTCTTCAACCTTTTGTACCACTTACTGCATACAACTGTAATACCTTTAAATAGAGCTGTTTTTTTCATTAGTTCAAGCTAGCTACTGCTTCTGTTCTGGAAATATGGCTAGTGATGAAAGAGAAGAAAAATTAACAGCAACAAAAAACACTCCGTATATTTTATATGACTTGAGGAGTTCTCTTCTTGTACGAGGAAAGTATTAATGTCCTTGTTTGCTCATTTCCCTGTATCTGATATCTCTTTCTTGGTCAAGTAATTTTGTTCTTGCTTCTTTCAAATAGTTGAGTAAATCTGAAGTCCTCATTTGCAGAAGCAACAGAGTACCAACAACAGCAGCACTTGTACAGCAGTTAATGCATATCACTAAGCAAGGCACATTTCCAAAGTAGGAGAGGAACAAAAATTTGGTGCAACAAATAAAGAGAAAATAATCTCTTAATGTAAAGAAAGTAATTATGTCTATTTTCTTAAATGCTTTTCACAAGCAAGCATCAGAACAATTCATAAAAGAGGTTGGTACCGTAACTCTTGTTTGTACATTGTTAACTGTGAGGGAGAGGTCTGCTCTTTGGCTCAAAGCCACTTAGATTTCTGTCAACATTCATTAGGCTATACTGCTTCTCACTAGGAGGTAACTAAGCAAAAGGCTGTGTATGAGATTTGTTGTGGTGGTGGATTCATCTGTCACTGACAGCTTTGAAGAACTTGGCTGTAGATCTGGAACCTACAGCCTATTTCTTTGATCTCTCTTCTGGTCCTATCTTCTCTACTGTGAATTCCTGCAATCGTTTGTGAACATTCAATGGTTTGAGGGCTTTTTTATGTATGTACTGAATCAAAAAAATATTCTGGGCTAAAATAAAGTGAAGAGGAAGGACAGATGTCCTTGAAGATTCTTGTTAAACCCAGATTGTTTACTGATCCTATATGCTTTCATTGAAAATTAGGGGACGGATTAGAAAATAAATAGGCTAGTGAATAGGACAAAAAAAAAAAAAAAAAAAAGTCCCTTCCAAGTGAGTTTTCATTTTTCACTAGGAAACTGGAATGAGACAAAATAGAGAAGTTACCATGGTATGGAAATGGTGTTGTTTCTTCTTTTGAGTATGCTTAAAAATAATCTGTGCAGGACTATTAACAGGTGTTCTAAATGGCAGGTATTGTTTTATTCTGCATTATGATCTGTTCACGTATGTTTTCTGTATATCTCTAGCTAGTGGTGTTTGTTTTAATGAGCTATGTAGGCTAATCTTATAGTAGCAGGTTGAGGGGGTAACAGAGAAAACTCAGTGCTCAGTTGGTAATGAGGCCTTGAATTAACTAAGTAAGTTGTTTATACTTACTTATAAATTAACTTCTGGGAAGTAAAGCAGAAAAAAAGTTGAGATGGATTCTGTAATGGAACATGGCTGTTACTGGAGTTAAGATATCCGTGTGTATGGTATTTAAGTTGTAGTATGCTGATGGACCTGTTTGGAACCACTTCTAAGGCCTGTGTGCTGCTTAGAGCTAGTTTCTACTCTTTTTATAAGTGTGAATATAGAATCAATAATCTAAACCCCTTGATCTGGTCATAGGAAGTAGTGCACTGGCCAAAAGTAATATTTGGAGGGGAAAAAACCAAACCACCAGTTTGTGTAATTTTGTTTTGTTTTTTAATTTCTAATTACTTTAACGAAATATGAAGTAGAAATAATGTGAAAAATGAGGATGGATAAACTCCTTCCATAGACAGATGTCAGTATTCGTTTCCAAAATTTGATATGAAGGTGTTTTACAGCTCTCTGTAACAAATATTGAAATACAGCAGAAATGCAGTCTATAAATAAATCTGCCTTGGGGGAAAAAAAATAACTGTATACGTTTACACTTTGCTATGCTCTGTGATTAGAACATAGATGGGGAATGAAGTGAAATCATTTATCTGATAACCGGGAGCATTTTGATGTTCCCTTTCACACAGTACAATCCTGAACTGTTTCAGTACTGTTGAGGGTATGGCAAACAGCAGCACAGACTGAGAAGGAAAGGTTGAGGGTAGAGAGGAACAGGATTTTTTTTTTTCTTATGGACCTCTCTGCAAAAATGCATACTTAAACTACACTTAAGAAATCAGCACTTCTAAAGTAACAATTTGAATAAAACAGGCGAGTCTGCTATTTTCTGTGATGACCAATATTGAATCTCTCTCTTTTTTTTATTTTTAAATTACTAACTTGCTTGTGTGTTGCAATACAGAGTACGGTGTCAATCTTATGGCTGTTTTTGTTGATTTTTGTTTACAGGTGTATTGTGGCCGAATGAAAGGCAGAGCTATGTGCCTTTTTCCCTCTTTTCCTTTAAAAGGGGGCTGAAGGTCTGTGAGAGCTGTAAATTTGTGAGGGAGCTTGAATGCTGCTGCTTATTTTATGTTCTTTTCTTGACAATTGATTATGTTGCTGACCTCAAGGCATGAGTTTGGCCTCTCCTAAATAACTAATAAAGAACATTCTGTCAAGCTGAGATTTAGATGAGGGTGGAATAAAGATGGATTTTGAATCAAGCTTTGTTGACCTAAGATTATTCCAAGAAAATCATCCTCTTGGGATTTCTTGGCATCACTTTTATATAGCTTCAAGACGCTGTGCATTTATCAGAGCTGCAAAAGAAATCGGGCATGTCACTTCACATAAAAAAAGCTGAGAGTGTTCTAACTGAAGACCATCTTTATTTCAGCTGGAATTTAAAGCACCGAAAAGGCAAGGTGAAACATAGTAGCAATAAAAACAAATTTCTGTTGAACAAAGCTGTGCTTATAGGGCATGAGTAAACAGGAGAAGCTGTCTGCTTGAGATTGGTGATTGAAAACAGATTTTAATTAAGTTATTGCATCTTCAATGGTCAAAAATTTCTGCTTTTGACTGCATAGAGGTGTTCTACTACAGCAAGTCAATGGACAAAGCAGGTATTTGTTTGAGATGTGTAGCTTGTTGCTCCATTTATTGAGGCACCTCTAACATCACAGCAAGATGTCTCAGCTCAATGAGATAACCTTGTGGCTTTCTTAACAGATGTCTTCCATTGCTCATGCCATTACTTATCAGGCGTTTCTACTTGCTTGTAAAAAAAAAAAAATGACTTTTTTGCTTACTGCTGTTTTGAGTAACAGTAGATGTTTAGAAGATTGCCATGTCTTGAGCTTAGCTTTTTGATGTCCACTGTTATAAATTGATTTTTTCATTTGGTTGATAATATATGCTTTTTAAATCACAATTTCTGTATCTACTGGCTGAAGTATCGTGGTTTGTTTCTGTAACAACCTCCTTTATCTGCTGGATCTTTTTTCAAAATCTTACTTGGTTAATTTCTTGCTCTACAATGTGCTTTAGTGTAACGAACAGCAATGATGATTTTGCAGCCTGTGTAAGACAAAAATGCAGTTATCTTTTACTTTAAAGAGTGTTGGTGTCATGACCGCTTAGCTTAGCGAAAACAGCATTTGTAGTGATGTGTTTCTTTATCAAGGTGTGTCTTTTAGCTTTTCAGTTCTGACTCCCCATTTTATTTTTTTGCTTATGCTCTTCAGTATTACAAAGCCCTCTCTTGCAGGTAGGAGTAAAAGATTGATAGGAAGAGACTGTGGGCTCAGAATCTTGGTTATTTGCTCTAAAATTGCTAAAACTATCTCTGGTACAGTTCTTAGATATCAGTCGCTCTCCAAGTGGCAGCAATTTTCCTGAGCTTGGAAAAAGTCTAGGAGAGTAACGTTAACAGCTAGATAAGACATTTGCTCTCTTCTGGTGAGTTGGATATGAAAGGCATGCTTGCTGTCTGACTTTTTGGCCTCAGGGCCTTGGAAAGGTTGTGGGTATGTTCAGTTTATTTGTTAGGTTAGGCGTAGGCAGTCCTACAGTCAGTCTTCCTGTCTTGTCCGTTGGAATCTTATTCTATGAGTATGTAGATCCTATAAAATGGCAATCATACAGATTTTTCAAATGAGCAAGCTTGCTTTATTTCTTTAGTAGTATTTATGAAGGTAATGGCAATTTTTAAAAGATATTCGTTTTACAGTTGCAGAAACTGCTTAGTGTTGGTATCACTTATTAGTTAATTTTAAGATGTAAATTTAAATGATTGAGTGATTTAGTAAAATATTGTATTTAAAATTGAGAACACTCTGGTCATGTTAATTATCTTATAAAATGATTCAGTCACTGGCAAATTTATTCATCAAATTTATGGTCAGGACTGATGCCCTCTACGCATGCAAGCCTCTCCTTTAAGGGTACTTCAGTTTCTTTTCTCTTGTTCCTGCTTTCATTCCACTTGTAAGTAGTCTACTTCGTAAACAGAACCTTCACTCAAGGGGTTTACTGGCATCTGGCTCAGATAAAATAAGTGTTAGCTAATTAGTTTGCTCAAAGGATGCCTTTTGTTGGTCTGACTGTAATGCAGTCATCTTTACCTTTCCTTCACTTCATGAAGGGAATTTGTTTAGCCCTAACCTCTTCTGTGAAGCTTTCTATAAAGGATCTAAAGGTTTTGGGCCCCCTGTGTAGAGCTTACTTGGGGATATGGAAAGGAATAAGAGCTGGCATTATTTCTTGTAACAATAATGAGAGAATCTTTGGCTTACTCTGTTTATGAAGAAGGCTTTTCTTCAGTCGTACAAAGAAGAAAAGAGAATATAGCAAGTTGTTCCATGATCTGAGCATCTCAAGTTACATCTAGTCTTTTCTTTCTTGTAATGTTTGTGTGGATCTTGGGGTTGGAGTCCTTTGAAGCTGCCTTAAAAGCGCTTTCAAAGAGACTACTGACACCTATTTAAGGTCCTCTATCCTTGACCTTCCATTGACATAGATAAGAACTGTCCAGAAGCACACAATAGCTATGGAGAAAATGGTAACGTGAGTTACAGTTTTAGTGATCATAAGTCTTAATAAGCTCACACTTTCACCTTACCCATATCTGCCTTCTACTTTTGGTCACTCCTCTGTACAAGGAATGCTGAGCTGACCTAACTGAACTGTCCTGTCTGTTACGATTTTTCCAACTATCCTTTTGAACCTATCCTCAGCTTCGTATAAATTTAAAACCAATTGTTTGGTTTCTGTAAGATAAAAGGAAGTCTCTAAGGATAACTTCAAATACTGTTTTGAAGAGTATCTTCATTTTAGATACTCGTATTTCCACAACTTCTCTTGGCAGCCTGTTCCAGCACCTCACCAATCTCTCAGTAAAAAACATCCCCCTGACATCAAATCTAAGTCTCCCTTCTTTTAGTTTAAAACCATTCCCCCTTGTTCTATCACAATCTACTTGTGTAAAAAGCTGATACAAATAAACTTGAAGTGCACCTAAAGCTGCATGCTTCAGTGCCGTAGGACTGAAAGGCAGATGATCTGACCCCAAGTTTTGAGAAAGGGAGATATGAGTCAGTTCACCTCACATCAGTATTGTGCAAATTAGTAGAAAGTGCATTGAAGAACAGTACTAGTAATCCCGTAGATAAATGCAGTGCATGGAGAAAAGGAATGGACTCTGCTGTTTGCAAAAGCATTTGTACTTAACAAATCTTAGCAAGCACTGAGGAGGTGTTAAGAAGCAAGGAGTTGAAACAGATCTGATGGGTTCTTTTTGTTCAGTGAAATCCAAGCTAATTGTTTATGAACTTCACAAGATGGTTGGTCTGTTCTGTGGTTGTTTTTTTCTGTTGGCTACTGTCAGAGCAGGGTACTGGCAGTTGAACCTTCAATCTCACAGTTTTACCTGTTTCAAGAAACCAGACTGAGTGTAATGAAGGAAGCAGTAGATAACTAAGGTTTTTGGAGGTGTGCACAGTTGTATTAATGTTACTGTTTTTGCATAAGCGTTCTGCGAACTTTGCTGTAGCTATTTATTTCAGGGGAGTTACATACTAAAAATGCAGCAGATTGAAAGTACAAGATAACTACTCAGGTTAATTTCTTCATTTATATGTTTTAATGTCTGACTATCTCCTACATCTGTGATGAAGGCTTAAAATATATGCATCCTGCACTAATTTTCCCTTTCTCAGCTTGATTTTTTTTTTTTTTTTTTAATTGTTTAAAATGTTGAGGAAGATAAAATCTTAGTGACTCAGCAGAGGTTTGCATGACAGAAATTAAAAGGTTCTAATAGCATGTGGCATGTTGCTTCACTCTGAAAGCTGGAGATAGATAGGAAATAAAAATCTTTAATGGTATTTTGTCTTTTTAAATTTGCAGTAGCATCACTTCTGTGCTCAGATGATGAGACAGACAGCTCTTTGTTCTCCTAGGTTAGGTCTTAAATTTTTTAAGTTCTTATCTTTTTGTAGCATACAGTTTTACTCTTGGGGATGAAGAAGAGCTATATTTTGTCCTCTGAATTTTGCCATTGTTCATAATCTCAAATCAGGGGTCATAGTTTGAGAATTCCTTCAGGTTTTCACTTTGAGGCTTTCCATTATTAAGGTTAGGTAGACATAATGACACTGGGAGTATATGTTTAGCAGGGGCATATTGTGTTCATTTCAGATGCTTCAGGATAGATACATGAGCTATCAAGACCACTGGTTTTTTAAATGTATCTGAAACTTAGATCAATTATTTGGTATCTCTTTGGTAAGTTTAATAGATATTCAAATCACAGAATCTTAAAAAAGAAACTTATTCAGCATTTCTCAGGTGCAAGTAAGACTGTTAGCTCACATCTATGGTCCTGATACTATAGAATGTGAGCATCTTGATTAAGCATAAGTTATATTATAGAAAGGTAGGAGAAAAATATTAAGTTATTACTGTTCTCTTGAAGTTTTAGTATTTCAGTATAGAACAAAATGTTGAAATGACCTCTAAGAACTAACCTCAGAGTCCTCAGCCATTGGAAGAAACTGATGTGCAAGGATATACGAGTAAGGTACTAAAACTATTTGCAATTGCCTAATTAATATTGCCAAGCTCTTCGTAGTGGTTTCTTATGAAGTCTTCTAAAATGTTTACCAAGGAGTTGTAGTTGCAACGGTTTAGTTTATGAGCGAAATGGAAGCTGAGGAAGCTTACAGACACTTTCTGTATCAGAGATTTTTTTGAATATTAAGTTAATAGTTTAAATTGTACAGTTACTTGAGGTCAATTGTAGGTTCTCTTTATGGAATTATCTTAAAATCCAGATTTGCTTTTTTTCTTTTCTGTGTTGTAACTCCTGCCACTACTTGTACTTCTGCAGATTTTTCTATGGCAATTGACATCTTAGTATAGAACTTGATTTTATATGTTATGAACAAGCTGATGCAAAATTGATTCAAATAGAGTTTTGTCTCAAATTATGCAAAATGGACAATACATAGTCTAAGTCTTCGTTTGTGCATTTGGAAATAAAATAATTCTTCCTCCTTATACTAGTCAAGATGCAGTCTGCTCTTTTGAATATCTAAATTTCTACCAACAAGTTACATGCAGTACTAAGATGCATCGTCTGACTACGGAGTTTTAATGTGAGACAACTTCAGATGTTCAAAACGACCTTCCTTTTCTTAAACTAGAAAAGCTGCCTTTCTGTGGTAGCGCTGATTCTGTAAGATAGAATAAATTTACTTACTGAGTTTCCAGTGATACCTTGCAAATATAGACAGACTTTATGTAGCCATCTATGTGCCATGTTAGAAGTAGGTGAATGTGGGACAGCATTCCTCTTGGAAACTCAGGCATTGTATATCATGCTAGTGAATATGAAGATGATACTGCTTAGTTCATTATCTGTGTTGTTGCTCATCACTTGGAAAGTAGTGGTATGTTTGCTTTTCTGTTCAAACATTTTAATTCACACTGCAGATTACATCTCGATGACCAGTGTGTTTGTGTTTCCCAAATTCTTGTGTGTTTTCCCCCCAAAAAAGTGAAGACCCTTGTTTAAGGCTGAGTGAAAATACATGTCTGTATGTGTGCATTTTATACTTAAATTTATGTTTGTGTACAATTTGAATATAGTAGAATATGTAGCAAAACAGCCACTATTTCACACTTCTTTATTGAAGTAGGCTATGAGAAACTTTGTGAGGAAGAAGTTCATGAGGATTTGCTCAGCACACGTGGCATGGATGTACTGCATATGTCTTAAAGCAGTCTCTTAAAGGAGGGTTCCAACTTTTTAAGTAAAGTATTTCAGAAGAATATTAATTTGCAAAAATCATGTATGCTGGTGGTTTCCAGGTGACTTGGGAGTACTGCAGTTCTGTAAGTGTGATGGTCCTGGTTTATGATGGAATCAGCATTTTTTAAACCTCATGTTTCAAGGCACCTGTTTTTGGTAGCAATTGTAAAGGCACAGCACGGAATCTTACTGTGGAGGGATGAATTACACTGGAAGGACACATCTTATTATTTTTATTTTTTTCCTTTTCCTTAATTAGTTTTAAAGGACTTAATACATATGTAGGATATAAAATAGCATTGTGTGTTATATGTGGGAAAACAAATTTTATCATAGCTGATCAGATCTGGAATTATGTGAATGTTCTTGAATGTGAACTGAGGGAGATTTTTGGGTTTTTTTTTTGTTTCTAAGTAGTTCTGGTAATTCAGTTTGTCAATTACGTATCACCTCAAATATAATAACCAAGTGCTTGATCAAAAACTTCTGTCACTTGAGGCTTCATGAAGGAAACAAACCGTAGTGGTGTTATGCATGACAGTTCCTCTTGAGATTCTTCTGAAAATTCTTGGCTTCAGTTGTGTAAAAGTTTCTCAAAAAGTCAGACAGCTGTAGTTCTAAATGAGAACATGTATGATGAGACCTGCAGAAACTTGTTAGCTTGTTGATTTGTTCGATTCTCATGATGTATTATCTGAATCTCTTAGAAGAAATTAATCTTTTTAATGTAGCTGTAGTAATGGAAAAAAATGTCTTCTGTGGATAGGATTTCCTTAATTACAAGAGCTACTAATGAAGTAATCAGTTATGCTGAGCTCTCTATTAATACCATTTTTTAAACTGTAATTTAAATGTTCAATTTTGTTCTCTCACTAAGATGTTTTATTTCTCTTCATTCTAGGCTATTTACTTTCTAGAAGAGAGGGTCAAGCAGGATCCCCTGAAAAGCCATTATCTGATCTGGGTCGTCTCTCTTATTTGGCTTACTGGAAAAGTGTAATATTAGAATATCTTAACTGCCACCATGAAAAACAAATCAGCATCAAAGGAATGAGTCGAGCTACTGGAATGTGTCCACACGATATTGCCACAACTCTGCAGCAGCATAGCATGATAGATAAAAGGGAAGATAGGTCAGTAAATATTATATAAATTTTTAAAGTGATGAGACAAAACATTTACTTTCTCTGCATACAAAACACTTGTTACAATAAATGACTGTTAAATTCTGACTTTAAAATATCCACCTTACTGAGGAAGTCAGTCAGGCTGGACTTCTTTTTAATGAAGTCCTTCATAAAGACTTCTTAAGAAAGAAATAAAGAAATGAGGTACATTTCTGTTTTGTTAGAAGGCCTATATTTATAAATTGCTTTCTTGTCCACTTAGCTGCCATATTTAGATTCAGTATTAACATGTTCCTCACTCCTTATTTCTTGATCCCCAGTGTTTTCTGGTTTTATTTGTATGTCATATTAAAAGTGGAAGCTGCTCTGCCAGACTGACTGAAGGTTCACTAAACCTATTGAATGGATTTAGAGTGATTGATTATTACAACTTAACTTTCCTCTCTGCTCTAGTAATGTTTAGCACTGAGCTTTCCTTTCATGAACTGTGACTTCCTCACTTTCTCATAAGTCAGCAGTCTGGGTCATCTGTGTATGTCAGCTGAGGTCTTGTTCTTTACCCATCTATTTTCACAGGTTATTGTGTAAAAGGACTTAAACTGTAGGAAGAGTGTTTTAGATGATAACTTTCTAAAATAAAATGTTATTTATTCAATTGTAGATTTGTAATTATTAGAAGGGAAAAGCTGATTTCGAGTCATATGGAGAAACTGAAAGCAAACCCACGTGTTAATGAAGTAGATCCTGAAAGCTTGAGATGGACTCCTCTGTTAGTTTCTAATGCTGCAGTTTCTGAAGAAGAGAGAGAAGCAGAAAAGGAGGTAATAGCAGCAACTTTTCTTCTGAGTTTTCTTTTGATTTTGTCAACTCCTAAAATTCAGCAATAGGCTGCCTTAAATAAATTATACTTGTAATTTTCACCTTTATTTAATGATGGAGGACACTGGTATTATTGTAATGTGCATTTTTTGGAGTAAGATGTAGTAAATTTTGTGGGATGTGTATGAAAACTTTAAACCTGCAGCAGTTGTTATGAAGTTGTATTTATCACTCCTGAGGTAGTCGAGGAGCATGTAATCAGATCAAATTTGGTGCAGAGCTCAGGGGCTGCAGTGTCAATCGATTCTTTGTTATGAACTTGCTCAAAGTGATCCATGTCAGTGGGCATGTAATGTAGTGCTAAAGGACTTAAATCAATTCGCTGCATCATTAATAGTGCTAAATATCCCATGAAATGCAATCTTCTTTGGTTTGTTATCCTAACTGTTGTAAAGGAGCTAGTAGATGATTCAGCTGAAATGTTGTTGCTAGGTTAGCCAGCAGTGCTAATCAGGGTTGACTTATGGTAACTCTTTAGCACAATGTAAAGGATATGGCTAAGTAAATGCTGTTTTAGTGACCCATTATTTTAACCCTCAACCCTTCAGGCTGAGCGTCTGATGGAGCAAGCTAGCTGCTGGGAAAAGGAAGAGCAAGAAATATTCTCCACAAGATCTAACAGTAGGCAATCACCTGCAAAAGTACAATCTAAAAATAAATATTTGCGATCTCCAGAAAATGTGGCAGTGGTGGGGGAACGAGGGCAATCCACAGAGCAATCTAAGGAGAGCAGCGAGGAGGATGGTGGGGATGAGAGTCAGCAGAGTTCGCCTCCCCGGCTGACAAAGCCACAGTCGCTGGCCATGAAAAGAAAGGTGCGTTACTTCAGTGACCTGATTAAAGTCATTCAGTTCTGATTTCAGTCGAGTCATTGTGATCACAGTAACAACGTATTTTGTTCTCGGGTATTTATTGGACTGTTCTTTTCTGTATTACTAGAGCTCTCAGTGCCCTCCTCCATTTATTTTTTCCCTCTACCAGTCTACTCTTTATCTTTTGGGTGGTTTTTTTTTCTGTCTTACAAATCTTTCTCATGTAGAGACAAACACACAAAAAGCAAACAAACAAACAAAAAAACCCCAACAAACCAGAACCACAATTTCATGTTGATTTTTAAACTGGTGACTGCCCTCTGCTGTTTGGGATCGGTATTGGTTCGACATCGTAACTTTTTTTCTTAATAAGATGGACTCCAGCTTGTAGTGTTTGTATTTAGAACTTGTTAATATTGAAGGTCTGTAAAGGGAGTACTTTATTTTTCAAATAAGAATGCAGTTAAACCCTTATTCTTCTCTTTTCCAGGCAATTTAACTTTGACTTGTTTAAATTACTGAATTACGGTACCCCAAAATTTTAAAGCATTTAGCTTGGAACATGTATTTAAGTGCCTCTGAGAACTAGGGAATTTTAGAAAAACTTCAAAGAAACTGTGAATCCTAGAGAAAAATGAAAGCACAACAATAGAAATAAAAACTGTTAGACAGTTTTTTTTATAGCAGTTGACTGTGTGATTCTTTAATGTACTGCTAAGATCAATAGAAAGCTTCAGGTGCATTTTATTTTGCTTTTATTTATTTATTTTTTTAAACCTAAGTATTTATTTCTAAAATATCAGAAGCTAGAAATGTAGAAAGAAAAATTGTCTGATCTTTGTAAATGTTGTTGGGGAATTCTAAATTTACAGAGGAAAAACTTGTAAATGCAGTTTATGCAGTACTGCTGTGAATGTTATTCAACAAAAATAGAAGGTAGAAATTACTACTATATAAAGAAACTTCTAGTCTTCATTTATCACTTACAGAAAGGTTTGTGTCCATGCATGCATTCATACCTATTTTAACTGTTTATCCTTCAGACTTTTGCTGGTAGGTTGTCTATATTTGAAGTTGATGCAATATAAGCTTTTTTTGAGTAAGTAAATTGATTGATGTGAACTCACTTATTTGTGCACTGAGTCAACAAAACACAGGAATGTAGAAAGAGTTATACTTGTGGAATTGTTTTTCAGAGACCTTTCCTACTGAAAAAGAAAAGAGGTCGTAAACGCAGAAGGATTAATAGCAGTGTTACAACAGAGACTATTTCTGAAACTACAGAGGTGTTGAATGAGCCATTTGATAACTCAGATGAAGAACGTCCCATGCCACAGCTGGAGCCTACCTGTGAGATGGATGGGGAAGATGATGACTTGAAGCCTGTGATTAGAAAAGCTTTTGAGTATCAGTCAGGGCAGCAGAAACAGGAGGAGGAAGAGCAGAAAAAAGAGGAGAAAGACATTCATTGCTACAGGAGTGATGACCATTGTACAGGTAAGCTGAAAATGTTTTTATCTTAATAAATTGAATTTATCATGTGAATTTCAAAGGAAACTTTTTATGTCATAAATAGGAAAGTTTTACCATTTTCTTAGAAGATAACATTCTTCATTATGCTTTCATCTCAGAGGTGGTACTGCAAGCCAGTGATCTCACATTATTTATTAGAATTCAATGATGGCTGCAGGTTTTTTTGTTTTGCTTTGTTTCTATAGTGTTTACATTTTTTTTTGTTATCCCTGACTCATAGTAATATAATCTCTTTTTTGCTCAGAAAAAAAAGTTTTCCATCTGAAATACTGCAGGCCATGCCATGTTGCCAAAAATAACTTATGTTTCTGCAGCAGGGCACTTACATGCTCCACAGAGCAAGTGTATCCATTTGAATATTGTTTAATATTGTTCTTGTATCTTGGTTATGGATATAAAGAAAAAGTAAGATTCGAATTATACATACCTTTCTATTCAGGATTGTTGATAATTCAATGTGTGCAGTTTCTGGGGGAGCAGTACCTGTTTTTCCCCACAGAACAGAGAGAATATTTTAACTATGTTCCTTCAAAGCTGTTTATCTAATTTGATTTCACGGAGCAGAAAAGCTAATAGATGACTGGTGAAGCTGCTGATGATCTACTCTAGATGTATATTAATTCCCTGACCTCCTGGCTTTCAAACTACTTTCTTAAGTTCTAATTCCAGAGTACATTACTGGATCTTCAGGTTTACAAATTTTCTTTAAGAAACCAGTTGGTAGTACTTTAGTACTTAATAATTGCTTGGGAGGCTTAATCTTTGTGATCCTTAGTTGGGAGACCATCCACTGATTTGTCTTAAAACAGCTTTTGTTCAACCAGAAAAGCCATGCTTATGAGTGTTGATACTGTTACAAACCAGTCCACAGGTACATTAGAATATTACTGCTTTTTTGTTCTTCTTGATAGAAAATGAATTAAACTGATAGAAGCAAATTTGATGTTTTAGCTACAGCCCAGTGGTCAGGTTTGTACTCCATTAGCAAGACAAGACTGATACTGTGTATTAGTCCACAGACCATGTCATTGCATTAATTGACTGTAAGAGTGTTATAACACTACACTGAGAGGCAGAAACTGGCAGAGGAATATCACTGAAGCCTTTACACTCCCAAATGAGAATTCTAGTATCTGGGGAGAGAGAAGAATGAATGTGTTTGGGAAGGTTTATTTTTTTATAGTCAGAGGATTAATTTAGTGTTCTGATGTGATCTATGTTGCTTAATTTCAATTATCTTTTGTTTTTCGTAGTGTGTTAGGATTTGTACCACCTGTTTGTAACTCCTGTTCTAGAGTTTCTTGGTGCATTTTGAATTTATAAATTACTTTGGATTTATGTTTGCAAGTATTGATTTAGTACTTTGTGCAAGCTAAGACTTTTGTTTTGTCTCTATTTATTGCCTCCCAAAGATAATACAGAGGATGTAGCTGTATTGGAAGAAGGCACTAAAGACAATCTTGAACCTTTAAAGAGTAAGCAGGGTTGGCCCAAAGGAGTTAAGCGCGGTCCATCTAAATGGCGGCAAAACAAAGAAAGAAAACCTGGCTTTAAGCTCAATTTATACACTCCACCTGAGACTCCTATGGAGCCTGACTATCAGATGCTGGTGGAAGAACAAAAGGAAGTAGCTGAAGATAAGCCCTGTCCAGTTCCAGCTGTTACAGAGGAAGAGATTAAAGAGCCTGTTGAAGTATTACCACCGCTGGATGATGAGGAAAAAGAGAGAGAACCTGAACCTCTGCATCCACCTGGTGAACCCTATGAAAAACAAGAAAATGATGCAGTGAAAGCTGGGGAAGAAGAAAGGAATGTAGAAGACAGTGAAATCAATACAAAAGATGCAGAAAAAGATAAACCAGAAGAGGTTTTTCTGCAAAAAGAGGAGTCCATGCACTTGGATGATCATGATGAGGAAGAGGAAGATGATGAAGAACCTTCTCACAATGAAGATCACGATGCAGATGATGAAGATGATAGCCACATGGGTTCAGCAGAAGTGGAGAAGGAGGATTTGCCTGCCGAAGCTTTCAAAGAAATGCTGGAAACGCAGCAGTCTTTTTTAGACGTAAATGTTCAGAGTGGTAATTCAAATCAGGAGGACTTGATGGATTGTGGTGTGGACCTTGCAGCCGATGAGTGTGAAAGTGACCAGAAGGAAGTAGCTACAGATTCAGACCCAGTGCCGGAATCTGATGATGATCATACCGAAAACAATCAGGACCAAAAAGCTGGTGAAGAATTACATTCCGATTTCAAGGGAGAGAGTAACGAGACTATGGAGATTGATTCTGAGACAGTTCAAGCAGTACAGTCTCTAACTCAAGAAGCAAGTGAACAGGAAGATACCTTTCAGGATTGTGCGGAGACTCAGGAGGCCTGTAGAAGTTTGCAAAACTACGCCCATACAGACCAAAGCCCCCAAATGACCACGTTGGATGATTGTCAGCAGTCTGACCACAGCAGCCCAGTTTCCTCTGTGCACTCTCATCCCAGCCAGTCAGTTCGTTCTGTTAATAGTCCAAATGTTGCTCCGTTAGAGAACAACTATGCTCAGATCAGCCCAGATCAAAGTGCCATTTCTGTGCCATCTCTACAGAACATGGAGACTAGCCCAATGATGGATGTTCCCTCAGTTTCTGATCATTCACAACAAGTTGTGGATAGTGGCTTTAGTGATTTAGGAAGCATTGAGAGCACAACAGAAAACTATGAAAACCCAAGCAGTTATGACTCTACAATGGGTAGTAGTATCTGCGGAAACAACTCTTCACAAAATAGTTGCTCGTACAGTAGCCTTACATCTAGCAACCTAACACAGAGTAGCTGTGCAGTGACACAGCAGATGTCTAATATTAACGGAAGCTGTAGTATGATGCAGCAAACAAACATCAGTTCTCCTCCCACCTGCAACGTGAAATCTCCTCAAGGTTGTGTTGTTGAAAGGCCTCCAAGCAGCAACCAGCAGTTATCTCAGTGCAGCATGGCCGCTAATTTTACACCACCTATGCAGTTAACTGAAATCCCTGAAGCTGGCAATGCCAACATTGGCTTATATGAAAGAATGGGTCAGAACGAATTCGGACCAGGACACTACTCGCAGCCATCGGCCACCTTCAGCCTTGCCAAACTGCAGCAGTTAACTAACACGCTTATGGATCATTCTTTGCCTTACAGCCATTCAGCTGCTGTAACTTCCTATGCAAACAGTGCCTCTTTGTCCACCCCCCTAAGTAATACAGGGCTTGTTCAGCTTTCTCAGTCTCCACATGCTGTTCCTGGAGGACCACAAGCACAGGCTACCATGACTCCTCCCCCCAACCTTACTCCTCCTCCCATGAATTTGCCACCTCCCCTTTTGCAGCGTAACATGACTTCATCGAATATTGGAATATCCCACACCCAAAGACTGCAGACTCAGATGGCCAGCAAAGGTCACGTTTCTGTAAGAACCAAATCTACACCTCTGCCACCTGCTGCAGCTGCCCATCAGCCCCAGATTTACGGCCGTGCTTCACAAACTGTGGCCATGCAAGGGCCCACACGGACCTTAACAATGCAGCGTGGTATGAACATGAGTGTAAATTTGATGCCAGCCCCAGCTTATAATGTCAATTCAGTGAACATGAATATGAATACCCTTAATGCTATGAATGGTTATAGTATGTCCCAGCCAATGATGAATAGTGGATATCACAGTAATCATGGGTATATGAATCAAACTCCCCAGTACCCTATGCAGATGCAGATGGGGATGATGGGAACCCAGCCATATGCACAGCAGCCAATGCAGACAGCACCCCACAGTAACATGATGTACAGTCCTCCAGGGCATCATGGCTACATGAACACAGGCATGTCTAAACAGTCTCTCAATGGCTCCTACATGAGAAGGTAGGCCCTTTGGAGTAACAAACTACCAAACTGGCGTATTGGATTGATCTGCACAAGTATCTTTTGGAGAGTACGATTTCAAAACCAGCAATTGGTGTGAACGCAAAAACATTTGTTGGCACCATTTAAAAGCTGTATGCAGCAGAAAGCCTTATACAAGTTTTTCTTTTTTCTTTTTTCTTCTTTTTGTTTGTTTGTTTTGCTTTATCATTTCGGGGTTTCTTTTCTTTTGGGGGGGGGACTAGGTGATTTTCCATTTTTCCGTTTATTTCACTGAGCTTGAAGTTCTCTGGAAAGGAAGAACTCTTTCTATGAACTGCAATTACACAGCAGCTGATGGTTCAGAGCCATTTTATGTGCCTGCTCCCATTAAAAAATGTGGATAAATAGACTCCAAAACTATCAGACAGTACTGAATCTTGAGCTTTTCTTTCTCCTTTCCCCACGTGTAAATGCCTTTTAGCAGTTCTTTTATTGTATTATTTTGTTTCTGAAGGTGACACTTCCGCATGCCGCTAATGTCTTTGTTAGTGACAGTGCATTTTGTAGTACTGTACAAGTGTTGTGCTTAACAGTAAGCCATTTCTTAATTTTTTTGCCTTGATTAGGTTACCCTAGTTTGAGGGTAAAAAAAAAAACAAAAAAACAAAACACAGAACTATATTTTTGTTAATTATAAAACTTGTAAAAAAAAAAATAATAAAAAAAAAAGCTGCAAAAGCTATTCACATTTTGGTTAGTTCAAAAGGTTTTATTGCTGTATGTTTAGTGTAAAGTTGAGACTCTTTTCCATTTTAGTGACCGGTTTCTTTGGGGCTGGGGTAGGGAAAAAGGCAGCTTTCTGTTTTATAAATACTGTTTTGGGTTTTTGTTGATTGAAACATCTCAGTGTTTATTTGTCAAGTTTTGAAACACTTTCATATATGTCCAAATACTTGGCAGGATTTAAAAAAAAAAAAATAGTGAATTTGGTGTAAAGTTGCTATTTTATGGAAATGCCTCTAACTTTACATTTTCATTCCATCTGTAGATTTTTCTATCTTTATAAAATATTGGAGTTATTTTTTAAGGGAAAGAATAGAGCAGTAGCGTGTGAATAGCTCAAACTAAGCTTACAGATCGCATGTAAAAAGGCAAAAGTTATTTGTGTCTGTTTATATTGCTTCCTTTTTTGTAGCCTTTGTACCTGTACAGAGTGACTGTAAGGGCCGAACAGAAGAGGCTTGATACATGTAAAAATAGGACCCAGTGACACTCTTGTATTTATCTGTTATCTTTTTAGTCAGTCACTTAAAACAACAAAAGAAAACAAACAAACAAAACAAAACAAAAAAAAAACAAGAAAAAAAAGACCTGCAAAGAAACACTCACAAAACAAACTGCAAAAAACACCCCCCAGCTGTACATTTTAACATAAAATAAATTATGATGAGCCATTTTTAGCCTCTTGTGTCTTGTCATAGTTTGATGTTGCATGGGAATTACTTCCTGAAACAGTGTTTGTTACAGTGCTTTCACATGCTTGATCTAAAGCCCATTAAAGTTGATGGGGTTTGGATTAGGCTGTTAGAGCCTAAGTGTAGGTTACTCATCATAATTGCATACACCTTGTGAAAATAAAGAGTATCTAAGATTATTTTTTTTAATAATCTTATTAAAATATTGAATAAATATGTATTTAATACGTTACAAGGTTGTCAATATTTAATGTATGATTTTTTTTTTCTCCCTATAAACAGTGTTAATATGTATGTGAAAGGGTATATGGCAACACGATGCTTGGGATGTGTCTTAGTAATAGAACTAATCTCTTCCTTTCTGCATTGCTGGATTATAAGAAAATACAAACCTTGTGTAGAACCTCTGTGTTCTGCGTATATGCATATATACCTGCACATACAACATACACAGTTATGAACACTTCTCATCTAGCAATAGAAGGTGCATATAAAATCAAGAAGGGCATCTGTCCCAAGGAGCTCCTGAATGCAATAAGTTTTTAAATCAAGTGTGTGTGAATGTATTAAAAAAAAAAAATCTAAGTGCTTTTCAAAATGCTTTTAAAAGGTGAGCACTGCCACTGAATCTCTGTCAACCCCACTCTGATACTGCAAGAAGAACACTGTTTCCCTATTCTAGTCTGCAAAAGAGCTTTACAGGTTTGATTCTGTACACTGAGAAATCAGAGAAAATGTGTCTTTGGTTAAACCCTTTAAGCGTATGGTGTTTCCAAATCAAGAAATGGATTCTACAGATCCAGGCACATAATCTGTTCAATTTTATATAGTGGGCACAGTAGTCTAAAAAGTGGATCTGGATGGGAGATGAAGTATCCTGTGTAATGGTAATTTGGAATAACTTCTTTTTTTTTTTTTTTTTAAGAATGCTTGGTATATGGGAGAGAACAATATAACTAATACTTTTTTCACATTTGTTTTATGAAGGCAAAGAGAATTCATAGTACTTAGACTATGTGTGTGTTCGTCTTATGAATTCACTGTCACATTTTGTTATGCTTGGGGAAAGAAAAGGTGAAAACACAGTGTGCAGCCTTTGTGTATAACTAGGACTGCTCATCTTTATTGAATTATTGTATATCAAAGTAGCACTGTGTCTTGCAATGTTTTACTTACATGTTTTTGTAGTAAATGAAAGACTCTTGGATTTTTATCTACTGCTGTGGAGTTTCAGATTCCCAAGCCGTTAGCAAAGAGGCAAACAGACCTTCATGCCATTTCCGTATGTGGTAACCTGAAACAGAGTATCATGACTCCAGCATATTTCTGAAATTCTGTATTTGCAATGCATGGATTAAAATTTGGGTGGAGAATGATGTATTGTGTGTTGCACAACAGGCAAGTTTCCAGTACTACTTTTTGAGAACCGAATTCCTTTCAGAGGGACAAATGACTTTTGTGAATCTTTTCCCATAGTGACTATTCAGCTACAAATTGCATTACTGCACTGAAATTTCTTCTTAATAAGAACTCTCATCCTCGACAGATCTAGCTGTTCTATGTATTGTCTGCCCATCAGAGTATCAATCTCAATTGTGTGCTCTAGCACCATTCCAGATGAGAATTAGTTTTCTTCTAGTGCCTCAAAAGAATTCTTCACAAAGTTGTAGTAGATGATTCTTGTGAAATGCAGGATGTTTCCTTGCCTCTGCAATCACAGTCTTCCCATAAACAAAAGTCGTGGTTTGACACTAAAACCAAAATGCTTTATTTCCATAGTGTCTTAAAATAAGGAAATAAATGTGCCTCATTCTGCATTGCAGACCTGC
This sequence comes from Centrocercus urophasianus, assembly GCF_019232065.1. Classification (NCBI taxonomy): domain Eukaryota; kingdom Metazoa; phylum Chordata; class Aves; order Galliformes; family Phasianidae; genus Centrocercus; species Centrocercus urophasianus. Next base: position 20,481,319 of record NW_024884722.1, read on the forward strand.
TTTCAGACTCAACATTTATGTGACATTTGTGATGTGGTCACTTACTGCTGTAGATTGTGTTGAGTGAGGTTGACTGGTGATTCGATGTGGCTGAGCTGCAAGAGTTACATACGTTGTGGAAGGTACATGTTCCAGAACTTTGCTTTTTCTGATGTAGTCTAATTGATTCTGGGAGAATCAGGAGCTGAAGGGAAAGAACTTGAGAAGTAAATAATGAAGTATGTTTACTTTAGAATTGTAATTGGCATAGCTATACCAGCAGAATGCTTAAGGCAGGACGTGGTTCTAAGGAAGATTCTTGCCATTGGAGCAGAACCTACTTCATATGGAAGCGGGTGGATCACAATATTCCTGGAAACTGCACTCTAGCACTTTTGGAAAGACAGGAGTGGTAAGTGTTGTGATGTTCTTGCTACCTGTTCTCATGGCAGTGTGCAAAACACAACCAGTTTTTTACTTATTTTATAAGAAGCTGTGTAATGTGAGCAGAAACAGAGGACTGGTAAAAGTGCAAAATTCTGGCATTAGCCTGCTTTCAGTGTTTCAGTTTTATTGGATGCTTATTATGACTGTCAAACAGATTAATGGTAGTTTGATAAAAACAAATAATAGCATACAGGGAGGTAAATTAAGAAAGAATGGGCCTGATGACACTACCTATATAGCTTAGGATTGTCCTATTACAATCTCCTCTGTGGAGACTGAGACTTAGGAGCAAGTAAATCAACCAAGGGGAGTAAAGAGCCATGACAGTTTTTCTTTTCCAGTTATTGAGCGTCGTTCTCTGTATTAAAACTATACCCAGGGTTGTTTGTGTCCTTTATAGTAATACAGGTTAGCTCTTCTGTAGTGAAACTCTGAGATATGCATGATCAAAAGTTGTTGCTTTGGGCTTTGTGAGATGGCAGAGGATTTATAAGAATATGCAAAGCAAATGACTTCAGTCATTTTTTCCCCCAGTCCACTAACTATGATTAAATGAGCTTAAGTATTAAAGCTCATTGGCAGTGGACGACGTATTGCCAGTGGGTCCTGGGAGCTGATGCGTCCTCTCTGCTTAGCGCTGGGAAGGCCACAGCCGAAGTGCCGTGTCCAGTTCTGGGGCCATCGGTACAAGAGAGACCTGGGCATGCTGGAAAAAGTTCAACAGACTGCCACCAAAATGATGAAGGACCTGGAGCACCCCTCCTGTGAGGAGAGGCTGAGAAAGCTGGGCCTGTTCAGCCTGGAGAAGAGGCTCAGAGGGATCTCATCAGTATCCATAAATACCTAAAGAGAGGGTGCAAAACAGGGCAGAGCCAGGGTCCTTACAGTTGTGCCTGTGCCACGGCAAGATGCAGTGTGCACAATCTGTAATACAGGAGGGTCTCTCTGAGCATCATGAAGCACTTCTTCAGTGGGTGGGTGACTAATCATTGGTGCAGGTTGATCAGAGAGGTGATGACTGTCCCTGCTTGAACAGGGGTTGGATCAGATGGACCCAGAGGTTCCTGCCAACCTCAGCCATTCTGGGAAATCACGCTTAACACCTTTACACAGTACTTGTAGAAATAATGGGATATGGGGTTCTATTGATCTCCTTTTTTTTTTCCCCCTTCTCATGCTGCTTTTCATTTCCATGCTAGAATGACAGCTCCTAATTTATGAGTAGCTTGGAATCCCATCCTTTGGAAATTATAGCAACATTTTTCGGTTGCTACATCAGTGTTGCTATTTGCCTATTTCCTAATCTTGTGTGTAGGATACATGACTGGGAACTACTTATGGCTTTCTTGTATTTTGTTTCCGGTCAGTAGATGGGGACTGCTCTTCAAAGGATCTGTTAGTTTCCCCTTAAAGCAGCAGAGCCGCCAGGAAATCAAAATTTTCCCCATCTATTTTCACAATTTTGCCAAAGAATGTCCTATCTCCAGGCTCCAGAAAACCCTGTTAGTGTTCAGTTGTGCATGCAAATCAGGTACAGATTCTCTTCCAGTTACAGTAGTCATCAAGCTACCATGCGGGGTAGAAGAGAGAGAATAACTTGTAACCGATACACTGAATTAAACAAAATTCCAATGGGGAGAGTGATAACAATCTTTTCATGGCTGCAAGAAAGGTAAATGTGGTTCAATTTTGATCCCTCTCTATAGCATGTTTTAAGGCGTAGTATTGTTGAGGTGACAAAACTCCTATTGTGTCTAAACACAATTACTGATGTATTAAATTCAATAACTAAAGGTGGAAAAGTAGATCTGGCATCTCCATTTGCATAGTTGGACTACTGTCAATAAATAACATTAGCAATTGCTTTTGAGCACAGTAATGTATTAGGATGATTGAAGCTAACTTGTAAGTAAATATTTGTTAGTAGTGTCTGGAGGTACAGCAGCAGCTTTCTACTTATTAGTACACAGAGATAGCTTTTTAAAGGCTTCATTTGTATCTTTTGTCTTATTAAGCGTAACTAAAATCTAATGAGAACTGGTTATAATTGATGATTTTTTAGAGGACTTTGGGAGTTCCATGGGAACTTCTCTGTAGCAATATCAAGGACGTGGTATATTTCTTGTGTATTGTCAGAAGCAGAAGAAAACAAGTCACAAAACATAATTTTCTCAGTGTGGTGGGTCTTCTCTTTGAGAGGAGGGGGTTGTGTGTGACCTAATAAATTGAGTTGGGTAATGTGTGTGTTGGACTTATAGGGTTCAGCCACCTGAGTTTTAGGAAAGGCAAGTTGGAAATGAAGCTGCTAAGATGACGTGTGTGTATCTGCCTGAACTGTTACCCATTGTGTTTGTTCATGCATCTGATCTTATCAAGGATTTTGCTTTGTTTCTAGTATGCATATTCTGCTGCAAAGTCCGTTGTGAAGACTTGTTTGGAGGCTCTCTAAACACTGTGCTGCTCTTAGATTATGTGAAGAAATGGCAGTGCCAGGAAAGAACATAAAAGACAAACTTCTGGGAAGTTCTTCAGGACTATGGGACTAAACAATTTGTCTGTGTTGCAACTATCTCAACATTTTTCCTGCAAAAGCTCTTCAGGAATTGCTAGTTTCTCTGTTTTAAAGGTCAGATACTTGGACTAGGATCAGGATTTTAGGGGTACTCAGATGTTTTCATTTAAGTTACGCCTGGTTTTGTGCTGGATACATTTTATAGAGGGAAGATTTGTTAATGTTGAGATTTCTGTTAAAGTTAGAATATCTTAAGGTGATAGGTTTTAAATTTGACTGCTTTTCTTTCCCATCCTGACAGCATTTGAAGTGATTTCAATATTCTTTCTTCTAGATAACAAACAAGCCTTGTGACTGTGTGATTAACTACAGCTTTTCCTCCCTTCCTTTTATAGAGTTTATTTTCCAGTAGCACAACCCTGCCAGGAGCAATACTAGGTTGTCATGCTGTTCTCATCGTCGTTGGACGGTAGGCTGTTTTTGGTATTTCTCCTCTGCAGTGCCAATGCTATGTCCAGTTCTCTCAGCTGCTTCAAGAAGCCTCTGTTTGGCAGAATGCATCGGTGCCGTGATACTTGCTCAATGGCATCCACCACTGTCATGTTCTTGTAAATCATCAGGTAAGCCAAGACCAATGTGGCTGACCGGCTGCGACCCATAGCACAGTGCACGAGGACCTTGTCTGTGGAAATAAAGAAATATGATGCAGAGAAGATGGTGGCAGATTTCTTTTTCTTACAGTGAAGTTTTCTGTAGTGTCCCTGCTCCATTTGGAGGCTTGACTATGCTTACTGATATCTTTTGTAAGATCTATTTTTTTACAGGTTGGGAAACTGAGCTTAAGTCTTTCTATGGTAAGTATTTCTGTAGTACATCAACGCAGAACACAATCTTTGTGGAAAATTGCCTGTTTAATCCTAAACCAGTTATCTTTGCTTTTATTTGTAAACAATTGCTGCAGAGAAGCTCTAGGGACCTTGCTTCAAATAACAAAGCAAGCCCAACTGCGCCTTGTATTTATCACAGAGGTGTGGGAGGGTTTGTTGTGCTATCAAACCATCCTTTCATGAGGATAAATGGAATACAGGGAGGTGCATTTCTCGTTACTATGAGCTAGAGATAAAAACTGACAAAAAAAAATATTCTTTTTGTCTTATACCATTTTCCTTCAAGATCTGAGTCGCATTACTTTGGCCCAAGTATTTGATGTGTAAAACATTGCTGACAGGGGTTAGTGCTATTTTGAGAGTGGAAGGCATTACTAGACTACCATGTGGATAGAAGAAAACCACTTCTTAAACTCTAGAAAAGCTTATTTAGAAATCTTCTCTGGCTAGTCACTCCTGAATGGAATTCAAGTCATGTTTTTGTCAACCCACTGTGTAACTCCCTCTTTTATAGAATTGTGTCCTTGCAGCAGTGGCCTGTACTGTAAATGCAGTCTCTGCTAATAGTCTTTTATCTGTGGAGAGTTGTTTTAGCTTTATGACTTTGCTTGGTTTTAACTTCAGGCTTCTAGTGGCAAAAGTCTGTTTCCAGGTGCTGGCAGGGATACAGCCTTCCTCATTTGCCATGTTTAGGGAGGTGGAGAAAGCAAGTAGAAAGTGGGTTCGGATCTGATTAACGGGCTTGGAAACTCTTCAAAAAATTTCCAGAAATGATTCAAAGCCCTTAGGGGGTCACACAAAGGGCTGAACTGCTGAAGGAGGTAGGTTTGGAATGGTGTCTCTAACACTCTGTTAAGCTAAATTGCCACAGGAAAATAAAATGAACTAAAAAAACAAACAAACAAACAAACAAACAAAAACAGCAACAAAAAACTTGTCAGGGCCAATAACATTTTCTCTATCAGTTCTGCCTTGTAAGAAGTGTTGGGTGCAAAGCCGTGACTCCTGCCGATTAACTCCTTTGCTTCCAGGCACGAGACAATGTGTTGGCACAAGTAGCATTGCTGTGTAATGGATGCAACAAGAACTGCCAACACTAAAGGATTAATGGTTACAGTCTGCATCCTAATCCCAGCAGATAGTCTTAGAAGCATCTTGGCAAAGTTCCAGTCTCTCTGATAACTGTAAGTGCCTCTCCCTCTCTTGGAAAATGATAATCCCTTCTATTATTACTCCAAATATTTGAAACGGATGAAAACTATTACTTGTTCAGCTCCTCATGCTTATCTTTAGAACTTCCTACCTTGTAAATGGTTGTTGAGATAGAACAAGGAAGCTTTGCTTTTGTGTGGGTGGGAAATGGGATCTCGGAGAAAATGTGCATTTTCATATATTAACTAAGGCAAAAAAATGGCCATAGAATTTTCTGAAATGCCTTCTAGTTGTACGAAAGTTAAGATGTTGCTTTCCTGTGTATGTTCAAAATCTGACTGCCTCTTACAGCAAAATGATGTCATTCTGCAGAGCTGTGTGCCTTCTGTGCTATTGTGTAGTCTCTTTAGTTTTGATGTAAAAAAAAATACGCAAGTCCTCTTTATTAAAGAGGGAATCCACTCTTGTAGTCTGTCTGATTTTGGCCTGTTATACTTAGTGGCACTTTGAGGGTTATGGAACCCCATGGAGCCAGAGTTCTGCTGAGTGGAGTCAAGGCGCCAAATTACTCTGGTTGCTTTGCTTGGAGTTTGGGCTTGTGCTTCTTCAAAAACTTGTCTAGATGCAGCTTTCACTTTCCAGAGCCAGATGGAATAGTAAATGCTGATATTTCTGTGGTCAAATGCTTTGGGTCTTTCTATCTATGTGTAATTCTTCTCCACTGCCTTTTTTTAATCTCCATGTGTAATGTGTTGTTCTTGTTTTTCCCATGATGTTCTTTGCAAGAAAAAAAAAATGGTGTTCTTGTCCAGTTTGCTTTTTGAGAAACTGTGACACCAAGAGAATGAATACTACAGAAATCTTAAAATAGTGCCTTCCGTTATGGTAACCAGGTCTCCCTGGTATAAAATTGTAAGCTGTCTGAAGGTCTGAATTCTGTATTTTGGTAAATCCTTAAGCACAGCTGAAGGATAGCTTGCATGATTGCAAACAGAAGGTGTTTTCATAGAATCCAGAATCATAGAATGGTTGGAAGGAATGTTTATCATCTATTTCCAACCCCCCTGCTATAGGCAGGAACACCTCCCTCTAAGCCAGTTTGCTCAAAGCCCCATCCAGCCTGGCCTTGAATGCTTCCAGGGAGGGGGCATCCACAACCTCACTGAGCAATCTGTTCCAGTATCTCACCACTCCCACTGTAAAGAATTTCTTCCCAATATCTAGTCTAAATCTACCCTCTTTCAGTTTAAAACAGTTTCCCCTTGTCCTATCACTACATGCCTTTATAAAAAGTCCCTCTCTAGCTTTCCTGTAGGCCCCCATCAGGTACTGGAAGGCTGCTATGAAGTCCCCCCAGTGCCTTCTCTTCTCCAGTCTGAGGAGCCCCAACTCTAACAGCTCATCCTCAGAGGGGAGGTGCTCCAGCCTTCTGATCATCTTCATGGCCCTAGAGTGGGTCCTCCTCTGGACCCATTCTAGCAGCTCAATGACCCCAGAACTGGATGGAGTACTCCAGGTGGGCTTTCATGAGAGCAGAGTATAGGGGCAGAATCATCTTCCTCACCTGTTTTCATCTTAAATCCATCTGCCCATGCTCAAAGTCTGCTAATACTGCTCTGATGAAGGAGCCTTTCACCATCACAAAGATTTTGAAGTTAGCCAGAATTATTACATTAGAGTTATTGTGGCAGCAGGAAAATTACCAGATTTTCTGTCCTGTTGGAGAAAATCTTTCTTCCTTTTCCTCTCTGTTTGCATTTCTTGATCTCTGATGCAAAGTAACAAATGACTTTAATGGATGTAATTGTTACTGATCAGAAGTGTTTAGCACCTAATACTGAACCCAAGTCCTACATATTGAGTTTCAAGTATTTTGTAGGTTTTGCAGCCTTGCCTCGTTCTTGCTTCTTTCCCTCAGTGTGGCAGGCAATGATGTTACAGGAATAGGAGAGGTACAGGGGTGAGGAAATCTGCATTTCTTATTTCAGCTACTGCAGTCTGATGGTGACCTCTGGCCTCCGGCCATGGCTAGACACAGATGTGATACAGTTACCCAGTCCTTCCCAAAGGCACTGCTTTAGACAGACTGTTTGAAATGCCAGCTACCTTTCTTCTCAAGTCAGCTCCTGAAGCAGTTTCTCCAGCTATTTGGACTTTGATTTTAAAACATCTGCTTTCAAGACTTTCTCTTGAACAAGAGAAGAGACTGTTGCTGTAGACTGTACTTGCTGAATGGCTAAAGTTGTAAAGTCTTGGCTGGTTCTTAGAGGCGAGCCAGGTAACAGCTTGCTGCACCTGAGCTTAACAGCCAGGGACAGAAGCTGACAGGAGACTGGAAACTTGATATGTGACCCTTTGGTATTAAGGTCTTTGTAGCTGGAAATCTGAAGTTACTCTGCTGTTTTTTGGTAAAATAGCCTGTTGAGAATGTTTTAAAAAGTTTTGGGCACAGGGGGAGAGCAAGAGGCAAAGGGGTGGAAGTGACCTTGAAAGCCAGTGAGGCCTAGGCTTTTGTAGCCCTTCAGCACTATAAAACCTTCTGATAGAGCTTTGCTGCAGGTCAGCAAATAATGGATTCTGGTAATCAAGCTGAGAAATTACAAAGGCTTTAATGAAATATTTTGACATCTCTGCTGTCAAGAGTTTTTTCCATCCCCGGCTGCTCCTTATATGACAAGTCTGCTGCAGCTTGGGGTGGATGTGGTGGCCAGGTAGGAAGGTGGGTTTTGTATTTGTAGAAAATGAAGCAGTGGAGTGGCAGCTTGGAGCCTCTGCAGAACACCCCTTTTCTTAGTGGGGTCTAATTTAAGAAAAAAGACAGCTAATTCAAGGAACCTATTCAATCTCTGATTGTGTCTGAGCTGTTTATGAAGGAAAAAAAAAATCAACAACAACAAAAAAGAAAAACAACAGAACACCTCTCTGACAGGAAACCTTAATGCAGCCTGTTATGTGGACTTCTGTCAAACTGATCAGTGTAGGTGTTGTTCAGCTGCTGCTAGCTCTGCACTGAGAAAGGTCCCATGTGCAGTTACCATCACTATCTTCTCTTAAACAACTAGTTCCATGCTACTGACTTGGTATTCCTTGTTATCCTGTATTGGACTTGTTTCATTCTCACAGAGTTGGATGCTGTGAGCTATGCTTGTATTAGATGAGGCAAACAGTGTCCTGTTTTTAACCATTTTCAGCACCCTCCTTACTTCTTTCATCCTGAAGTGCATTGTCAATGAATTTAGAAGCAGAATAAAAGAACTGGCTGAGATTGAAAGTGGGAAGATCGTCTGCTTCCACTCCATGGTACTCCACAGTCATGTCTTGGTAATATTCTGGTCCCGTATCCACGTTACGCTGACCATGAGCTGCATTGAGGATGTGAGTGAAGCCTGCCTTCTCAAGGCTGTAGCGATCTAATGCTGTTTTCCTGTTTAAAAAAAAAAAAACAAAACAGCAGTCTTGTAAATGACAAGGAAAGCAACAACAAAAATTATGATTTGGCATACGGTATTGAAACTCATGATGTTTGAAAATGCATCATTTGTCATTGTAAAGGCTGTCAAATATTGTCACTTCTGGAGAATGATCCCTCTGTAGTCCATACTTATCTTTGCCTGACACTCAGAACACCTTAAAAACGAATGTTTTCCTGGCACCCTTGTAATGCGTGCAAAACCAGCTTCTGTCCATCTTATACAAGAAGAAACTTGAGATACAGAAAGAAATAGAATGAATTATTTCAAGTTGTAAAAGCAAATCAGTGGCACAACTTGAAATAGGACTTCGTGAATGCTGCTTTCCCCTTCTCTCCCATCATTTGATACTGCAGAGCTAATGAAAGAGTCAGTAATAAGTGAGTAGTAAGATCATCTGGGATTCAAAAAGAAGTTGTTCTTTTCTAAGAGAAGTTACCAAGCTTTTTCCCCTCAATTTATCCGTAAGAACAAACAGCAGAAAGAAACTCCCTACCTATGGTCACAGCACCCTGTCAGATTTGTTTACTGTCTTGTTGAGTTAAATCAGAGATCTAAAGCAAAAAGAAGATATGAAATCAGACATCAGTGTTCAGTGAAAGCTGAGCATCATACATTTGGCTTAATATCACACTTTATTTTTGTCCTCTCTTCCCTTGGATAAGGGATGTGAGACAGGAGAGAGAATCCAGTGTTTTTGTTTGCTCAGTACCCACTGTATGTGCTTGTTGGCAGCCTGGAATTTCTCAAAAATTACATTGCTTATGTAAAATTAATTTTGTTTGGAAAATTCTGTTGAAGAAGGCTTCTAATTTTAGAAGGTTTTCTTTGGTAAAAGCTGTGAAGTTTTATTAGCGTATAGAAGGGCTACTAAACTTGAAAAAAATAAAAAATAAAAAAGGTATCTGCTTTATTTTGTTAATATATTTTCACTTAACTACTGCTGCCATAGATGAATTAGTACATAATGAAAAACTGCTTTTTCCAACCAAAAATACTTCTCCCTGTGAATGTTTTGTGAGCATTTCAATGTGTAAGTGTAGCTTCTGTCACACAAGATGTCATTGTGTGCTACCTGTTGTGTTTCATAATTCTGGAGGTGACAGCTCAGAATGGCTTTAAATTGACTCCACCTGATACTTGGATGGAGAAAATGCTTTCCATACACCATATTTAGCTGAAAGCATGAATTCAACAGTGAAAGACTGATGTTCCCAGGTGAGAACCGTGCCCCACTGGAACAGCTGCAAGTGAGACCTTAAATATTGAACGTAGAGTTGAATTGCATCCTAGTTAAGGCCAATGAAAAAGTGGATGAAGTTTTTGATAGGCTGTAGATACTACCAAACTTGGCTTCTGCAAGCACTTCTTAGACTAATGTGTAGGATTTGAATTAAATGATGAAGTGGTACTGATCAAGGGCAATGCCAAAGAGTAGGCTGCATGGCAATCATATTTAAGTTTGACACCACTACATTGATCTGGAGTCCAATTTTCTTGTTGCTTTGATTAGGTTCTTTGGAGATTGCGTTTTGTTATAGTAAGTGCAATTAATGCATTTGTTTCTGACAGGCTTGCTTAGTCTTGTTCTGTGGCTCAGAATCTTATTTTTAAGAGTTCGGTGTCCTCCACTGTTTTAAAAGGTGTTCACAATGAGGGATACTGTCCTTTGCTAACTGCCTAGGCAGTCAGCTATGGTACAGTGAAAATAAGAGCTGTGGGGCAGGGGAAACACGTACTGTGGCTGACACCACCATTATATAGGCTGTTAAACTTGAGGTCTTGCTGTGTCTGCTGCATGTTGACTGCCACTTAACAGAGAGCTAGAAAATGGCTGGCAAGTTGTAGGGAGGCCCATACACTTGTAAATGCAGGATGTGGTTGTGCCTCTTGATGTGTTTGATTGTACTGGCTTTAGCCCTTCAGTGATCTCTGACCTTGTGTGTAGCATGGTTTTGCTTTCCAACCTCAGCCAAATCTGTTGTGTAGCACCATTCTGGAAGTAGACTTAACTGCCTGTTTATTCTGACCACAGCCATTGTTGCTGTTGTTTCATTTTGCCTGATACTCTTGTTTACATCCAGCATGGGATGGGAAGGAACGCTTCTGATCTTCCTTGCAGATTTCACAATGCCCGAGGCATTATTTTAGATGAACAGAAGGAATAGCTCAAGCTTTGATATCTACAGGTGTTCAGTTAGCTGAGGTAACTAATAGCATGGGATCACTCAGAGACTGTTGTATGAATTGTAATACCTTTTGGGGGGATTTCTAATTCACTTTCAGCTGAAAATGGTGGAGGTTTTTCCCTTGCTCAGTACCAGACTTCAATGGTCAAGCTAAGACTATTCTTTTCTCCACTTCAGGTGCTGCTATTTCCTAATAAAATACAACTAATATTTCCATTTTAGTGATAGTAGTTGAATTTAAAGTAGACATTGCAAAGAAGTTTGCTACAATTGTCAGCATGGGTGAAGCCATAACATTTGAATATTCTTTCAATTGCTTTCATTTTGTCCATTGTCACCATCTGTGCTGCTGGCACTTGATTTCCTCTTACACTGTGGAGCTGCAGTCTCCAGTGTTTGCCCTGAATGTGTTTCTACGCAAAGGAGGTGAAGTGTGGCACTGAGAGATAACAGTTAAAGTTTCAGTATAATTCAGTTTAGTAAGAGATGAACCAGGCAGATTGGTCCCATATAAAAACTCATTAGCTCTTTAATTCAGAGCACATAAACATATGCTAAAAGTTAAACACACCCATAAGTCTCCCTCTGGATAGCAAAGCGGGGTGAGCAAAAGCTCAGTGCTTTGCTGAATCAGACCCTGCATTTACTGTAGGACAGATGGACTCATAAAATGTTTTTAAAGTTCTGAGGCAAGGGGGAGTGCTTCAATATGGGAATGCCACCTAAATAAAGAAAATGAGAGAGAAAGTAACTTTCACATGGGGAAATATTCGTAATATTAGACTATCACCAAGAGGGAGCGACTGGCCCAAACAAAAATGTCATCTACTTGGAGACGGTTCCCAAAGGAATATTTACATCTTTTAGCCTGTGCAAGGGCAGGTAAAGGTCTGCGCGAGGCATGACTGTGCCCACTGTCAGTTTTAAAGTGAAGATGGTCACAAGTTTTTCGTGTGAGCAAGCACCATAGTAAATTTAGCATTCTGGAAGCAACAACCTAACTAGCTATAATGTAAAAGAAAATTCTTCCTTTTAATTTATCGTCTCCTGCGTACCAAATCCCTTTCCTGTCTTTTTCAAATACTGCCATTAACAAGCTGGAGCCTGGCTGCTTCCGTCAGGAAGATGCTCAAACCATCAGAGTTGGAAGAAAGGGAAAAACAACTTTCAGGCGCCTTCATCTGAAGTATGAAGTATTTGTCAGCAGCTAACAAAGAGAAGAGAAGGTGGCTCAGGACGAAAACCCAGCTGTATCTAAAAGAAGGGAAGGAATCCTGCAAGACTCCTCATGAGTAAAGTGGGCAGAGCAGCTCACTCCACAGGTAAGTCAGCTCTTCATAGCTGGTGCTGGCTGACTACAACTGGTGTGTGTGTTTGTGAGTTGCAAGTAGAGCCAAGTCTCTTAATCTTCATGTGAAGGTTGAGCATTGCAAACATGTTTCAGTATAGGCTGTGAAAGCCCATAGATTGACGTGACCCAGATTGACAAAACAGAAGGAAATCTGAGGCAACACGTTACTAGAAGAGGAATCGTCCTTCTCAAACTTTCCCGTGTTTTTAGAATGCTTGATGCAGGATGATATCGTACCAGATGGTCAGTGTCAGAAAGAAGCTTCCTGAATACAGGCAACACTGACACTTTTTTTTTCTTTTTTAAAGAAAATCTGGCAGTTCTCCCTGCTGAGGAGAGATGTTGAGAATTTCTAATAATACTGACCCAATTTCCTTTGGTAACTCTAGCACTAGAAGGAATCTAGCGATGGTGGAGCGTTGTATCCCCTTTTCCTTCTGAGGTGTTGCTCTGTTTCTGTGGATACCTCCTGTTCAGTGTGAATTAGAAGAATTTTGTTACCACTGAAAGTACTGAACAAGATCTTCATAACTTGTAAAGGAAAAGATTTAGCAGTTCATTTTCCTCTATTTCCAAATGGTGGATTTTTTTATTTTTTTATTTTTTTATTTTTATTGCATATGTGTGTTTTTGCAAGTGATGCAACACAGATAAAGGAAATTCCTCTCAGCTTTCTATATAGCAAAAGTATCATGCCAGCTCCTAGACTGAAGTTGGCTTCGGTCACTTCTGTGCCACATCAAGTGCTAGAAATTATCTGCATCCTGGGATATTGCCTTGGGAAGACCAGAAGGGTAGATGACAAGTGTTACTTGTCTTGGAAATGGTGCTTTAAGAGGTTTTTTTGTCCAGTGTTACAGATCTGATTTGGATTTTAACTTCTGGTAAAATTGGCAGATTCCCATTCTAACAGAGTTGAAACTATGTCCTTGTGAGTATTGTTATAAAATGTACATGCACTCCTGTTTTTTGTATGATTAATATCTTATAAGTCCTAGAAGTTCATAGTGCGAACTAGTGGGAGGTAACTATTTGTTACTCTGAGTGAGCCCCATCTGTTTTCTTCTAGATCAGCATAAATTGTCTTTGTACTTACTCACTTGGAAATCTTTCTTTTCTTTTTCTGGGGAAAGAGGGGAGAGCATGGGGAAAGCCAGTATTTAAATTTTAGTTACGTATATCAGTTATCATAGGCTTCAGTCTGTAGATGTGAGCTACCTGCATGTTTTATTGAACTTCACCTGTATTACTTCTCAAAATCAAAAGCCCTGAACCTCTCCAGAAAGAAGCACAGACATTCACTCTCTTGAAGTGTGAGCCCAGTTCAGCTATTTGACGAAAAATTGGTCTTTCATATTTAACCTATGAGGAATTAGTCTTCAGAACGCTTCCTAGGAGTAATTTGGGAGCACAGTAAGACTTGAAATTGTGATCACACCTAAAATCCTAATGAGAGCTAGAGGGTGGCTAAGAGGAAATCACAGTCATAGGAGGCCTTAGGCTAACACATTCTTTCAAATTAAGAAATATGGAATCACAAACATCACCTTGGGCAAAAACGCAGTTGCAGAAAAGACACATGGGAGAAACTAGAAGCTGTGTTTCTGGGAGAGACTTTCTATGAGATTGTGGTGAACCAAGCAGGCTTGAGATTAGTCAGTAAAACTGCCCATGCAACCTAGTGACCACTGAGAGAAGGAAGCAAGACAAGAGATGCTTTTCTGTCTCTTCAGAAGGCGTCTGGACACAAGGAAGACACAGGCAAGCACTAATCTTGGTAGCAAATAAATCAAAATCTTGGCAAAGCATGCTTTATTACTATCACTGGGCTGTCTCCTGCAAGTTCCAGTGCGTGGTCTTTAAAAGTCCTTGGAACTTGCTGGAGGAAAATTTCAATTGGAGCTGAACGCAGCATGTTATATTTTGAGGCTTTGATTATTCTGGGCCTGACAGGCTCGTGGAGATTTCATTGCCTCTGGGCAACATCTGCAGTGAAGTCTTGTAACAAAGGCACTGAGTGGCCTCACAGGGCTCCTCGATAGTCTGTGTTGCATTAGATGGAAGATGTGGTTATGTAGTCAGGGTAATTAATTAGCATTTCCATAAGCATCGCGAGTCCTGTTAACCTTGTAAATGCAGGAGACAGGAATGAAGCACAGATGTAGAGGCTCTGTGGATAAACTCTGTGTGTATTCACTTGATTTTGTTGATGAGTTCCACTAAATTCTTTTAAGATCAACCTTAATTTAGCATGGCTAAGGATGCAAATACACCCAACATCTGTTCACGTCTCCGTGGCAGCTCTTCAGCAACCAGTGCTACAATGAGATCTTAAAAATAATGCAAAACCCCTGCCATTCTGAAGGAAAAGCTGTTGATCAGGAGTAAGATCAGGAGTAAGCTAGCTGAGGAAAGATAGTAATGGTGTCTGGATGCTGCCTGCTTAAAATCAAATGCGTGTTCTGGTCATGAGAGCTGCATCTTGCCTGCAGACCAGCTCTCGTCTCAGATTTTCTGATACTGGACATCACATTTGTCCTTAGCATTATTTTCATCAGCCCTGGCTGATGATAGTCATCCTCTTGCTGGGAACCCCATTTCCTGCAAAGCCTTACTTCTATTTCTCCTCATCACCTATTTCCCAATTCTTTTTTTCATTTCTGTTGGCACTAGACGCTTGCTTTCTCTGGTTAGTTTGCACCAAGTGAAGGTGTGTATTTTATTCAGCAACACCTCTTAGAGTTGATGCCATTGCAAGGTGTAACAAGTCCCTGTTACAGGAACAGCTGCAGGAAAGACAGTTGGTGGGCAGTGTCTGAACTTGGAGACTGTGCAGAGAACTGTTGTTCCTCTTTGTTCAGAGGGCAGAGTTGTAGCTTCATCGCAGAGGTACAAAGCAAATTCTTCTAACCGCTTCATTCAGAATAATGCTGACAACTGAATGACCAAGTAGGGAATTAATGCCAGAAGAAAATGCTGTAATCACTGAATAGAAATATCTAATGAGTGGCAGGGTAGGATAGGAGGAAGACAACTCAAACCCATTTTCCCTTTTCTTGAGCAAGCATAAGATTTTTTTTTTCCCTTCAAGTGACAGCCCACTACTTGGTTCAAGCCCAGATCTCGTGTGTCTTTCTATTGCCTCTGGCGCCACAGAAGTAATTGGTCGATGATATTAGGAGCCTCGTAACTTCCAAGATTGTATATCTTTCGTTTTATAAGCTGGCAACAGATGAATTTTAGGACCTTTTAAAAAATTATTGAGAGCTTTGGAGTCAGTGGGACTGCTGCTTGTGCCTTACGGTGATGATGTAAAGTAGATGTCATGTTTGGGAAGGGTGTTGAGGAAAATGGGAAGTGTACCAATAGTGCCTAAGGGGTAAGAAAACTCTCTTGCTCTGCTCAGGGTTTGGTTTGGGGTTTTTTTGATGGCCTGCCTGCTGCAGCAGTTGGCTCTGTGTCAGAATAGCCTGTTTCAGCTTAGTCCTGTGTTCTGCAGTGCTAAGTCCATCTTGCAGGCTTGGGTGTTAGGGTTTTTTGTTTTTTTGTGTTGTTTTTTTTCTCCCCAAAGTCGTATTTGGTGTGATCAGTGAGACACAACTCTGCAGCTTTGCCCTTCCACAGGCTACCATCTGTTTTAATCTCTGGAGCAATTTGGAGATGCAGAGCACTCTGTGTACGCAAGAACAGGCTTGGAAGCACAGAAACACTGCAGCAGGTTCAGCTGACTCTTCAGTCGCTTTTCAAAAATTACATTTTAGTTTCAAACCAACTGAAGCTGTGGTACAGCAGGTCTAGACAGTGCCCTTCAGTCAGAGTAACTATGAAGAGACTTTCATATGGAGATAAATGGCAGGTTACTGAGCGATTCTGAAATGATTTATGACTGACTTTAACTTGAGAAGACCATACCAGTTCCAGGACAGCTCTGTGGCCCCATTTTAGCTGTGAGCCCCTGTGCACCTGACCAGTGCTTCCTTGAAGCAGCAGCATCCTGAGCTGTGTGCCGGTGTTCAGGAAGGACTGTGGCAGCAGGGTGCTCTGCCAACTCTGGCAGCTGTCAGTAGCACATCAAAACAGGCATTACTGATAAAGACTTGCTAAAGGGTAGGAGGAGAAATGAAACTGCTCAGCTGTTTACGGACTGCACTTAGCGCAGCTTACTCATCTCCTATATAGAGATGTACTTCATGAGCTTACTCATCATCTGTGCAGAGGTACCGATAACACTTACTCATCTCCTATGTAGAGGTTGGGCCAGACTTCGTTGACATGAGTGTACTTTGGGCATCCTTTCCAGAAGAGCCGCTCCAGTTCAAAAGCACCTGGGGTACAGTAATCCCCATCAGGATCCACTTTGATTGCTGTGTATGCATTTTTCTTCCCGGCGTTCAAACCTGTTGATGACATCTTCTCCATGGAGCTTGGGCCGTGCAGGAGCCTGGAACACAACGCAAACAGAACACTAAGATGAGGAAGCACAAAGCCTGTGAGTTCTACTCAGCGCTCGGAGCAGCACTGGCCAGATGCATTGGGGCACATTGTAAGCAGGTATCAGGTGGTTGCTCAGCACACCAGTTCTTCTTTTTCAAGATCTTAATGCAGCCCTGCACAGTGAACCTTGTAGGCTATTTCTGGGAGCAAGGCTTTGCCTATTAGCAGCACTTCTCCTGCAGCCACTGATTGACAAATGATTCCTTAACGACGGTGGGCTCAAGGACTTCATCTTCTCCAGGCTCACTACTTTTCTTTTTTTTTTCCCTTTTTTAACCTGGATCCATACAGGTGCAGTGCTGCTGCAGGAGACAGGGAAGGCAGATGGCATCCCCATACAATGTGTTGGGTGTCTTTAGGTCAAGAGGTTCTCCAGTAATTTGTTTCTAAGTTTTTGACATCTTGAAGAAAAATTTGCAGGGAGAGTAGCGACTCCCACATATTTTTGTGTGGTGTTCACTGGTCCTGTTTGTGTCTGTTTCCAGACAAGGCACAATCTGGCTATTCGTAGAGCATTTCTGCAAGCAAGAGGACCATTTTTCACTGACATCCCACGTTCCCAGAGGGTTTTGTTCCTTGGCTTAAACTCTTCTGTGCCTGTCATGTTCTGTTTCTCAGCAGAACTTGCTAAAGCCAAATAATCCCCATTTTTCAACTCCAGAGCTAGGCAAGATTGTGGAGTCAGTTTTTGTCTGGCATATGTACACCTTTGTTCAAAAACTGGCTTACTTTCACTGGCAAGGGGATCTATCTTTCAGCTGAGCTTTCTAAAATGTGATGATGTTTAGCTAAGTGGTCCTCTGAGATGCATAAGGGGCTCTGAGGATTAATTCCTAGTTTATTGCCTTGTACTCCGTCCTGTATGCCTTCAAGCAATGTGAGGTCCCATTCCTGTGCCTCCAGGAGCCATTCCCTAGGAAAGCCCTCCTTCCTTCAGATCATGCTGACTCTGTATGCAGACTCAGTGAAGTAAGTAATAATGGACTGGCAGAATGCTGGGCTTTGGGAGTGGCAGGACTGCTATCTAGAACATAAGAGAGACTGTCTCGTAAGAAGTGATCCTAGCATGAGAGCCTTGATGCTGAGGGACTGAGAGCTTTTTATTCAGAACTCCATAAAATAAGGGGAAGAAGAGAAATAAATTAGATTAGTAATTATGTCCAGTGTTCATTACACCCTGTATGTAGCCCTGCTCTTACATTGCAGACCTCAAAATGTGACAGCTACACTGCAAACGTTTGTTTTGTGACTACGTGAAACCGACTCAGTCTATAGGTCTGTCAGTGCTTTGCAAGTTAGAGCTCTGCTGAGAAATGCTCATCTCTGTGTCCTGGGAAGCCGTAAGCTCCCTGAATTTTATGTTCTTTATTCCTTGCCAATGTTATCTTCTGCAGGGATTTTTAAATTGAATTAAAGCACAAGCATCAGCTGAAAATTCCTCTGATAAAATAAATATTTCAGATCTAACTGTACACTAAGTGTAAAGTAGTGGAATTTCACAGGAGGGGAAGAGGGGGAAAAGGGGCTGATGTGCTGCTTGAGCTCTGGAATGAATTACCGTGAAGCATTTGGTTGGGGAGGACAGAAAGGTTTGCATCTTTCCAGAAATCAGTTATAACACTTCGTTCTTATTGACTGCTCTGTGTAGACCAAACAGAGCTGAGAGGAGACTATTCTGTAGGCCAGCCCTCTTAGACTAAAAAGAAGGGCAGTGTCAGGATTTCTGGCACTGTGGTGGATATAAATGTGACCACTGGCCCAACACAAGCCCTGGCAGCAAAGCCTCGAGTGCCTTTTGCAGGGCACTGGGTCCCCACAGGTGTTCAGCTGGTGTGAAGGGGTTCCAGGGCTGCCTGAAGCAGGTCCCAACCACAGGCTGTGCACACTGTGGGCTGGAAGGCCCCACTTGGTGCTGGAGACATACTTTCAGGAGTGAAAGCTCTTTGGGGTGAGGATGGCCCTGTTGTGTGAGGGATTCCCGGCTCCCTCCTCACAGTGCTGGTCCTCAGCTGTGTGCCAGGGATGCCACTCTGGGACCAGGGCACCTTCTTAAGCCAGTGCAATTTGCCTGTCTCATTTTGCAGGTTCTGCTTCTCGATCCTGAAAGTAATGCTGCACCACTGCTGCTCACCAATTATGCTGTCATGGACTTAAGTGTAAAATCAGAACAAGGATGATAAAAATTCAGTCATCTGCATTTTTATACCCCAATCTTGTTCTTCATAAATAAGACTAAAGTGCATGTTATCTAATGGATTTTATTTGTTAATCATTTGGATGGTTGAAATATTTCCCCTCCTTGGCTTATATGTGTATAAGTGAAAATATTGTTAGTGATTTCACAAAATGGTAATTCAGAATAATGGAGAGTTAATCCTCTTTTCATTAGCGAGCCACTTCAGGACGTACACTGTGGCAAATTACACTGCATTTTAAGTTGTTCTCGAGTGCTGTGCACTAGAAAAAAAAAAAAAATTAAACTATTTTTGCATTGATAGAAGTAATTGTGTGGCTAATTTGGATAAGCAGCATCTATTAGGCACAGCAAAGGAATCTCTTCTTTATGCTCACTATCCACTCTACAGCTGCCAAATGGAATTGCTTAGTGCTTTTTAGCTTATTTTATTTTTAACAAAATGAGGAGGGAGGAAAGAAAATCTGCCAGTCTGTCTGCTGTTAATTCACAGAGAGCACAGTCTGGTAGCTGAAACAGACACAGCCATTAAAGGTTTCCTTTCTGCCCCTTCTTCTTGGTCCCTTGAGCTACTCAGATTAAATTTACATTTCCAGGAAAGATCTGGGAAGTTGCAGAATGTAGGGGCCTTGTTCCAAATTTGGGCAACTGGAAGGATGTGCCCTGCCACCCCAAAGCTGCAGAAGAGTTTTGGGGGACACAAGCCACAAGCAGTACTGGTTGGTAATCCCACAATCTGTGGAGGGACTGAGGTTCATGTTTGGATGTACATGTCATAGTTTCAGTGACAGCGTGTGCATTTCTAATGCTGGTTTTCCAGATGTGGCAGTTTCTGAGTACTATGAAACTGTAAGCCATAAGTCATTATGTACATCACAAAATACTATATTTCTTAATATTTTTGGCTCTTTGTGCTACACAAGCCTTAGCATTGTATATAAAGATGCCAAACAGTTTGGCAAGACTTATGAGTGCTTGACTGTTAAGATCCAAGTGAGCTGTAGAAATTATAGAAGAGAAACAAACAAACAAACAAAACAAAGGGATGCAGAGAAAAGGACTGCTTTTGTCTTTGTCCTTTGCAAGAAACTGTGCACCTTCTGCTCTTCTTTCCTGCACCCCTCCCTGGCCCAGGAGGAGTTCACCATAACATATCTGCTGTCGCCCCAAGCAAATGTGCTCTGGCTGCTAATTCACAGCTGTGCCTGTGTGCCAGAGGCTGTCGATCCCAGGTAAGGTCAGAGCCCAATGGTAGTGGCATGCTGTACAAACGTGCAATGAGAAAGGCTAAAGAAATAAAAAGTGGGAAGGAAAATGGAGGCAGATAGTGATCTGCTTTGCTCTTTCCTTCAAAATAAACAACTGCAATGCTATTAGTTGCTCTGGAATGCCCAATATTGGCCACAGGACTTCCTTGCCTTGCCGCCTACTTCAACACATACTTATATGGCAGAATAGTTTACATTCTTTACCACCTGTGTTTCCTGCTCTTGGGAGCTCTCTCAGCCCATATGACATTGGCCAGCTTTGCTTGTGAGGCTTTTTTGATGCTGGCTTTATTAAATCTAATTTGGTGTACATAAGTGTACCGGCTTCAGTTTTGCACTCAGGTGCTTCTTATCTAACAGGCATTAGCTAAAAGGTACTTCTTGCTGAATATACCAAGCAGCTCCAGCTGGCTTAGCTGGGAGTGAAAGGTCATCAGCATCCTCAGAACACCTGAAGGATAGGATTTTTTTGTTGCTATGAGCATTGAACTTGGAAGATGAACCACAAAGTAAGGAAAAAAAGTTCTGTAATTATGGTTAAGAAATGTTTTCTTGTGCATGAAATGCTTGTTATTGAAGAACGTTTGCCATTTCCTTTGATGTTGTGTGGAAAGCTAACGTATTTGAATGTTTTTATTTATCAGGAGGAATTCAGCTTTGCTGAAATTGGAAAACACTGAAATCAGGGGACAGCTATTTTTCAGGGGTCCAACACTCCTTTGTGTGTTTCCAACAACTCCAAAAATAATGCTTTCATTTTTATTTACTTCTATTTTTCCAGTTTAATAACCGCCTCAGATAAGACTGTGAAGAAACAGCACCCATAATGAGAGGGAAGTACCTGGGAGGAGGTAAGGATGGAGAATGCCACTTCTCTTACACTTTCAAAAAGATGTGCAAAGGCTTGAATCCCATATACTGACCACTTGCCACATAAGCACTTCCTCAGTGTTAGAGAGGCAAGAATGAGCTCTAATAACGGCAGGTCTTAAAAAAGAGCAAGAGAGGATCTATCAAGTAAGCTCTCGAAATCTTAAGAAAATTTTTGTTCTTTCCCTTCTAGCCAGCATGCAAGCTACATGCTTCCCCTCAGGACAAAAAAGTACTTACCCTTTTTGAGTATGACTAAGCACAGGGCTGTTTTATGCACTGGAAAGTTCTTGCAGAAGTTAATGTGCATGCTGTCTGGAGTGCAGTGTTTACACTCGGGAGGAATATAAACAGTGCCTTGGTTTCTATGTATTTCATGATAGAAGTGCATCATCTGAGCTGAGAGCTAGCAAGCTGCAGCAACAAAAGCTTGCTTTGTTGGATGATTTAACTAGATGAATTTAAAAGTGGTGCTCCCTGTTATGCCACCCCCATGACATTTTGCTAGCAAATAGCTAGCAATGCCAGCAATAGCCACAAAGGGCTGTGTGCTTTCCTGCATGAACCTGGCACTTGCTGCACCTCAGAGGAATGAGGTACTGTACACCAAAGGTTCCTTGGATGGTTTTTTTTCTAACACTAGACCAAAAAAATATTAATTTTGTACAAATATTCCTTGGAAGGGGAGCAAGTCTTTACAAAAAAATCTTTTTATAAAAAGAGCCCCAAAAGAATTAAGCTAAGTGCTGTACATACAAACTGGAAATCCTTGGATATGTGCAGTGTATTTAAGTGAAGAATTACATAATCCCATATTCCTGTTCCTATCCCAGTGTTCACCAAAAGCAGTCATTCACTTCAGTTCCTTTATTTTATCCCTGCATTTTTATGCTTGAAGCAGACTGTAAAACAGTTCTTGCAATGCATTTGTCTTTAAACGATTTAGAACTAGAAGAATCATAGCCTCTGTGTAATTATTTCCCAAAAACCTCCCCGCTGTGAATATTCAAAACTCACCAACTATTTCAATGAATTTCTAAGGCACTGGTGACTTTTTAAAAACTTATTTTTGCTCTCATTCTTTGTTGCCTGAACTGGTTAATTTAAAACAGAGTAAGCTGAGATTTTGTTAAATATTTTTGGGAGTGCCCTAAGAAACTTAAAACACAGCATCATCTGAGAGAATGGTTATTGGATTGGAAAAGTTAGCTTCAACAGGAGGGTGGAGCGATTATCAAAGAATAAGAAAAATATTCTGGGATGTGTGTCACAAAATGCTTGGAAAACTGCATGTTCCATCGTTTAAAATTTCAGTTCTCCCTCTAAGACAAATCCAGTTGCTGTACCCTATTTCCCAGTTTATCAAGTAACTTCTGTAATAGAGACACTTTGTTTTATATTATTTTAAATCATAAATTTTGTTTCCTAAAACTTTTTGTTTCTGTATTAGCTTTTTTCCCTCTGCAGCAATACTAGGCGGCTGCCTTGGAAGGGTTGCCAGTTCTCACTCCTCTCACTGACCTGCCAGACTAAGCTATAAAAGGAAGCAAAGGGGCTCAAGAAATACAGCAGAAAATGAGTATTGGTCAGACTTACCTGTGAGCTTGGGCAGGTGCTCTAGGTGGCTGGGCTCTGTGGAGTGCGGCAGGGTGGCAAAGGAAGTCTTACAAACTTTGAATCTGGAGTCTATTTTTAGAGTAGGATTTGCTGACTCTGACCTTCAGTGCTACCCACTCCAAGGGACGGTCTTTGCATCTGCTGGTAAAAGTATTCCCTGATGTCACCTGAAACATTAAACCTGGCAATTTAGTTACCTAACCTCAGTGAAACTGATAATGGGATGTCTGTGGGTTGACTATAATAATACAGAAACAATCCTTTTATCTTCTTGTCCCTTTGTCGAGCCCAATGCCAAGTTCACCACAGCAAATGTGCTTGGGAGCATTTCAATTCTGCTTCCTGCTACCCTGCGCATGGGTGGTTTGGCACTGGCACAGCAGTGGGGTGACCTCCATGCTGTGCAGAGATCTTCATACCCTGCTTGCGCACTTGCCCTACCCGCTGCCTTGTTTTCCTCCAGCTGCTGCTCTTGGTATCAATATGACTTCTAAAATGCTTTTTTCCACCTAGAAGTTGACATGGAGCTCTAATGATATGGCAAAACTTTACAGAAAGAGGAGGGGAGAGTACACAGGTGGAAGGTGAGCACAACACACTCCTACCACCAGCACAGGGAGACATCACCTCCACTTAGGTTGTCCCCTGGGGTGTGAAAGTGTGCTGGGATGTGCCTTGCTGGGACTGTCTACACAGTGGCTGGGCGGGCGACCTGTTCTGGGGCTTTGCCTCCAGCCTTGGCCTCATGCCCTCAATGAGCTAGCTGTTGATGAATACACATTGGGTCTTCTCTCATCTCTTGTAAGAGAGAAATGGCTGCTGTGCATGCCAATGCCTGTAACCAAAGCTTAGGTTACCCATGCATTTTGTCATTTCTTTTCCAAAACTACCCCAAGCACAAGGTAGGTGCCATTAAGTTTCAGAGGGACACTAGCTCCAGTCTCTTGGGGTTTTTTTAATGAGAGTGCAGCCACCTCTGTTATCCCGTCTGTTAAAAGCTAAAAGTCCATTCCAGAAGGAGCAGGCCCAGTCTTAGTCATGGCTGTGCCTAATACTGCAGTACAGATGTGAAGGAATAACAAACAGCTTCAGTTCAAGTTCTGGGCGCTGGACCCGCTGCTGTTTTATGCTAACGGCAGTGCTCCAGCCAAGTTTCTGTATTACAGAGCGGCCAAGCTCCTCCCTGCCAATTATTCAGATAGTCCCTCTTAAAATGCGAGAGAGCTTAGATGTTAGGAACCCGCTGTGCCTTATAAGTTACCTTAGGAGGTTGTTGTGCGAATTAATTCTATACTGATAACAGCGAAACTTGGGTGGAGGAGGAGATACAGACCCTATATAACAGAAACTAACATGGGTTGCTTTATTTTTATCCCTGTAGGCGACCCAATACCGGGGAATATGGGTAAAGTGATATGGCAGCGCAGGCAAGGAGAGACCGCGTGAGGTGCAGATCTGAGCTCTGCGTGGGGATGGCAGCGGCCTCCTGCTTCCCTCCGGCTGTCGCCCCACCAGGTTGTCTTTCTGATGTCAGGCCGATGGCACGGCAGTGTCTTGTGGTATTGTTTTTTCAGGCTGACATTTTGAGTGCCAGGAATATTAAGCTGAAACAGAAGTATTTGTTTGTCTGCCTGGCTGTCAAAACAATGCGAGCCCTTGTGCCCCTCACTGTAGGGTCCTGAGAATGCGTAGGGGAGGGATCATTCACCTCCTGGAAAAGTGTTCTATTTTGGGGAACATTTGTGTGTGTTTCCATTAGTTTTGCTTTTGTTAGGTAAAAAATACTAGCTGCTGAAATGTTTTAGAACAGCTGACGAGTTAGATTGCTTTGGAGCCCAAACACTTGGGAAACGTGGCAGGCAGGCTCTTATTTTGAAAGAGGTAAGCACCTGCCCTCTGAGAAGTTGAAGTGTTGCCTTGGGCTCTTGGAAGCAGATGTTTGCCATGCAGTTGGTCAGTTCTGAAAGTCTTGGCTAAGCTGATGGCCCTTTGAATGCCTGGTTTGCTCCCCTTCCTGGGGCTGTCTATGCTGGTGGGGCTTGGCTCTCACTTGTGCTCACCCACTGGTCCCGCTCTTCCAGTTGAACAAAGCAACTGCATCAGCACCAGTCGGAGCATTGCCCTGGAGCAAAACTCTTTGTCCCTTTATTCTTCATGAGCGCTCTGAAAGTGTCGTAGGACCAACCAAGAAGAGTGCCAGGCACTGCTCAGATGCATAACAAAAGGCAGCTCCTAGCTCTCACAGCTAATATTCTAGATAAAAGACTTAGGTAGCAAAAAGAAGGACACCCAAGTGGAATGAGCACTACTTTGGCTGGAAGGGAGCCACAGACCAGCTTCATAGGTGGCAGTTCTTGTAGCACAGGGTATGGAGCTGTGGGAAGGGTGAGAATTGAAGTCCCTTCAAGAGACAGGAAAGGAGAGAGGGAGCAAAAGCTAGTTTTTAATTTATTATTTTTCTTAAATCTTAGGAGAACTAAATTTCTTCCACAAACCCTGGCTAAAGAAAAGGAGAGGGGAGAGAAATGATAGATTTCTGGCCAGACCACACTAGAGCGGTGGAAAAATGTGACGTTCTGTTTTCTAAGGTTTGAAATTTAAACGTTAGTTGAAAGTAAAAGTTTTGAGTGAAGTTCTTCTTTAAAAGACTTCCCTCCCCCACTCCAACCTGGTGGACTGGAAGATTTCCTCTTTGCTTCAGAATATGCTGGAAAACCAAGATTTTTAACAATTGCATGGGAAGAATAAGTGTATAATTATGAGACTGTCCTAATGGACATTTGCAGCTGTACTGAGATGTGAACAGCATGCAGAAACCATTACAATTCCAGTTGTTTGGCAAAACTTAAGAAACTTCATATATATATGTTTTAAAGTTAACTGTAAAGTAAATCCAGATGGTTCTCTCTTGCGCAGATGAGCAGTCTTCAAACTAGACATGTAGCTGTAGCCTAGCTATAACTTGTTTTGATTACTGCAGATAGAGAGAAATGTTTTAAATGGCTGTGTGCCCTCCTCACAAAATGCCGCATGCCCCTGATTCTTGCTGAAGTCAACTGGTGTTTATGCAGCACTACATAAAACTTGTTGTCCAACACCTTCCCTGCATGAGAGCCTGGCTGAGCGCGGTGTTTACTCCCTCGTTTTGCTGAGGTATGGCTGAAGGGCCCCTGCCAGGGACTGGGGCTCTGCTGAGGCAGGTCTTATAGGACCATAAAACAAAGAAGGTGCATAACCCACTGCTTGAAATGAATTTGTTCTTTTTTCCTCATCTCCTTGTTAAGGATTACCAGAAAACATCGGTGGTTTATTTTTGACTGATGATGTATTCAGTGTTATATTTGAGTCTTTAATAAGTGCTGTCTGTTGTGTTCATTGCTTTATTTCAGCTAGATGTCAGTTTTGCTAGCTTCTATCAGCAGGGAATCGAAATTATGTTGACTCAGGAGACCATCCTGCAAATCAAATCGGAAGGGAAGACTCGGTATACAGGGCAAGGATTTCAGCATCTGAATGATTTAAGCCAACACATTAAGAGCATTTCTGAAACTCTGAGAAGGGGATGAAATGAAAGACCTATCAGAAATGATAGGCTTATGGTACATTACTATTTATGTTGTTTTTCTTCAGTCGATAAATGTGTACTTGTAGATAAGAGTTGATATTGTTTGTCCAAGTAGTAGAGCAAGTAGAAATATTGTTTATGAGTTTCTTAGGCAGTTCTATTGAAATGGTAACTTGGATTTGACCTGGTAGAAATCAAATTTTTTGACTGGTGTTTTTCTTGCTGTGTCTCTGGCAGGGCTGATAGCCCAGCAGTCATGGCTCTGTTTAGAAGACAGTATTTGAGGCTAGAGGCACTGCAAAGTTTGTGGGTGCCAGGAGAGAAGTACCCTAGTCTTGACCTAGACTGCCTGGGTTGATGGGGAGGGCCTGGGGCAGGGGCTTTGCCAGGAACCTTGTTCTCTTCTCTGCTTTCTCTCTCCTTATCAGCAGAAAAAAGTGTTCTGAGTGATTTGCACTTAAGTTGAGATTAAATCCCAAAGCACTGTAATGGGAAAATAAGGGATGAGAGCATTTACTGTGGCCTCCCCTTACTGCAGAACGCTGAGAACAGAAAGAGTCTGGGGCTCCAAACTACTTATTCCCTCATTTCTCAGTGCTAAGAGAGAGACCTGTGAGAAGAGCACCTGCTTGAGAAGTCCTGTGGAGAGAGAGTATTAAACAGTAAGTTATGTGCAGTGCAGAGTATCCTGATGTGCTCCTGAGATCCAAAAATCAGGTATCTCCAATAGCTCAAAGAAAGTAGCATTGCCAAAATCCAAGGTATTTTTGTTTTTAACATGCCAGAGTGTCACATGCAGGATTGCACTTCAATTCTCTTGATAACAGGCTGGAAATGTGCCAGTTTTTTTCTACTCTGTCTCTATTAGGGTAAGGAGGTTTTGTTCTTCTCTCTATCCTTAGTCACAAATTGCTGTGGAGATTCCAGGTGCACGTGGTGCAACCTATTCCCTAAGCATAGCATGTTCAAAAAATGAAACGTGGATTCTTGGTATGTAACTCTGATGAGACAGCTTTGTCCAGACATGCTGAGAGTGGGTTTCAGGTCTGAGTAATCTCATGGTATATTCAGTGCCAAGTCTAGACTTACAATGGAGCTGAGAGCCAGAAAATGGATTGATGTTTGCTGTCTTCTTGGTACAGGCTCGTTGGCATTGCAGATGGAGGAACTTGAGAACTGCCATGCTGGTGCTGTTGTTCTGGTGTCTGTGCTGCTGACCATGGTCAGTAACAAACATCTTAAAGGAATGTAAGCTAAATGTGTGCTCCCCATTTCTAGGATGCATTTTCTGCCCCCCAGACGAGTTGTTTAATCTCTTTGCTTCTCAGATAAATCTTGGCTGGAAGCCCAAAGCATGAAGTTTTATATCTTTTCCAAAAATATTTCTTTTCTTACAATGTAGATTATCTCTGGTGGTGGTTATCCTTTTTTTTATGCAACTATCCAATGTTCTCTTTAAGTCTTCTGTGCTCTTTGCCTCCAAGTGTTGTGATAATGAGTTAAACAGAATAAATAATGAGAATAACTGCAACTTGTAACTTGAACTGGTTTGAAATATGTCCCCTTTTCATATTTTCTGAGCCAGCCTGGGGGAAGTTTGCCCAACCACAGGCTCAGGTGCAGTTGTTCTGAGGCACTTGAAACATCTGGTCCCATGGCACTGCAGCTACAGCCTACTGTCCGTATAGAAGTAATCAAGCACACTTTGTGTTGTAAAACCCCACAACAACTAAACAATGCCTCATAATCCACGGGAATGTTCCATACCACCTCGGGGCAAGTGCCTTTTAATGGCTTTTTTACTCTGAGTTTGATCAGATTCCAGACTCTTTTAAGATGAGAGCACCATAAATGTTGGAAATGAGGTACTCTATTTCAGGGAAAATACAAAAGCCAGACTGCCGTAGTTCTGTGAAGTAGAAACAGAGTTGTTACACTACGAGAGATAGCAGGGCTGCCTTAATAGATGGCATTCAAGTGCAGCTGTTTATGGGTCTTAACTGGTGTTGGCCCACAAAACACATACTTAGAAAGGAAATCAGGGAAAGCTAACACATGCCTGGGGGCTTTGAAGTTGTTATTATCAGCCACGTACAAAAGAACGGGAGATCCTCTCTAGTCCAGCAAGTACTGAGAAATGAATGAGTTTGGCTGGCGCATACATCAAAGGTCCTCACTTGTAATTTGCTTAAGAGATTAGAAATGAAATATGAGGGAATTATTGAGGAAGAGCAAGCTGCTGGATTTTTCCCCCTTGCAGCAGGAGAGAACAATTGAGCGTGTATTCTGGCTGAAAGTGATTACTGGAAAGCTTTCTGACAACCTTGAGCAAAACAGCGGTTGCATCTTAGTTTCACTGACATCAAATAAGCATTTGATTTACTGAGACCCGATTGGACCTGTCCAGTGCCAAGGAGTATCTTTGAGACACAAACAAACTTGATAAAGCTCTTCATTTACAGAGCCACAATCTCTAAAGCACTGCATTGCCAGACCATGAAATGTGCTCTGCGTTTCAGCTACCAGAAATATTTTGCTTCAGAAGTAAATGAACAGGACCTAGCGACAAACATTTGAAGCTTGCTACTG
Organism: Centrocercus urophasianus; assembly: GCF_019232065.1. Lineage (NCBI taxonomy): Eukaryota > Metazoa > Chordata > Aves > Galliformes > Phasianidae > Centrocercus > Centrocercus urophasianus. The sequence goes on from NW_024884722.1 coordinate 20,509,903, forward strand.
TTTCTCTTGCTGTCAAATGTGATTTTTGCTTTGAATGTTCAAGAGACTGAAACCACTAGGAGGGCGGCAACATTGTCTGGTGATTAAGCTGTGGTTGGACTGAGAGATAGGAAGGCTTGACAACAGCTGTGATCTTTCTGGAACAAAACTGACTATGAATGCTTTTGAGGTGAAAGTAAAGATTTCTAGTGAAGAGAGAAGTGACTTCCTGAAACAGCTTACAGCAGAAATGCAGAGCGTGAAAAACCTTTGATTTTTCAGAGTTTTAAGGAAAGAAAAAACGAGATGAATTTTTTAAAGGGATTCAGAGATGTTGGCAGAGGTGCGTAGGTCAAGTAAGTCTTCCATCGCGTGTCCCTTGCTGCTGCCAAGTCAGAGATTTCATGGAATGACTTGGAGCTTCTGGATCAAGACAAGATACCTTAAATAAAAGATCCTGACCTTTTTTGGAACAAACACGGGATCTGATAGGTGTTAGTCTGCAGGTCTTATGACCTAAAATCACAATCTGTGATTCTGTGAAATGGAAGATGCTGACTGCAGATAACTTGCATGCTCATTTCTGACCTTTCTTTGATAGTGTAAAATTTGTACAATTTGCTGACTGTATTCAGCATGCTCTTTATTGCTTTTTCTCCCCCTCAGCACAGGAACTGTTACTGCGTGTTCTCAGTCCACGCCATCTCATTTAGGTTGGGATTTAACCTGCCCTTTTATGCTCTGAATGGAGAGTGTTAAAAGTTTCTGCCTGTAACTCACTGTACACAGAGCAGAAGACCATCAGTCCAGCTTAGTTATTGTTTTAAATAGCTGAGGCAGGAGAGTAACAAATGAGTGCATCTGTCTCCCAGTCAGAATTAATCATCAGTATTTATACACTGAGCATTGCTACTCTTAGTTTTCATGCAGTGTTAAAATATTCATTCTTGTGAGGCAAGTGTGGCTCTCCTTCACCTTTCAACCCATCCATATTACCATGCTAGCAATGAGAGTTTTTAGGAAAGCCTTCAGCATAATCCACTGCTCCTCCACTTAGACTCCAGGAATTTCTCCAGGAATCCATTCAGCAAGCTTCATTCCAGCCATTGCAGATGCTTATTTCAGTATGGATTATGGCCTCTATCCCATACATCTCACCATTTACAGATTGCGAAGTGACATCCAAATGTTATGAAAGAACATTCATGTTGAAGATCTCATGTGAATGAAAATGAACTCAGAGTGACAGCAGCCCTGAGACAAACGCCCTGTGCCAGAGAGGAGCGTGCAGGGGTGGAAGGAAACTCCTTGCCACAAGGAGGGCAGTGGCAGGGGATGGCAGGGCAAGGCAGGAGGAGCAGAACTGCAGGGTTGCTGGGTGGGTGGTCACTGAGAGAGACTGAGAAATCTTTCTGGAAAAGAGGACTTGTGTTCAAGATGCAGAACTGGATTCTTTCAGGAATTAGGGCAGGCGTTGTCTATTGCAACTGTAGCTCATTTACTGTTAGAAAAGTAGCATGTATAAGTAGTACATAAAATTACTGCTAAGCATATTTCTGAATTTCTGACTTTTTTCAGTGATGTGGAAAAGCCTAGTTTGAGAGGGAGAGAAAGTGAGCTATGCTGCACAGCACAGATAAGTCCAGCTTTACCTATTGACTTATCTCTTTAAAAGAAAGGAGGGAGAGAAGAGATTGGGGGAAACCAAAAGGAGGAAAGTCTTGAAAGTAGAATACATCAAATATTGTTTCCTTGGAAACAAAAAGGAAGGCTACATCACAGGGTTCAAGGCTATAAATAGAAACCTAGCAGTGCAGATGCAGAAGAACTCTTGTTCCTAGAGGGAAAATTTAGAAATGAGCATGACCTCCCTTTAGAGCTGCTGTCACAATGCAGTCAGCACAGCCTGATCTGGAGGCCCAGCAGTAAATTTAGCTGCTGCTGTATGACAGTCTTCTCTCAATTAGCTGCAGCGTTCAGCTCAGGGAACTGGTTCAGTTGGTGAGCAGAGGTGCAATTTTCAGGCTGCTATAAATACAGTCAGTGTCTCCAGAGCCCTGCTACACTGCAATGGCAGAAATTACTGCTAGTCTTCAGCTTGCACCCTAAATCCTTCAGGCAGACATGACAGGGCAGTGAAAACCTCAAGCCCTTATTAATGCTTCTGAAAAACAACCTGAACAAAGCATCACCATGATCAAGAGCAACAGGCAAAGTGGGAGCTCAGGCCTTCAGATATGATGAGCTGAGGCTCTCTGGGCTACTTTGGGGCATCTGTCCCTCACGGTTCCCACTGCGTCCTGCCCCATTTCCTCTCTCTTCGGTTGCCCAGCAGTGCAGTGGTTGTGGTCAGGGCTGAAGCATCCCTTGGCACCAGAGGAAGGTTTGGAGGAAAGCCTGGAGGACTGGTGAGGTGGCATCAGGCCAAGCACCACCCTAGCCAGCTGCAGGCTGGTACCGGGCTGCATGACGGGGCTCATCTCACACCCTGCCAGTGTCAGGCCTGGGTTGTGAATCCTTCCTGAGTTATGGCTTTTGATGCCATGGATTATTGAAGCTGTTAGCTGCAAAACCGAATACTGTTGTGTTCATTCATTGTGATAAGTGTGTTCCTTCAGACAATGTCACTGTGCTTACTTTTGGGCAATGGGAAAAGTTCTCCCTGCTTTTACAGCGTAAGTCTCCTGTGTGAGTGTGTATGTACCACGCTGCTGAAGGATAGCTTAGAATTGGATGAGTCACACATCGTCATACAGGCTAATGCAGTTGAATCTTCCATCTAAAGACTGAAGCCTTGCATAAATAACATTATTATTTGGTCTTTCCAGATGTTAAAAATAAAGAAATCAATTGGTTATGGCTCTGCGAGTAAATTATTTCTTTCAAATTGAGACACAGGTTTGTTCCATCACTTTATATGTGATAACACAGGGCCTGATCACATTTCCCTTGCCTGGTGGGAATCACCTCAGTGTGAGTGACCTTAGTGTGGCTGACAGCTCACAAAGCAGTGCTCCATAAGCTGGCAAAGCAGTGCTTGCGCTGCTGGTGAGTGAAGACCTTTGATAAATGTTCCAGTGTCAAGGATCTTGATAATATTGTAGTATATATGTATAGATGCACCTTTGCTTGGCACTGCTCACTTTAAGACACAGCCAAGTAAATGAAACAGTGTGTGCTCCCAGCTGCTTTAGCCCTAGGATGTGTCTATGGTGTACCAGGTGGCAGTGCTCTAGCTCTTGTAGCTTTTTCATGTCCCAGTGTGGTGCATACTGCTAAATCTACCACAGAAAGTCAACTTTCCTTGGCAGAGGAGAGGAGAAATGTAAGTTTATTGCTTTTGTGAAGAAAATCATGAAAACAATGAATGTTAAGGTAAATGATAATAATAAAAAGATCTCACACTTTACAAAGCCAGCTCTATGATGAGGAAGGATGGTTACAACAGATGAGTTCAGAACATCTGCTGCTGGCACAAGTCTTGCTCAGGTGGATAAAGGGGTGAGTTGTGTGTGTGTGCCTGAGTCTAGCTGTGATTCTGAAACCAAGTGCCTATGGCCATAGCAAACTTTATGATCCCATTTCTGTACTTGTCCGGTGCTAAAGGAAATCTGGATAAGGCTTCAACCTTGCATTTTGTGTAAATCTTTAATCTTAAGGTCTACTTAGAAAAAAATTTAAAGATTTTGGTTTTCCATGGGAAAAGTTCCAGATCTGCTTTAATGTAAATTTTCGTGTTATGATGGTACTTCCTTTAGCTTGCTTGGGTTTGCTGCTGTAATCTCTCATCTCTGTGAATCATTGTGCCTGCACAGTTGCCATCTTTTCAAAATATCTGCTATATATTGAAAGTTGCTATTTCAGTGTGCGCTGTTCGGCCGGTGTAACAAAAGCACTGCAAAAGTGCAAAAAGGAGAACTACTAGAATATACCAAATTTTTAGCTTGACATGATTTTTTCCAAGCAGACACTTTTTTTTTCTCTCTCCTTTTTTTTTTTTTTTTTTTTTTTTTTTTTTTTTTTTTTAGCAAACCAGCATCTTTGTTGGCAGGCGAACATTCCTGAGCACTGGGATGACTGTCATCAGCATGGCCAGACTGATAAAGATGCATTAGTATTCATCTGTTGAAAAGCTTTTGTATGACTGGCCAGATGGATTGTTATTGCACTGATACTTGACATCTGATCAAAAGGATCTGGGATAGCAGAGATGCAGGTAAATTGACAATGTGTGTCTGTGGTGTGAAGGAGGATGGGTTAGAAGCTTGAAGATTTTGTGGTTGTAGTGATCTTAAAACCAGGTTGTAACTATATGAAAGCAGAACTGAGTCTAAACTACAATGCTTTATTTTATTTTTATTTTTCCCCATGAAAAATGGCAGTAGGAGAAGACATCAGGTGAATTGTCGAGCTGTGACAGCTGATGTAAGGCAACTTTTGTTGGAAAACTCTAAGTATGCCTTTCTGCTATTGCCTTCTGCCAAACACTCCCTACCTCCTTTAAAACCCACAAGCAGCTACTCGGCCTCATCAGAAGATCTTTTAAATTTGAGCTGCTCTGTTATGCCAGCACTGTTTTCCTTGGTGCAGTTTTCATTTCTTATTACATGTTGTCTTCTTTGATTCATTCAAATGTGCAGGAAATGAAAAAGATGGTCAGCTTGATTAACAATCAGTTGAGTGTTCCAGTCAGGTATCAGCTGATTACATGCAGGCAATTAACAGTTCCATCTGAGAAATGTACTGCATAGCCTTCAAATGTGCAGAGCTAGCAAGGCTGTGGTTCCCCAGGAGAGGTAGAGGAGAGTCACCAGGAGCCCTGCCTGGCAATGAGGACATTTCCTCACAAGGGAAGAGGTTCTCCTGAAAACCTCTCGGCCAGGCCACATTATTTTTTCTTGCAATCATTTTATTATTGCCCATTATAAACCACACCTTTCAGAAATGTTCCTCCTGTGGCCAAGTCACAGACTGGGCATGTCACTGCTACAAAAATGATGTGGCCAGTTGATAGCTGTATTTGCAAGGACAGAAGATTGTAAATGCAATTCAGTGAATAGAACAGAGGGTAAAAAGGAAATGTAATTGTCCAATAGCCTCTGATTAAAAATACTGATTCTATCTTGTGAGAATGGCTAAGAAAAATGTCTTAGAGGCAAGCCCTGGGATCCTGCTGTGTCTCTCTTGTGAATGAGTAATGAAAAGTGGCCATTCATTGCTGAATGATTATTTTTCCCCTTCAATGGAGGGGGGGAGAAACCTCCAAAATCCAAGTCTTCTATGAGTCCAGCAGACTAAAAGCATCAGAAACCTCTGGAGAGAAATAAAAAGTTATGAATGGAGAATAAAATATTGGTGTAGAGCAAAAGGGCTGTTGTGTATAAAGAGCAGATGGGAAAATGTTGGGTTTGAAGTTTAAAAGACGAGGATCTGAATCTCATTCAGTTGAGCAGGGGGGAAGTGGTTTGGGTTTCCTTTCCTTGGAGGTTGGCTCCATTTGATGAATTGTCGAGATGTGCTATAAATGTTTAAGATTTATAGGAGAGGCTCCAAGTATTACTAATGAGAAGCTAAAAATAGTTATGATAGGAAAATCTAAACTGACAAACAGATCATCCAGCATAACAATAACTTCATAATCACGCAACTGTTGCCAACTGAAGATGGGAGACATGGCATGAAAATGAGCTTTTGTTTTTCACATCTGAAAGTTAAAGGAGTCAGAGTGGAAACAGATGTTCTCCAAAACAATGTGTCAGAATAACTCTAGTAACAGCCAATTGTCACCAGAGCTGAGGAAATAATTCCTTGCTGGCTTTTTGCAGGCTGATAGTTTTCCGATGATGGGTGGGGTTTCTGTGAAGTTCTAATTTATTTATTTATTTATTTTTGTGAGCAACCTAAATGTTTTGGTGGAAAAATATCAATATTTCACTTCTTGAAGTTCTGTGCTTCTCAGGGTTTGTATTTCTCTTCTGAAAACTGTTGATTCTCAACAAGTAATCTGAAGGGATTTGGTGAATCATTTTGGTTGTAAATTTTTGTGAATAGCTCATTGTTGATATTTAACATTAAGTGAACTGGTGAATTACAATATTCAGGAATTAAATGGCTTAGATGCTTTGTTTTCATAAAAAGGGACTTGCAGAACACTGCTGTTCTTCAGAAGACAGAGGACATAACCACAAGAGTAGATTTTGCCTACTACCAAGCGAGCAACAAAAACAGATTGATCTTTCGTAGAGTCTGTCTTCTCTTCTGTATGTTTTCAAATCATTGGTGACAGGTGGATGACCTGGACAACGATCCTTTATGGCATAGTGAATCAGTCCATGCTTTCTGCCCACTGAATGCACTGGAAGATGTCTATGCTCATGAGGATGGTTGGCAACCGATAGCACCAGACCACAGCAGGTAGAAAACCCATCCCTTGACAAGTAGTATTTGTGTGAGGGGAGGCTTTGCCCACATCTTAGGAAGCGGAGAGATCATCTGCTTAGAAATGTTGGTTGAGTCCCAGATCTGCTTTTGTATGTTACCTGAAGTTTAGTAACTGATTTTTTTTTTTCAATAGTGTAGAATTTTGCTGTGCAGATTTTCTACATTGTATTTTCTACTACTATGGAAATGTTTTTATTTGCAAGGGTATTTCCGCTGGGAGATGCTTCATCTCCAGGGTAACTTCTCTGAGAGTAGTTTTAAAAGTTGGTTTATGGAGAGTACTGCATCATGTTTTGCAGTTTTTGCAGTTTTCAAATGCTGCTTTAGACAGTAATAAAAAGATGTTATTCTTCTGATGCTATTTTTGCCCTGACTTGGCAGCGTCTCATTGTCTGAAGATTGGGCAGTCATACAGGTGTACCCAAGAATTTGAGAATTTAATGTAGTGATCAAATGTAGTGAGAAAATGAGAAAGGTGGGACACCACGTGGCTACAACAAGGTGCTCAGTGGCAGTATGCAGAATGGCTACTGGTGAAGAAACAAGGAAAAGGGTTGTTAAGAGGCTAACACAGGAATAAGGTAGGATTGAATAGGCAGGATTGTTGTGCATGAGGGTGACGGAAGGATGTTCTGGAGGCAGAAGTAGGAGGAGGAGAACCAGACCCATATCCTCTGCTAACATCTCTGGGTATTTTTAGGAGCGCTTCCTGAAAGTGCTCATGGTGTATAAACAGATGAGATTCCAGGAGGCAGCAGCGAGGGGAGCTGTATAACTCAGTGATGCTTGTACCGCAAATAGTACATTGCAAAGCGCAAATTGTTTGACTTTATTAGAACTGCAGCCTCCTGCAACAGATCAAGGGTCTAGTTTCTAAGCAAAATAATTGTAGCCTCAAGAAAGCTTAACTGTTGAAAGCCTTGCAGGACATAGATTACTGCTTGATTTGGCTTCAGGAGTTACATATACCCCTTGGATGTCAGACAATGAAGCACATTTGCTAAGCACGAGCTATTTTGAAGTCTCTCTCCACAGCAAGATGTAGCTCAATCTTGTGATCAGGAAACATGAAATGGAAAATAGGAGGAAGATAGCATCTGGCAAGTGGGCTTGATGGTGTTCTGCAGTTCTGGAGGGGCAGTTAGAAGCCAGGCAGATCTCATTCCAGCAGCAGGCAGCAGAAAGTCTGCTAGTCTAGGTGTGCAGTGCCAGAGTTAAAGCAGAAATGATAGCCACTGATTCACGAGGAACGAAGTGGTGTTGTTTGAAACATGAATTTCCTTGCACCTGCAAGGAAAAGGCTGACACTCTGAGCTGTCACCACTGACTGTACCTGGACAATATCCTAGCTGGCATGTCTTTCCATGAGAAACCTGTCCTTGGCAGCATCTCCTTCCCCACAACTTGTTGAAAATTTCTATCCTCTCTTCTTCTGGCTCTTTGCAGAGCAGATTTATGGTCCCACTTTCCTTTTACAAATAAAACCCTAAGTGCAAATCCGAAGGATAAATAATGCAGTGCAGACATGCCCGCAGCAATACTCTCTGTATTTATCATTGCTGAAAGTCTGGGAGGAAAAGCTGCAGAAGGCAAGATATCTTAACTGAGAAAACTGTTCTCATGCTTTCGTGCCAATTCTGGAGGCTGGAAAGCAATCCTGCTGTGCTTTTCCCCAAACAACCTGCTGGAGCTCAGGCAAACTCCAGGTTATCTGTTACAGGGGGCTAGGACCACCATTGTTCTTCATGGGCTGCCTGGTGGGCAGGCACCAGCCCCACTGCAAAGCTGGGGGCTGCTCATTGATACATGGAGTGGAGGGGTTTGCAAGTAGCTCTCAGCACTTGCTCTGCACTGGCTGAGGAGTAGGCATGGAAGAAATGATGGCACAAATATCACTCTGCCTGTTGATATGTCCAGTCTGCTGATCTGACCACTTCTTCCACCTGCAGTATCTAATGACGCAGTCTGGGGCAGGGGATGTTTAGGTAGTGCTCTGGACAAGAGTGGTTCTAGCTGGCATTGAGGAGGATGTACACCTGCAGAGTGGAAGAGGGATTTCTCTCTGCTGGCTCCTTGGCAGTAAACCTGGCAGTTGCCCTCCAGGCTCCTGGCTGCTAGCTAGGACTAGATGCTTGCAGTGAATCAGCAACTCTGGAACTGGAAGTTGCAGCACATGGTATATCTGTAATCACACCCAATATTGTTTGTGTTTTCTTTGTCTTGGTTCCAGCTATAAATTTAAGAGACTTCTGCTTAACTAGAGCACAGGGGCAATAATGTACTTCAGTGTGCAGCTGATGATGGTTGTTGAGCTGACACTGGCTGCTGAACCTGGCACCTTGGCGCTGCTGCAACCCTTGATGGAGCTGTGTATATGAGGAGAGGTGATGGAGTGCTCAGATGTTCTCATCTGCTCGGGAAGAGAGAAACTCGTAGAAGATGGGGACATGCTTACCACCCTCTGGGCTTCACAGCAGTGCTGTCACTGGTCCAGGCTCTTGCAGAAAGGGAAAACTTTTCCCTGGGGCTGGAAGCCTGTTATTGTCTTTGGTTCAGTGTTTTAACCTCCTGCCTCCTGTTCTTTTTTTTCTTTGCCCTCCCAGAGGAGCAGGCTTTCTCTGCACACCTGTGACAGTGATGCTCACTTGGTTCTCCTGCCTTGCCAGTGCCCTGCCTCCATCTGCATGCTGTGCATGGCAGGGCATCTGAGGCACTCTCCAGCCAGCTGAAGCAGCCCCATAATGGCTACCAGGCCTCAGCTGAGGTAAATTTAGGTTCAGTCTCTCTGAGGAGCTGTTCATTTTAAATTCCACACTGCAACCACAGATGTTTCCAGACATGCAGCTCACTGGGAATTATGACCTGTCCTGATGGGCTCAGTGCACGGAGATTTGGGACTGCTGTGTTTCACACACCCCTTGTACTTTCATGTTGTGCCATTTGGCTCAGCGTTGCCAGTGTTACAGAGAGCTGAAGGCAGTGGTTAGCAAGGCAACTAAAAAGACAGGTCACAAAACAGCTTCAGCACGGGCTGTGGTAACCAAGGATCCCCCAGCAGAGCTTGGCGGAGCAGACCCAGGTGCCAGGAGCAGCCAGCCGCCAGGCGCACTGAAACCCAACCTCTGTCTGCAGCAGCCAGTGGGAGGCCTGTGAAAGTCATAACTTCACTGATTTTTCCATCATTAGCTGTGACCTCCCTTCTGGCCACTTACTCCAGTCTCAAAGGATGGGACCCATTCTGAGGGACGAGCCATCTCTGCTCCCTGGGAGGAAAATTAGCCTCTAGCATCGCTTGCTTTTTACTTACTGTATTTATGGAAGCGGAAACACCACCTGAATTTCTCTGTAGACTCTGCAGGGAAATCATGTTTCCATATTGCATTATGAGAGAAATGCATTTGAAGTGTGCTGTGCTCAGTTAATTTTTTTTATGTATGGAGGCAAAAGAAACTTCAGTTCAAAATGAGTATATGTGTCTCTCTCCATTCACCATCCCTAGTGCTATAAATATGAACTGCATGTTACTTCCAGAACTGCAAGCCTTTAAGACCTCTCAAGGGAAAACATCACACCAAATTAATCTGCCGTCAAGTGGAAATTCTATATTGTTTGCATTTGCCAATGTTCTGTATGTGGCTGTAATTGCACTGAAGCAAATATCTGCTTCGAGTTCTTCACAAGATTAAATGTGACCAATTGGGCGTAAAAGAGTAATCGAAATGCGGAGCTGTTACTTCGGGTTTGTTAGAGACATTGCTCATTTTTGCTCTGACACAATGACACTAGGTTCTGGCTTTCTATCGCAGCAGGGAATCGTGGCAATGCAATGTGAGCTGTGGGATGACCAGGAGTGGGACGTTCCCACCTGGCAGAGTGCCCACGTGTGCCCCCTGCCACGTCCCTTCGCAGCTGTGCAGTCCTGTGGCCAATAGCAGTGCCTTGCTGTGTAGTGTTCAGTTGGCACCTTTCTGCTGGCTCCTGAGGAGTGTGGGGATCCCTCACCCCATAAGTTTGAAGCTGGGAGGAGCTGTGATGGTCCCAGCCCAAGCCCTTTGTTTTTGGGAGAGCCCCTGGCCTAGCCCATGTCACCATGTCAGCTCACCAAACCCTAAGTCCTGCCCCGTGCCATCTGCATGTGAAAAGTTAAAGACTGCTTGAAAACCTCATGGTTTCTTTTCTTTCTTTCTTTTTTTTTTTTTTTTTTAACCATTTAACCATTTTTCCTCCTGCCGTATAAATGCAATTACAAGCAAGTAAAAGTCTCTCCTCAAGTTGGCTGTGCTGCCTTTTAATTCGGCTTGAAAACCCAACTGCTGCCTGTACCCTGCGCAGCAGGTTGTTAAAAAAGCAGGCCCAGGTGGGTGAAATTGCCGGTCTGAATCCTTCTTTATTTCAGTTTCTTTCAATTAGTGGGCTTATCCAAAAAATACATTGCAAGCTCCAATCGGCTCTCCCCAGCAGAGTTTCTCAGTGCAGCTGCCACAGTGTGCCTGCAGTGTCCACGCGCTGGCCTCAGTTTGAGCCTGGCGGCTGGTTGTGCTCCTGCTGCTGGCCAGCCCCGTGCTAGCAGATCCCAGCTCCTGCGCGCTTCTCCTTCCTCAGCCTCAGGTCCAGCTCTCGCAGCTGCTCCAGGAAGCCGGAGTTGGGGCAGATCCCTCTGTGGGAGCGCACAGCCTGAATCGCGTCGGCAAGAGACATGTCCTCGCAGATCATTAGGAAGGCGAGGACAAGAGTTGCAGATCGACTGATTCCCATCGCACAGTGGACCAGTACTTTGCCTGTGGAAAGGAGAGTGGGGCTTTTAATGGCTGGGGACAATGCATAAATGTATCATAGCGTTCATGATTGCACTGCGAGTTTTGGGCTTAGCCCTCAGCCTGGTGGCATGTGGAGATGGCAGAGAAAAGCGCCCAGAGCTTCGCAGCCTGCTTCAGTGGGACTTGAGTCAACAGTGTGAGCAGTGAGGCTATGTGAGTTCCCCCTCTTTCCTCTGCAAGGTGTGTCCCTGGCTCCTGAGCCTAGCCTGGTGTCCCTGCTTCACCACTCCTTGTTTTGGGAGTGACATACTAGCTGGTGAAGCTTCAGGTGAGACAAAAACATCCTTGTTGATGACATTAGATCCAGCTGGAAACCTCAAACTGATTGCCCCCATCTCCCCTGGTTTTAATTCTGGGTACTTTGAGCACAGCTTTTCATCTTAAATCCCGTTTTGTTTGTGGCAGAGTACTTATTTAGCAACTGCTCTGGTTCTGACTAATGATGATCACAGAGCCACATGCTCAGAGAGTGTGAGCATGTGTTGTAAAAACCTGCTCTGGCCAGCAGGTTCAGAGAGGTGTTGATTCTGCAGTGTGTGTGACACTGCCCACCCTTCGTTATCCTGGCATGAGAAATCTGAGCTCAATCCCTAAATATAGACGTGTCTTCAGCAGAAATAAAGAGACAAATATAGTTTCTAAACAAGCAGTGAAAATAGTGACAGCAGAGGTGGACTGGGCATTGAAACCTTTTGAGGAATGATGAAATCTTCTAATGTAACGTAAAATTCTGCAGAATTAGAAGATTGATTTTTTGTTTGCATTTTCCCATTCAGATAGAGGTTCTCAGAATTTATTCATATTCTTTATAACAACCTAACGTTGTTGTTCAAGGTAAATTACGTCTCTCTCACTTTCACTAACCAAATGGGCACTCTTGGAAGTCTACTTTTGTGGGAATGAGGGGAAATGCTTTGCACCTCTTACTGAAAGCTGATGCTAATCTATATTTTTCTCTAGATGTTATTTTCAATGTGCTGCACTGTCTCTAGCCTTGCCAGCTATCATGCGGGACATGTATTCTATGTTATCTGCTTCAGAAGAAGCACTTCAGACCAAAATAACTCAGGTCTGAGAATTTCAGAAGATATAAAAGAGTCCCGAACACAGCTTCTCTTTGGGAAATATTGGAAATAGGGCTAAGTCCAACAGGCTTTTGGGAAAATCCGTGCTTAAGTAGTTTGCAGGCCTGGCTGGAAAGCAGTGGCAGTGACTGGGAAAACCCAGACACTTGTCCTACTGTGCAACCAAGGCAATGAAAAACAAAGAACAGAATGTTCTGAAAAATTTTCTTGGAATCGGAAACACCTTCTTTTTGTTGTTTGACAACTTGTAAGCTACCAGCACTGTATGAGTGCAAGAAAAATAAATATTTATGGTTTGAACCACACCTGGAAGCAGGGTACACTGAAGCACACAAAATCATGGAGATGGTCTTGATGATGAATTTGAGTTTGGTGCACTAAGTAGTTTGAAATTCAATTGTAAACACTGGATAAGACTTGCTGTTCTGAGCCTCCTTTCTGCAAAGTGTTTCTTGGGTCTCTTTTTTTCACCCATAAGGAGTATTCTGTCTTGGGAAGACCTCGGCCCCATCTACAGTCTGGATCTGAAAACTAAGCTGAGCACAGGTAGAGGTGCTGCCACTGCGCATTGTCCACTGTGTTTTTGCTGAGGACACAGAGAGCAGAACAAATTCCAGGGACCAGCTTGTACAGCTGGCTTTGCTCTCTGCTGGTTTAAATCCTAACCGTGTGCGAGACGAGGAAGTGGGGAGTAAGAGCATATATAAATTTTCTTCCCTGCTTGTCTAGGTTGTCTGCACTTCAAATGTGTCCTAGCTGAGCAGCTTGTTTTAAAAGATGTCTCATCGAGAGTCCAAACAGGCTGTAACAGTTGACCTCATGCCCAGTCTCCATGGCTCTCCAGTACGCTGGTTCCCATGGGGGTGCAGGTATTATGTCTGTTTTACATGTGCAATATGTATTTCACATTGTTAGTCTTTGCTTCAACACACAGGGAGGTTATGAGAAGTGCTGGTACACTGAGAATAAAATGACTGTTTGTTGCAGATAAATCGGTCGTGTGAAATGATTTAATTAATGTAAAATTGCTCTAATGAAAGCAGATTTGAATTTAGTATGTGATTATTTGTAGCGAACAAATTGAATGTTAACGTTGAGTCAGGAAACAAAAGCCGTGTTGCTATTCAGTTCTGTTTACAGGCTCAGACCCTGTCCCTGTCTGTACGTGGGTTAAGAGGCACTCCGAACCACCATAATACACTGTGCCTGAGCGATGCCCGAGGCACATCTGACTGCAGCCATCTCACACCGGAGCACTGTGTGAGCCTCCTGCAGGAGCAGCTGCCTGCACCATCGCAGCACCAGGCTGGGCTCCTGGGTGGCTGCTGGAGCAGGGCCTGGAAAGCACTGCTGGGAGCAACTGTGAGCAGCCTTCACAATGGCCATTGTGATGCCTGTCCCTGTCGTGGGGTGGGCAGGGAGGTTATAACCAGATCTTCTGCCCCACAGAATCTATGCCACAAGCTGAGGTCCTCCAGCTTTGCCTCCCCGGCCTTTGTTTTGCGCATGGAGTGCTAAGAGAAGTTGGACTGATCCCACATGAGAGGGCTGTGTTGCAACCTTGTCTCAGCGAGCGTGTAACAGGATCCCTTAGGAATAATGGGATTAACTGAGGAGAAGAGGGGGCACTTAGCTTCCAGGATTCTTAAATCTTGCAATCCTTATTTGAAACGTGGCACCGCGCGTCTCAAGCTACTCTTTGCAGAGGCAGACAATGGCTGTCATCTGGCTGGGATTTGTGCAGAACAATAACACTTGGTTTTTAACAACGGATTATGGATATTGTATCCAGCTCATGCCTGCTGTAACTCTGCTGACATCAAAGGGTTTGCAGTAGGGATAAAGTTTGCAAATTCAACTTTGTTGGCCAAATTCAAGTTGGGAAATTCAATGTAGTTGAACAAATTAGCCATTAAAACGCATAATATCTTATTGTTCTTGTGCTACTCATCATTAACTGAGCTAAATGTCCTGAACTAGCCCTTGCTTCCTTGCAGGATGGATATGATTTGGCTCCAGACCAGGCTCCAGCTCCATCACCCCAGGTGTGTGCCCCAGCTGCCCTCACCCCATTGGGCCCAGCAGAACCATGCTGCCTACTTGCAGCAGCTCTTCCTGCTCCACCACAGTTCCCTCATCTCTTTCTACGTTGTGCCACCATGCTGTAGCCAGGAGCATGACCAATCGCCTAGGTCTTGATTCATCAAGCATCCATTTTCTCATGGCTGTGAACAGGAAGAAGTCTGAGGGGAGCTGTAAGTGGCAGTGTGCCTCTTCTGCCCAGGCCTGGTGGAACAGGTAGGGGCATCTGCTGGGGGGCAGTGCCAGCATGAAGTGATTCCTGTGGTACCCCTGTGGCAGAGTCAAGAGAGGACCCTTTTCTGCTCAGTCCAGCTTTTTTCCCAGCCAACAAACGACAACAGCAATAAAGAAGGTGAAGGAGTTCGACTCTTAGTTAGCTCCAGTGATGTGGAAGAAGGGAAATGCCTTGGAGAGAGTTTACCGTTATAGTAAGTTAATGGATGGCTTTAACCTGCCCATTTTAAACATGTTTGGAGGGCAAGAAAATGATAAGCTTGGGAATTATGCTTGGGAATCTTTCTCTCTGTACAGTGCTTGTGTGATAGCTGTCATGGCATGCCTTCATCTCTGCACTTAATTCACATTTCCTTCCCCTTTTGCTCGACTTTGTCAAACTGCTGATTTATGCTCAGGCTTAGCTGCACTC
The DNA here is from genome assembly GCF_019232065.1 of Centrocercus urophasianus. Classification (NCBI taxonomy): domain Eukaryota; kingdom Metazoa; phylum Chordata; class Aves; order Galliformes; family Phasianidae; genus Centrocercus; species Centrocercus urophasianus. The sequence goes on from NW_024884722.1 coordinate 20,524,953, forward strand.
CCAAAAAATGCTAACTGCCCAGATGCCTGTGCAAAGGGGCAAGATGGATACTGGTATCTCCAAAGACCTGTTTAGTTAAAATAGAAATCTAGAACAAATAGATAGTAGTCTTCAATGACTTCTCAATCAAACAGAAGTACCTCATTACATCCTGAATTTAATATGAACAGGCCTCTTTTCACCTGGCATAATTTTGTGTTCAGCATCGCTGCTTACAATAAATGCAGGTTTTTTTCCTTCTAAATGATGTGAATAACAATCCTCTCCCTGTCTCATCCCTTCGCAGGTCATGGATATTTAGCTGCTAAATTTCTGTACCTCGGGAAATTATGCTTTTAGAACATCTTGTTTATATATTTTCCAAACTGTTGCACTTTCCTTGAAATGATGAATGTCAGCAACAGCTGGACTGTATATGATTGAATTTCACCTTATCTTCATTCCCAGAACCCTGCTTCCATATGGAGTTCAGTAAAGCAGTATCTAAAAATGCGGGAGTAGGGATAAATAGTCACTCAAGAGATGATGAGTTCATTGTGTTTGCCTTGAGCACTAACTTGTTCTGATAACTTCTAGTATTTGGGTATGCAGAACACTGCTTTTGTTTGCTTTTGTGGCCACCATGATTCATCTGTTGTTTTCTGTCTTTTGTCAGTCCATTTGGAATTTTTTTTTATTTCATTTTGCACACAAATGAAGAGATTTTGGATCTTACTTTTCCCTGGAGCACCACCAATAATGACTTCACTTGTAAATAGTATATGCTGTAATAGGCATGGGTGCAGATCCAAGTTTCCCAAGTACATTAGTGGTTTTGAAATCTAAATGCAGCCCTCAATTTCACAAAGGCAAATGCTTTCTATTGGGATGGATTATGGCCTCCAAGCAGCAGTAAACTCCTGTGTCTAGCACAGAAGTGCACTGGGTTCTGTAACCATGTCTTCCTTTCCCAGTTTGTACAGTGTAGGTCTCCAAGTGCGTTGATCAGATCTACTCACTCACCAAGCTGTGCAGTTAATATTTTAGGGCACTCATTGGTATTTCAGCAGAATAGCCTGCTGTGTGCCATAACTAAGTGCTCTCTTAATAAATCACTTTTCAGTGGGCAGCTGCATTTTTGTGGTACAGAGGTGACTCTATTGTGAAGAGTCCTTTGTCCTTCAAGTTCAGGGTTCCCACCAGCTTCAGGCCTCTGGCATTGTACCTGGACAGTGTTGAGCAAGTCAAAGGATTTTTCCAGTTATCTTCCTATCTGCAATTTACTTCCTAGCAACAGTGTGGTGTTAATCTCCTGACTGGTGCTGTTGCTTAGGTGCGCTTCTACCAATTTGCTTCCTAGCAAGTTCTTCCCTTGTTTGTGATCATAGGAATTCTGCAGATCGTTAGCATTACAATATTTTTTACCTGATTCCAGCTATTATTTTAAAACAAACAGTAATTTGGCAAGATCACATGTATGCATCTCCTCCCAGAGCTCGGGACATCCACACGTAGGTAGTAAATGTCTGCTATTCTGTTGTCTTTTGCTGAGAGAGATGTTGAATAGCATGAGACACAGGAAAAACCCCTCTGAAAGCTCATTCAGTGCACTCTTCCCAGTTTTATCTTCAGTGAAAAAAAACATCTGTTCAACTGTATTTTAGCATTTTCTTCCTTCATGTGCAAATACAAAGGCATTACACATAAGCTGTCGGAAGCTTACACCAATTGCAGTTTTTGAAACAAGCAAAAAATTCAAAGCAAAATCCACCCATATGACAGCCTGCCCTCTGGCCTTAGAGGACTTGCATGGGCCAGGGCAAGGCTGTAGCAGGAGCTGTTACCGGGCTGGTGAGCAGTGTGCCCTGTAGGACAGCACAGAGGCAGTGGCAGCTGCTGCTCTGGAGCAGCTCAGGGTGACTGAGTGACTGAGTTCTGAGATTCCTGTGCTCTGGTCTGATGAACTGCTCTGCTTCAAAGCACAGCCTGGACTTCCTACCCCAAGTCCCTGTAAAACTTGGAAGGAATCCTGGCAGTAACTAATTTGTTTCTGAGCAGGAATCTCTAAAAGAAGAGTATGAGAGCAGTGCTAGCGGACTAGAAATAAACTTCCAGAGCAGTGTGACTTTATTTCTATTCTTCCCCATATGGGGTAGTGATTTCAGTAACAAGCTACATATTTTCTCTTTACAACTGGCGTCATCAACTTTGCAAGACTTGCTGTGGGAGTTTGGGAGGCAGGGATGACTGCTTGGTTTGTGTTTGCTCGTTTTGGGGTTCTTAACCCCACCTGCAGGTGGTTAGTTTATGCCGAGTACTGCTTGACCAAGTTGATCAAGTTAACAAGCAGCACTAAGAAGCATGCTGAAAGTATGTCATATGCATAGATGATCTGGTTACCTCTTGGGGTATTCAGTGCAGCTCTTATGTATCGAGCAACTGGGTAGAAGTAAATGCTGAGATCAAAGTTCGGGTTGTCCTCTGCTTCTACTCCATAGTAATCCACAGGAAGGTCTCTGTAGAACTTGGGCCCAGTGTTGAGGTGGAAGCGCCCAGCAGCAGCATTCACAACATGGGAAATGCCCATTTGGCTCAGCTGTGCTTTGTCACGAGCAACATACCTGGAGGAAGAAAAGGGTTTTTCATTCTCCTGCTGCACTGTGGTGCAGCATAAAACACGCAGCTGCTGGTGCAGTTTGTTAGAAAGTTATAAAGGCTTTCTTCCTAACAAAATGATTAGATTTGAAGTGTTTACAAAAATATTTCAGGACAGAATTGGACTTTTAAGAAACTGGCTCTTAGATTTCCTACACTTTCCATCAAACATCCACTTAGATTCTTCTCAACTGAGAAGGTTCGGGGTAAGGTTTATTTGTGTACAAGCTGAAAGTTTTCTGATTTGTTTTCTCACCAAGTCACCTCTGCTGAGCATCCATCAGTTCTGGGACTGATGTCATCTGAAATGGGAAGCAAGTACCAGGGTGTCGTGTTTGACATTGCTCTGGTGTGAGCGCTGTAGTAGTGATGCTGTGACCCCACCAGGCTGTTGCACCATGGGTCTCCTGTGCTAATGCAGGGGGAGAAATTAGGAAGGGTAGTATTCTCCTGGAAAGGAACGCTCAAGTTGCTTTTCCTATGTGCTGTGGTATCCTAAGCAAGGTTCAGCCTCACTCAAAAATAAGACTTATTCCAAAGGGTCTCCAAATTAATACCTAGCTCTCTCTTTAAAAAGATAGGATGATTTAGGCAGGGATGAGGTGGGGGCTAAGAGTTTCATCAGCACCTTCAGCCCTTCCCTCTCTTACAGGTCTCCCACATAAAGGTTTGGCCAGACTTCATCCACATGCCCCATAGGGCGCGCACGTGTCCACAGCAGGCGCTGCAGCTCCTCCAGGGATGGGGTGTCCCCCCTCTGCCCTCCCTGTGCGATGCTTGAGGCTCTTCTTATTGTGGGACGCAGCAGGTCCCTGCCACACAGCGAGTCCCAGGCCATCCTGAAAGGTGGAAGGCAAACAGTTACCACCAGCCAGACATTTCTGAGTTAGTGCTCTCTTCCTCTCCGCTTACCCTTCACCCAATTTGCCCTGGGTTGCAACGATGGGCTCTTTGGGTTTGGAAATTGCCTCTTTTTTCCATGTTGCTAGATTTATCATAGCAGAGGCCACAACTGGACTTTGCAAATGTTGTTGCAATCTAAACAATAACAGTTCAGTGGCTCACATACCCCCATGTTGGGGTTCAGACAATGCCTTTGCAGCATATTCTTCTAAAACAAAATTTTATGTCATTATGGCAAATTGGAAGCTAAAGCTTTTGCAAACTGCAACGCTCAGGACCTCAGTGGGCTTATTTTGGCCTAACTACTCAACCTTTTTTATTTTTTAGTCAAACAGTTCACTAAAACCTCATGATTATATTTTTTAAGGTGTTTTTTTTGTTGTTTTTTTTTCATAGTCATATAAACTTTCCCAGTTCCTATTTGGAATTCTAGATGCTGTTGTTACCACAGCAGTACAGCCCAGTTGTTGATATGGCAGCATGAGAGTTCCCCTGCCTTTCATAGAAAGAGGGAATGCCATGGAAAATATTTTGTGTAAGAGTAGCTACTCAGCAGGAAAAGAAAAAGTTACCAATTTGATATGCTGTGCTTTTCCTTCAACCATGCAACTAGAAATTGCTTATATATACTTTATCTGATTTGTCTTTTGTAATTTGCTTAACCAGCTGAACTGAATTGAATGGAATTGGTCATGCAAGATCTTGCTCACTAGCTAACTCTCAATTGTCTGCTTCAATGCAGGAAACTCTGTAATGAGTATTTTGGTTATTTCCAATGGTAATTGTGAGCCACACTTGCTTTCTTGATGACAAATGCTCTTGGTAGAAAAAGTCTGTATGAGTAAGTTATAGTAATTCTTGCTGGTATTCATATAGGCATTCGTATATGTTTATTTTTATAGGTTGTTTCATTTTCATTCCACTGTTTTCTGCCCTCTCCAATAACTCACCCATTTCTAATCTTGAAAGATCTACTTTAATACTTTATTTACATGGAGAAACTTAGATTTTGTTTCTTTTTCTTCTTTTTATTTTTTAGAAATCAATCTGTCTCTGGAATTGTTCTATTTCCATGTGGTACTCTTCCTTCGAAATAGCAGTTCCTTGTGTTTGCTGCAGATTTTAACTCCTTGGGATGATTTTTGAAGAGAATAGAAACTGTGTTTTTACAGTTTCTGTATTTTTCTCTTTTAAGAAATTGTCTTACAAAGAACATTTTTATGTTCTAAAAATTAGTCAAGCGTCCATATTACAGATCTTCTACAAAGTCTGTCAGTTCAGGTAGCTTTAGACCAGGAGTATCTAGACTTGGATGAAGTTGTAGTCAGTGAGTCAAAGTCATGTTCTGCCACTTTGTGTAAATGATTAGACAGCTGGTTTGGGGAAAACATTCCAGGACAGCAAACCTGAGATCTTCCATCTTTCTACTGAACAGTTCTATCACACATAAATAGGCTGCATTCATGTTTAAGCACATCCATTATTAGGAACTTCTTTTCTAACAGTGTTAGCTGTGGTGAAATATTTTCCTGGTTTCCCATTAAGGCTCATTCACCAGTCCTAAGTACAGCTTTTTTTTGTGATGTTATTTGATGGTATCTGCCTTTACACAGACAAAGACAATGGACACCAGGGGGAAGTTCTTTACAGAGAGAGTGGTGAGGTGCTGGAACAGGCTGCCCAGAGAGGCTGTGGATGCTCCATCCCTAGAGTGTGCAAGGCCAGGTTGGATAGGGCCCTGGGCAGCCTGGTCTGGTACCAGATCTGGACGTTGGTGGCTCTGCCTGTTGCAGGGGGATTGAAACTTCATGATCCCTGGAGTCCCTTCCAACACAATGATTCTATGAAAGTCAGAGAGAGGGTGAAGGCTAGCTTGCTTTGGGAGCTGTTTTGCTGAAGGAGAAATGGGATAATCAAATTCCTGCTCCCAGAGGCAAAAGAAGGAAGCAGTGACCACAGTTGACAGCTTTTGTCCACCAAATGCTGACCAGAAGCCACCCATCCACTGTGCACTTGGGTTCATTTGCCTTGCTATCCCATTGTCAAGGGGGCACCCTGTTATTTCAGTACACTTTCTCCTGCCACCATCACAGTCTGACTTGTCCTCTTATACGCAGTAAGTTTTCACTAAATAACAGTGTTTCCAGGATGGTCTCTTATTGTTTGTATTACAAAGAACTCCACTCCAGAATGTGCTCCCCTCCTAAAATGTGTGTATGTCCTCCAGTGTCAGCTTTTACTGTGAAAACAAAAGCAGATATTCTTGCCCATTTGAGATGGCTTTATGCAAGGCAAAGCATGAAGGCATTCCCATGCTGGAATGGACATTCCCCATCAATTCTGATAGCTGCTCTGGCACTGGGCACCCTGATGCTTCTTTGCCAGCTGTGCCCTGGCCTGCTGCTGGTCATCTCAGACACCTGTGTGACTCTTCTGCTCCCACACAGGAGGTCTGCAGCCAGAATGGGACTTGTGTTTCCTGTGTCCAGACCACAGGGCCATCTGCCAGTTCATTTAATGCTTTCAAGAATAACAGCCTCCTCCAATCCTTCCCACCTCATAATATCTGCAGCAAATGTTCCTCCTTTTTTTGACATATCTCTTTCCTTGCAGTGTGGTTAATGACCACTCTAGGGCACTTCTCACTCCTTATAAAGTTGCTTTCAACTGTTTCATTTTTTGTTTCTTATTTACTGTTGCCTGTTATCCATTCCCCTTGCCCTCTCCACTGTATAAATACCTTGATTTTTATGTTACCTGGCCACAAAGGACTGGAGGCTGCAGTCAGCTCCACTTTCCTAAGCCTCCCACAAGTAGAGAATGACAGGGCATTGCCCCAGAGTCCCAGCAGTGTCATGGTGTTAGCACAGCCCTTACGAGCACCGTGCTTTCCAGATCCATAACCCCATCCTTGTAACAGCCTGGGGGGACAGCTCTGAAGTACAGCAAACCTTAGGAAAACTGCTCTGCTGGAGATGTTAAAAAAAAGTAGTCTTTCTAGAAGCAAACATAACTGTGTAGACTTGGCAAAGGAGGCAGTGTGTGCTTCACTTACTGCATGGATTCTGAGAGCAGTGCAATAATGGTTTCCTTTGTAAGGTGGGCCCGCAGCTTTGGAATTGTGCTAGGTTGACTTTCAGCTTGTGCTCACATTAATCTTGTATTCTAGCTAAGAAATTTACTCTTGTTGATATACTGACATGAACAGCAGAAGTTGTGTGTGAAACTTATTTGTTTTGCAATCTGGTCACATTTGTTCAACTGGAGAACAGAATCAGTTCATGTAAACTTTATGTCCAATAAAAGCTGAGGACTAGAGTTCAAATTTCAAATGTGAAATAATTGGAACTAACAGGCTGTGAATGATTCAAAAGCGGAGAAGTCTCTGTAGAACTATTCAGTTAATATGCTGAATAATGAATGCACTGGAAAAAAAAAAAACAACCATAGCTTTCCAGAGAAAATTTACAGACAGTAAAACAAGGCAATTTTTTTTTTTTTATAAATGACTGCTCAGTTCTAGCATCAGACCAACATTTTATACATTTTATACCACTAATTTTATACATGCAACTGTAATTTACTGAAATGCACATATTTAAAGAAAACAATGATATGAATAAAATTGTGTGATGTTTTCTAGGGAGCATGAATAGATTAAAACAAATGAGTATGAAAGGAAAATGATTATATGTAATAATGTGGTTCTTCATTTTAAAAATGTTTTTAATGATTCTCAGCTCAATTTCTCTATATTCTTTATTTGCAGAGGATTTGTTTCTGTGAAGTGTTGTATGGATGAGCAATACAGTTTTAAAATGCCTGTTTCTGAATAATAATCCCATGAAATGTTCCTGATCTTTGCCCTACTAGTGTTGTATTGCAGTAATTATTCAATTACAGAGGAGAAATTTTACCATTATATTTAGATTAATTTTGAATTGGTTTGTACTACAACTGTAATTTTCGCTGAAATGTATAATAGAATTTCCTTAATTATGAATAAGAGGAGAATTGCAATCAGAGGCCTATCACAAAGTAAAGGTCATTTGGATGATCTAGTGACCTAGGTGAGAGCCATGCATGTCACCTTGCCATGCCCATATCCGCAAGCCCTTATCTGACAACCACTAGCGCCTTTGCCACAGTAGGATCAAGAGAAAAGTCAGGTCAGAAGTTCGTTATGCTGTGTGGTGATGTATATCCCAGGAAGAAGATAAAAGTGGTCCTCTTAAAGTCCTTAAAGTCAGAGAGAGTATCTCTGCTGCCTCTTTAGGCTTCCTCTCTTCCCCTCAGTGGATGCCTCTTTTGGTTGCATATATTCTGGCTGTTTTTGTTGGTTTTTGATGAACTAATTTACTGCAGCCTTCTCTATTAATCCGTTGGTGGCATTCAGTGCCTTCCTGAGGAGGAGGCCTTTAGAGACTGATCCCTCAACAGGTGTCTCAGTCCTTGGAAATGTGTCACCTTCATCTGGTTTTCCAGTACCACAGAATTTAATAAGAACAAACTCAAATGCCAGTGCAGTTTGACCGTTTGGCAGTACATTGGTACAAGATCAAGATGAAAGGATGATGTGAAGGCTGAGCTGGGGCAACATGAAACTCTGCAGCATGATGCTATGGAAAGTCGAGAGGGAAAAACAACTCTCATGTCTAAGATATTTAGCTGGTGCAGTAGTAGAAAGCGCTCATATCTTTTGTTTTTCCTTCCATTTTTCCAATGCCAGGATAAAGGAGGGGTCTTAGTACTATATGAGAATATCAATACTCATGTTTCAGTGGTGCATGCAGTATTTTGATCATCCTAGTCATTGTACTGGATTTTGTGTATGGGTAAAACATAGCCTGTTCTCCCCTAGCTTTAGTAGAAATATTTTTACTTTTTTAATCCTGAGAACAAAGAGCTTTACATCCTGTTTTTTCTCAAACTGGTATGTGCTGTAACCTTGTCATCTTCAAAGATATCACTGTCTGCACTTCAGATAGAGTGATTTGTGATGGTGAAAGACCAGACAGAAGCCCAGGGCTTGGCCAAAGCGGGTCATGTCAAGTTCATGCCTATCATGTATTCAAAAGCCATAAATGTTTCTCAGAAAGCCTATCCCTTGGAAAGATTCCTCCAAGATAACATATGTTTGAGAAGGGGTTTTATGTTGCTGCATCTCTGCACAAATGACAAGTATTACTGTCATCATTCTTTCTTCCTTAGTATTTAACCCCCTGGTCTCACTGGAGTCATAATTTATCAATTGCTGGGAGCACTATGGGATATAGATGGTATGAATCAAATACAGCAATGACTGAGGTAGAGCTGGCTGGACTTGAAAGCTGTGATAGAGGCAGTTTCCAGAGAAGCTCAGGGTATTTGCATTGCCAACTGTTTGTAAGAAAATCTCTCCAGCAGCTGGAGGATGTAATTTGAACAGCACTTCCAAATTTAGTAGAGGCTTCCAGGCTGACAACTTTCACCCAGCTATACATCGAGGGGTAGGCTACCACTTGCCTTGGTGTGACTTAGCAGATCCATTTGGATGCCTTGCTCTAAGGGGACCATGCAGAGCCTGTGTCAAGGAGCAGACTAGCTAAGTTGACCACAAGAAAGATGAAAACATCCACTTGTTCCTCCTCTCAGTAGTGCACCCATACCAAAGCCCTAGTCCTGACTAGAGAGGAATTGCGACACCGCTCCTTTTTCCAAGTAGAACTTTTTTCTGTGTGACATCCAGGGAAATCAGCAGTGTTATTTCTGATACAAAGCACTACTGAAATGTAAGGAAGAAATTAATCAACCCATTCTGATTCTCATATGTGTTGATTTTACCACAACTTCCGCTGATGTTATGGGTAGCCAGGCCTCAGAAGCCTCAAAAATGTCTGTCTCATTTTTAAGTAGCAAGTCTGTGGGCCAACCAGCAGGGCTCAGACCTGCTGCTCTTGGCGGTCTCAGGATGCACAGCAGTGCTGAGTACTTGGGACAGGGTGGCCTCATTCTCTTCTGTGACTGCGGTATAAAATATTTTCTTGTCATCAGCTGATTAGTACACTTGTATTTACCAGTCGTGTAATTAGACAGAAGCAGTCACCCTTTCACAGGCAGTAGTATTTGCACTAACTGTGTAAAAATCTTCTCACCTATTAATTTGGCTGATTTTTCTGCATCTCGTGTGTGCATTTTCTTTATTCACTAGCCACAGGAAATTGTCTTGATATATTGCCCACACTGTAGCTTTGACTGGGTATAAGAGAAACGAAAAATATGGGCAGCTAAATAGATTTTCCCTGACTCACCTCTTGCTCACTGAATAGAAAGCCAAGGACTTTCTGGACGCAGTTGCATTCTTGTAGTGTAATTGGGATTTTAACCATGCTTCTGAGTCAGAACAGAGACAAGGGTAGGCTTGTGGAGTATGCTTCATAGAAACTGGTAGTGGTGGACTGGTTTGTGCACAGAACAAAGGAAGGATCTCATCCACCCCATGTTTAGTGAGAAAGATATGGATAAACAAAGCTTGGAGCACTCCCACTGATACCAACAAGTTTAAGCCATCTTGTAAGGTAGCCCCAGTATGGACCCCATATGGTTCCAGAACTGTATTGCTCTGGGGTAAACATGCAAGAAATATCTATTGCAAAGGTGCTGAGTTGATAGATGCTAGAGGAAAATAAGCGGAGCCTATGAGACAGGGACACACCTGGAAATGCAAGCTTTTCTTGTGCAAGCCATCCCTCTGGGATGGGCTTTATCCTCTGCTGCTTAGTAATTTTAGGAAAAATAGCTTAAGAAAATTCTTCTGTATTTGTTGTGACTTTTTTTTTGGGCCTACTTCACTTTAAAGAATTACCATGGAGAAGCTGGCAGGTGTGCACACAAAAATCAATTTTCCCTGTCTTCTTCACTACCGAAGCCTGGATTTTGTTGTTGAGTTGGACCCTTTATTTACTCGTTACAAATTTCATGTGCCATTTTAATAATGTGCATTTTAACTATTTAGAGCTGCACATTAAACAAGCCCAGAAACTGTGTTAACAATCTACATGTTACGATATATTTTTTTGTAACTGCTTGTTATAGCATTAACTATTAAGGATTTATTACTAGTGCATTTTAGATGGTGCTTTTACAGTCATTTAATTACAGCCATCTAGCAATCGTTACATAAACATGCATCAAGAGCAAGAACTCCAGTGTAAGGTGACCCAAAGGGCTTTTACCTGCCAAGACCAGGGTTCAGGCCCTCAGGTGGCAATGATGTCACCAACACGTGCAGGGAAACACAAACATTTAAAGCTGTGCAGGGAGCTATGTTCCTCCCTGCTCTAGGTGTTCATGAAGTTGTCAGCTGGAGCAAGAGCTCTGCAGACCTCTAAGGACCTGAGCTTAGCTATTGGCAAGCAAGCAAAGGAAAGCCAGTTCCCCTGTAGGCTGAGTCCCAACAAAGTTGTGGGGATTTTGGCTGTGAGCACAGAAGTCGAGCTGCAAAATGGGCCCTGTGGAGCCCCTTGGTACTCCTAATGCTCTCAGTGCCAAATGCATCCTTACATCCATTAACTCAAGCTGATCTCATAGACAATTGGACATGTTGCATTTGACTCAAAGACAGCAGCAAAAGGCAGGTCCAAAATGCACTGCCTCGATGCACTGCTGGTCACAGCACCAGCATGGGCTTATCTGAGGGGCTCTTCATCTCCCTGCTGGGCTGTTGCTCCTGGCTCCAGTACTATTGCTAGTGTTTTCTGCAATGAACTTGAGCTGTCAGTTGGTAATGTCTATCTATAACTCATCCATTCAATACTGGTATTTCTTACATCTCATTTCAAAAACAAAAATCCCACTCTACAGTATGGCAGTGCTAAAAAGCTAGGCAGTAAATGTATGAGAAGCTCCTGCTATTCTTAAGCACCCACCTAAAGATAAGCTTGTCTAAAATTCAGTTCTTCCTGTGTAAGACTGGCTTTTCTGTGCAGAAAGGCTGTGAAATTGCAGCATCTCTATTGCATCCAGCAATGACTTGTCTATAATGAAAACGGTTATACTTAGAATGGGTAAATGTTTTGGGTTTTTTTTGTTGCTGATGCTAATGAGTTTTTTTTTCTGTTGTTGTTTTCCTGGAGGCACCATGAGGCTACCAAAAAATCTGAAGGATTAAACATTTCTGAAACAAAGACTAGCAAGGTGATGCAGGTTGGGATGAGGAGTAAAGTACCTCATCTTGTTTTCTTCTTGGATCGGCTAATAACCAGCCAGGTTGTCTGACTGACCCTTGTGTTCAAACCCATCGCTCTCCCCAAACAGCAAAAATTTTGCTTGCTTTTTCATGACTTTAAGCAATGCTCTATCGATATTTGCAGCCGGTATCTGCAGAGAGCACATGGTGCTCTTGCTACTTCATGGTGTTAGTACAGCATGACCCTGCAGAGAAATACAAGCTTAGTTTTGCTCATAGATTGCCTGAAATCTTCTGAATCTGTTCCCCTGAAAGAGTGTATTAGAGGCTTGTGCTTGTTGTGCTGCCTTTCAGCCTCAGTGCTGGGGCTGTGTGGGAAGCAGAGCCTGGCCATGCTGCACACTGCAGGGTGAATTCCTGTGGCTGTTAGGGGTGAAACCATCGCTGCCATACAGGCCTGCAGCTGCCCTTAAGGGATTTGTGAGGGTTGTTGGTCAGGATATTGCACTGCTAGCTGAAATCAGGAGGGGGAGGCCACAGATGGGTTGGTTGCTGGGCACACTGTGTCTGATTTCATGAAAGAAGGAGAAAAGATCACTTGAGTGTAGTTTTCAGTCCCTCATCCGTGGTTTTATGCATCTGTGGATTCACTTCCTGTTGCATGCTCTTAATGTAGTCTGAACTAATTTTCTTTGGTCATCTCTGGTATCCAAAATTGTCTGGGACAGAAGTCATGTGCATTTCTTGCTCCGGCAACAGCTACTCAGAGGCCAAGCACTTCTTGTGCAGAGCCTTGCACAGGCTCCAGTTGCAATGCAGTCCTGAAGGACTGTGTGCCAGTGTCCTGTGTCCCCACCGAAGTTTAGCAGGCTACATCTGAAGGTGAATGAGGCTACTGTGACAATAACTAATGCAGCAGTGTCTTCCAGCCCACCATTGGAAACATCAGGCTTCAGAATTCAAAGAATTCCATTACAAATGAATGGTTTCTGCCCCAAGGATTTAACCAAAAGGATGGCACAATGCAAAGCCCTTCTCCCCTGTGACTAGCTCTGGTATGTTCTTGTATCTTAAAAACAATATATTGCTTTTTTGGGTCTTTTCTTTTTGGGGGCATTGACAGCTTCACTGCTCTTTGTTCTTGTCCTGTGGTCTCTACCATCTCCATGAAGAAGTTGGTGCTACCCACTTGCAGGAGACAGCTGACGCATAGCAGGAGAGCCTAACAATGTGGTAGGAAGGAAGATGGGAAACAACAGGAGGTAAGATCTCACGGTTCCCTGGTGTTTCTTGAGCACTGCGATGCATTTAATAGTTATCACAGTGAGCCAGTGAGGAAGACACTGGTGTTCCCACCACGCAGGTTGAGGTGGTAAAGTTGGGATTTCCTACATCTCTCCACATGCCTGAAGTGGGAGAAAGGCCAGGGGTAGAATAGTGATGAGCACTTGTAGTGATAGCTGAATCTGGGAAAAGAGAGTGTCACAGGTTTAATTTGAGTCAAAATCTCTGCTCACCTATGCTGAATCAAAGGCAACTTATACTGAGGTGAAAGTCATGGTCAAGTTTGGCCTTGAGTGGGATTTCCTTCCAAAACTTATGCTAGAGAATGAGGTTTTCCAGAAAGGTTTCAGCAGATTTTGGTTTTGGCACTCAAAATAGCTTCTGGAACATGCAAAATTAAACCAAGGACAGAGAAACCTTGTAACACCACACGCTATTCTTGCTACCTATCTTTAAAGTATTTGGAAAGATCTTCTTCAGCAATACCCTATAAACCAGCATGAGTCCTTATTAAATGCAGTGGTGTTACAGCTTAAAAGCAATTGCAGTAATTGCTTCTTCATCTTTCTTTCTCTCACCCCAGTCTCTCTGATTTGAAGCTTTCTAGCAGCATGATAGCCATGGCAGGACTCAGAGAGGCTCAGAAGGCCAGTTCCAGAAGCCTGTATTTCTCACCAGTGTCTTCTGGCAGAAGGACAGACCACAGAGCTGATAGCAAGCTCCTGTTGCCCAGGTTTTTTGGCTGGAGAACTAGGAAGGATAAACACCTCCTTAAGCGCTGTAAGATAGAAATAGAAGAGAAAGGAATGGAAATCCTCTCATAATGCAAGAGCTAGAAGCAGTCCAGCTGTTTTGTTTTATTCCCACCATGAGAACTACAGTCAGTCCCAGTGCAAGCTTGGCCACCTGTCAAATCAGGTTTGTGAACTAAAGCTTATTGGAATTTGACACAGTCTTGTCTTGGAGCACACTGGTATGGATCAATAAAGGCTCCTCCGATAGCAGTGACACAACACGTATGCTATCCACACGGTCCCAGATGCCCCTTGTAAATCATTAAAATACTGGCCAGTTCTAATCAGACCCTTTGGGGTATAACGTAATATACTATCGGAGAACTTGAAACAATAAATCAAGTTAGCACAGAGGTCAGTCTGAGAATGAACAGAGCTGAGGCTTGTGGGGTGATGTGCATGCAGTGTAAGAGATGCAACGAGAGGAGGTGAAATCCCAAGGCAGCTATGCAGATTGCTTTCTTCTCATTGTAAAACCTCACTACCTTTCTACAGAAAGAAAAAATGATAGGATCTAATCATATCCTGTAGCACAGATGATTTGAGGTCTACAATTTCCCAGCAGTTGTGTTGGCTCTTGGGATCACAGGTATTTCTAATAATTTCTCCTTTAGGTTAACTCATACCATATTTCTAAAGTAAATAACAGTTAAAAAATGTGACCCCTAAATGTCATAGATCACCTGCTGCAAAAAGATCTGACTTTCCTCTAGAGCTGAAAACCATTTAACCATTAGCAAAAAATAATTTGGATCCCATCAGAAGGCAGTTGCTGTGGCTGCACTCTTCAGCCTTGCTTGGAACACAGCAGGCACCTTTGGGAAGGAGATATTGTCTTGCAAGTGCCCAGGTGCTGGCAACTAGTAACAGCCTATGTGCTGCAGCACTGCTGCACAGACCTAAATGTTTGAGGCTTTCTCTTTGTTACAGATAGGTTGAGTCCCATCTGCATTTGTCAAGTGTTTTCTGACTCTGTGGACAACAGAAGTATGGGGTACGAGCAATTTCTGTGGCCAACATGAATGGTCACCACAAATGTCAGCTGGCAATGAGTGATACTGAAGGCTAACATTTCTGGTGTGTCTGCATGTGCCTTTCTGTTTCTTCCCTTACCTTTAGAAGACAAATATTGAGTAATTGTTTCTCATCTTACCTTAGGGCAAGGATAGCCCGTGATGAATATTCCATACGCTGAGACTATATAACTCTCAGCACTGCTGTTTAATTTCCCTTGCTTTCTGCTGCACTTTTCCATCAAACCTCTCTGCGCTTAGCCTAAATTGGGCGGCATGTTTTTAGAATCCATATAGCAGAATAGCTTGGTGCCTGAGTTTTAACCATGGAGCTGTCTTTTTGGTAGTGGCCTGCTGGAAAGGTATCTGATGCCCCTGCCATGATAGCTTCCCTTTAGCTCTGAAGGCCAGAAAAGGACTTTGCTTTTATCCTGTCAAAGCTGCTGTTATCCAGGTATGGGTTTTGCTGTGGGAGATGTGAGGCAAGTGTTCTCTTTGGGGTTTGTGCCGGTGCATCTCAAAGGGAGCTCAGCTGAAAGGTTTGGAGAGCAGTGCCAGGAGCTATCTCAGACCTCGCCTTTGGTAATGCAAGCCAGTAACTCAGAAAGTCACCATATCACAGTGGACAGAGTCACCATGAAGTACTGATGTTAAAGAAAAGGCCTAGCAAAAACCAAGGCAGTAAATATCTGATGGTGAAAAAAGAGGAATTTGGCCTGCTTTAATGACGTACCAACATCTCTAAACTGGAAGAGTGCATGGGGCAAGGTGGCTTAATATTACATTTTATCTCTAATTAAACCTAAAATAAGTTTGAATTTGTTTTAAACCTAGTGGAGAAATAGTTGAAATGATGGAGATGCAATAATCTGTTTCATCAGAATCGTAGCACAGCTTGGTGCGGGAACTTAATGAAGATTTGTTGGTCAACAGCAATCTCCCAACCCACTTAATGTGCTCTCTATTTAATTTGCTCTGCTATTGTAGTAAATTTGAAGCCCCCAGGTCAGACTCAGCTTTTGTGGCTCTTGCAGTCTCTGCAGTGTCAGCAGGAAGCATGAACCAAAGACTTCGAGCCTGGGCTTGAGAAATGTATATTTCTCTTAATGAAACCCAAAGCCAGGTGAAATTTTTGGGAGAGAGGAAACAGGATATGGAGCCCCTTTGGGGGCTGGGAGGTGTTCATAACACTCTGAAACTTGGCCCACATTTCTGATCTCCTCCCTTACTGCTACACAAAGGGTTTGTAGCTTTTTTAGACACACTTGGATCCATTGTATGTTGTGAGAGAACCGGCTGGGAAATTTGGTGATTCCTGCTCACCAGAGCAGAGGAAATGTGCGTTTCTGCTTTGTGTTTTTAGGAAAGTAGGAAGATGAAATTCAAAATGAAGCAGAGCAGATGGGAATCTTTCAGAGAATGACACTGGGAAACATTTAGACAAGCTTTGTCCCCAGTCCTTGAGCTCAGGATTTAGCAACTATACCATAGAGAGATTTAAGAAAGACAATGAAATGCATTTTGGCTTCAAATACAGTTCCTCCAGAATCCGATGAGAGTTGTGCACGTGAATCTGAAGCCAGAATATAGCCAGCAGTATGGGGAATAGATGTAATGTGAGAAACTCTCGTGCTATATTATTATAGTCTGAATTGTTTCCATCATTCTGGGTTAAGTAATTCCCCACTATCCATCTCTAAACTGTAAGCAGTAGAGCCTTGATGTGCCCCAGGGAGAGGAAGCAAACCAGTCTTTGAATCTTTACCCAACCTTACTGCTCATATTTTGCTTTCAGTGAATAACTGTTCAAATCCTTTAATATTTCATTCCCATAAAAATATATTTACCAGGGGTTTTTGTGGCAGCAGTAAGTCTGTGTTTATTATTTTAGGAACACCACATGACTGGCTTTAGAGAAAAGACGAGGTAGGAGCACAGAGTGCTGCAATCTATCAGGGAACAGCATGTTTTCCACCTGTTGAGGCAGCAACCACAATAACAGATGCACATCATAATTACCTGTACCTCAAAGGCAGCACCACGTCCTGCACCTTCTGCTCCCCACCTAGCAGACAGCTTGATAACAGAATTACAAAAGAGGAACAGCGAGAGAACGGAGTAGATAGCTCTTTGAGAAGAATGAAAGAGCAGTTCTTATTAAAGAGAAAACTGGAAGGTGGAAGATGAGAAGGAAAGATCTGAGAGACCATGATGCTAAAAAAGAGTGGAGCTGAAAAACTCCAGGAGCCTGCCTTATTTTTAGAGAGGTGGTCAGGTTTTTGCAAATGCCTTTTTCAAGGCTGCTTTCATTTGTGCTCCTATCATCAGGGATAATCTCTCCTGAGGGATAGGTGCCCCACACATCTAACGGAGCTCAATCCTTCCCAGGATGGGTGGCTCTGCAGTGGCAGGACAGGCTCATGCCTCCATGGGTAATGGTCTTGTCTCAGTGACAGGATTAGTGAGTGTGATGACCCTATGCCAAGGCCCTGTTCCTTTCCCCATCCCTGTCAGCAGGCACTGGGAGCACGTGGGAGCTCTGCTACTCCCGTTTGCCCCAGAGGGGCTGTGCAAAGAAAGGTCAAGGACAGAGTGGGGTGCAGGGCTGTGAAGCAGGTAAAATACCTTTGTTCCTCACTGCTAACCTGCTGTGGGGTCTTGTGACCTGCTCTGGCTACTGCAAAGGAGGAGGTAGCATTCAGCTGGGTGAGGGCTCCCTGAGCACATGAGCTTTGATGTGATTTGTACCACAGCAGTCCTTTGCAGGCAGAAAGGAAGAGATCCTTCCTTGCAGAGATTTGCAGAGGAAGAGAATGATCTCAGCCCCGATTTAATCTTGACAGAAGCAGATGATGAGAAGACTGTGTGCTGAGTTGGAGTCTTCCTTTGAATTCCTATGGTGTTGAAGGCAGAGTTATAAATAGACACAGTATCCTTTCTACCCTGGTACAATTCTGTCTGCAGCTCCCCATATAGACAGCAAGTCTGCTGGTAGGTATTTAGCAGGAATTAATTTAACCCAGTCTTCTCTTCTGTACTCTTTCACTCCAGGAATCCTGATGGCTGCCATAGCCATACAGACATATTTCCTCAATAAAAGTGTTCTGAGGAAGGCTGTTGATATTAAAAAAAAAAAACAAAACATTTCTGCCTGAAAATTCTATCCTAGTTATAAATAATTCAGAGAAGCCCCAAATGATAAAGAGTATATAAAAAATAATAAGAAAAAAGTCCCCTCTTCCCTCCCCTCCCAAAAAACTTATTAATCTTTCTTTTTTTTTTTCCCCTCATGTTTTGTTTCTGAATAGCACAGCACTTTCTTCATAGCCTGTTCCACATTTTCTCCAGGGCAGCCAGTTGGCCAGTTACCCCTTTCCCAAGGAAGACTCTTGTGGATATCAGCTGCACAGCAGTAGGAAATCCATCTACAGTGCTTCATGGCTATTAGATAGATCTTCAAGAAATTTAAATACAAGCCGGACTGGTGTTTAAAAAAAAAAAAAAGCCCTGCATTTAAGCATCTCACTCGGTGTTGGTTTCTCATGCTGGGCCTCCAGCAGGACAGCCTCCCAGCATGTCACAAACCCCAGGGTGTAAGGCCAGCAGCAGTGACCCTGTCTCACCCCACCCCTGTCCCTGCTCGCTGCTGGTGGGGCCGAGGCCCGAGGCGTGCTGCTGGGTGTGTGGCAGGCTGGCAAGCTGGCAAACAAGCTCAAGGTACTTGCCTGGTGGTCGAAGCTCCTGCGCGGCCGTGCCTCAGCTTACCTTTGTATGAGCAGTGCCCTTAGCTTTCCTCCTACCGTAACAGTCACAAGCAGCCTCTCTGCCTTTGGTTTATTCAAAGTCTATTTTTAATTGTGTTAATTATAAACCATCATCCCCCACCCTCTTTGGACCCACAGGCATCAGCCGGAGGGAGGCAATGAGCGGGCAGAGCTGAACGCTGCGTGTTGGCAGCGCAGGGCAGGCAGGGCAGCGCGACCGCGAGGCTTTCCTGCGCGTGGGTCGCGCCCGGGCCTCCCACGCAGGGCAGGACGTCTGCAGCACGGCCGCTACTTCGGCCCCGGGTTTTCACCCACCGGTGAAAACCACCCCCTCCGGAACAAAGCGGACGGGCAGGGCCAGGGGCCGGAGCTCGGTGCCCGCCTGCCTGCAGACGGGGGCGGCCGCGTACCGCCCGCTGGCGAGCCACGCTACGCCACGCCGAGGCCGCCACCTGGTGGCTGCGGAGGGCAGCGCGGGCACGGCCGTGATGTGCTGCGCCGCTGGGGTGTGCGTGCGGAGGGGAGCTGGACCGAGGAGGCTCTTGTTCCTGGGGCGTCCTGATCTGCTTCCATTTTTATGTTATTTTACTTTATTTCATTTTACTTTATTGTACTGCTCGTCCTGCAAATTGAAGCTTTTTATTCCTTTCTTTTTTTTTTTTTTTTCCATTCTAAGCTAATTGGTAATGAAGATGTGCATATTGCCTTTGATTTGGGTCTAAAACGGGCTTTTAAGACGACCACGTGCTGTGCTTGTGCTGCCTTGCAGAGCAGCCCTGCAGCCCATGGGCAGGTTTCTTTACGCAGGGAACTAAAGCCCCCTGTACTCACACTGTGAGACAAGGCCTCAGCACCAAGCTCCTTGCTGCAAGCTTTTGCTCCCAGTCTACATAGCAGATGTAGATATGGCCAAAGACAATTATAAAAGGTGCTGAGTAGCCCTTGCCCTTCATGAAGACAGGAATCTGCCTTACAAACAGCATTGGGAATGGCAAGGCGTGTTTTTCCTTGTTTCTTTGCTGCTTTTGAGCAGCTGGTTCGCCACAGTGGGCAGCATCCATGCCTCGGCATTCCAGAGTGTGGTAGCAGGAATGCAAACAGCTGCCATCCCCAAGCTGGCTTTGTGCTGCGAGTGTTTGTCCGCTGGGAGCCGAGATCCAGATGTGGCTCTCATAGTTTCCAGGCAGCACTGATCCATCAGATGACAGTAGCTATTGAGTGCTGCTCTGGTGGCCCAGAGACACAGAGATGAAAGTCTGATGTCTGTCAGCACTTCCCTTGCCATTCCTGTCTCCCTTCAGTTTTCACTTGAGTCTTCTCATAAAAGCAAATGCCCCAGAACATGATGTTGCAATGCTAATGGCCTTATTTTTGAGAAAGAAAATCATGAGTTTTGTAATGTTGAACTGCCAGAGAGACTTGGGATCCATTGAGCTTTGTTGTCAAATGCCTTCGTGCTCCCACTCCCACTGCCCATGTAGCTATTGGGAGCCTCAGCTGGGAACCCACCTTCCTTTTCAAAAGCATGTCACACAGCATGTCCTGGATGAATTTTCTTAAAGAAGGGGAACAATATTTAAGTGCCCTCTTGAAGAAAGATATTTTTGTCAGGAAAAAAAATCAAACCAATCTGATGAACAAGCAACAGGAAATCGATGTAGACTTGGAGCTGTTTCTGTGAGTGGCTTGTGCTGTATCCCAGCTGCTCTGCCTCTAAGCAGCCCCTTTACCCCCCAGCTCACAGGCTCCACCAATTGTAAAAGCAAGAACTAACCAGAGTCAGATTCGGGTTTCAAAATACAAACCATTTTGGATACAGAGAGCTAAGGGGAAGGGGGGCAGCTGATTCGTAAGAAAACTTCTAAGCATTATTGTAGCATAAATAATACAGCATCTTTCACCTCAAATGGCCTAACACTTCATAAAGTGATATGAGCTTCACTCGTTGCTGAAATGCAGCTATTTCTGAAGTGGAATCTGATATCCTTTTTTTTTTTTTTTTTTAACCAACAGAGAGCAATGTTTTAAGGTGGAGAAGGAAGGATATAATATACAGCCAACAGTAAGTGTAAGCTAAGGTGGCTTTGCAAAACGGGAAGGTCAGGTAAAATGTGTTTTTAGTAACAACAGACAATCTAGAGCATCTTAAACTTATATCCTTAGTTTGCAAATGCAATTCATTTCAAAGAGATCCAGGAAATTCAAGTCATGTTTTGTCCTCTCTCTTTTAGTGATACTGTTTTACAATGCTTTGCTAGCAGATTCTCTGGTTCTTTTCCTCTCTTCGCTTAATTTAATGTCCAGTTCTCGCAGCTGGCTGAGAAACCCTGTGTTTGGGCAGATGTCTCTGTGAGAACCCACTGTTTTCAGAGCGTCCACGAGCGTCATGTTTTCATGGATCATCAAAAAGGCAAGCACTAATGTTGCAGAGCGGCTCACCCCCATGGCACAGTGAACAAAAACTTTACCTGCAAAAGGAAGAGATGCAGCAAGGTGAGCAGGCTAAGGCATTTCTGAAGTGAAAGGAATGCAGGGAGGACAAATACTAACAAGCTGGCAGAACAGCCAGGATGATTGGCGCATACTCATTTATTCTTGAACAGCCTGAGATTGTGCTGTAGATCTCAGGCAAGGTGGTGCTTCATACTGAGCACACGCATCTAGCTTGGGCCTCTCAATAGTTATCAAAGAAAGTGCAGTTAACATAGCTTATCTGAAAATGCAGTTAACATAACTTATCTTGAAGCCCTATTAGCTCTAGAGAGAAGGAACCTAAGCACTGAATTTTGTAAATTGAACATTATGAATGCCCTTCCCTGACAGAAGCTATTGCATGGTGGAGTTTTTTTTTTTCATGTAACGTGGAAAGAGTGCTGTGGAAATTGGGTTGGTTGGTTTGAGGTAGGAGACTAAATTTCAAAAACTAGAATATTTTTCAAAAAATTGTTTCCAACTTAAATGAAGACTGCTGTGTAGCTCCAGGATGCTTTTGCAGCTGTTGAAGCCCAGATCTCTGGGGATCTGCTGGCCATTATGCTATAGGAAAACTCTCACCATGCAGGACAGTGGGGCAGAAAAACCTAGGCGGGATTCTCTGTTCTGACCCAAGCCTTGTCAGTTCTCAGGTATTTGTTTCCAGATTAAAATAGCTGAAATGTTCTGTTGAAGGAGAAGCTTTCTGTGACAAAACTCATTAGTGTAATTTTCTGTGGAAAAAAGAAACGGTTTTGGCAGAAAACTTTGGCCCAGCCCTGACTGTGATCATTGACAAGTTCCATAAACTCTGTAGGACAGTCTGACTGTAAAAACGGTCTCATAATTTACTGTGTCTCAGCAGCCCAGTGTGAGCTATAACTAGGGATTTAATAAAGCACTTCGAGTCAAAGCAGTAAGATCTCGCAGCCAGTCGGAGTCAGAGCAAACTCTGGAACAAATGGAAATTATGATAACTAGGCCATAATCCAAACTCTGCTGACAAAAATTCAGCAGGCTGCGGGTCAGACTCATAGCTTTTGACTTAGTTCATTAACTTGTGCTGCTTCTCTAGCTTTAATGGACACCCGGCCCAGGTTCCAGTTGTGAAGCATTTAGGCACATGAAGCGTTTCAGCCAGCACTTGCAAGTGCCAGCAGGGAGTGGGAGAGCAGAGCTGTCATGCCACTCAGACCATGCATTCCCAGGCTGGAGCCTGTCTGAGATGCAAGGGCAGGCCCTCAGACTGTGCCAGGAGGCAATTCCTGCAGGGTAAAAGCCCTGCAGTGCTATAGTCTTGCCCTCATGCTCCACTCCTGGTGTTGCCCCCTGCACTAAGGCCCGGTCACAGCCTGGTCCCTGCCATGCCTGGAGCAGCCTCCCAGCCTCTCTGCCCTCCTCCATGCCCATGTCCTCAAATGCTATGCTCAGCCCGAGCTTTGCTGCTAGTGCATTGAGAAGCCATTTGGCTCATGTTGAAACTTCTTCCCAGAGCTTCTCGGTGCCTCCCTCTTACCTCCTGAAGTGTTTAAGGCTTTGCCTATGAAATTGGCAGCATCGTAGAAGAAGATACTTAAATCAAAGGAAGGATCATCAAATGCTTCTATTCCGAAGTACTCTATTTGCAGATCTTTGTAATATTTGGCTCCTGTGTTGATGCTATATGGCCCATCCGCTGCATTAAGGATATGAGTTATGTTGAGGCTTTGAATAGTAGTTATACTCCTAGCAGCCCACCTGTTGGAAGACACGAAGGTACACTGGCATCATGCCTAACGTTCTGCTAAAACATCACCATTTAACGTTAGAGCCTGCTCCCTCTAGAGAAGGATGCAGGGATTGCAGCTTGCTTACAGTGTGGCACATTGTCCTCCGACCTACGCAACCGAAAAATGCAACGTGGTGGTATGGGAAGCAACCTGAGCACAAGCTTGCCTGTGAAATGCTGTTAGGTGAACGCGTCTCCCAGCAGTTTACCCCTGGGAACGTAGCTTGCTGCACAGACTGGTCAAGATCTTCCTTCAAATACTTGTGTAACAAGTTCTGCAGCTAACCTCTCACTCATAGTGTACATGAGTGGCAAGGGCAAGAATGCATCCAGATGCAGCACCTCATTCCTGGTCAATCATGCTTAGCAGCTGAGTTCTCCTCCTAGCCATAAACTACGACACAAGCTATTCCATAAAACAATGATCTTTTACAGATGAATTCATAAGGAGGAGGAGGAAGAGTTGGAAGAAAATTGTAGAATCATAGTAATGAAGTATTGCTCTGCCAGCCTCATCTGCATAACCTGCAGTAATCCAAAGAGAAGGAAACAACACCAAATAAAAGCAGTCAAAATTATGAAGCACCTGCATGAAAATTGTTATTCTATATTTTCAATCTTACTATCTTTGAAAGCAAGTTTGGATTTGGAATGCCAAAACCTGTGCTGCATAACTCGTTTGGGTCCCCCTCCACCAGGCTCCTGACCCTGCCAGCTCTATGTTTGACTCTGAGGGCTACTGTGCTACTGTGATCTCGTCTGCTGCCTGTCAGCAGTTTCCAGGGCAGATAGCGCTTCTCACAGTTGACACTAGTTTAGGATGAGTTCTTTAAAGACTTTTGGCAAGAATACAGATAATTCTTGCTTCGCCAAAATCCACTGTGGCTTGTGGAATATGGAAAAAAAACCTCAAGCAGACTATAAATTACCCTTTTGTCCATCATACTTTCCATGACATTTAAACACCTCGTGTTATCAGTTTTGGAAGCTTGTGTTGTAAAAACATTCCTGCACACCCAATAACTGGTCCCCAGTGGACCAATTCCCTTCCTCCTCCTCCCAGATTCCAATATAATCTTAATAATAGGACCATATGTTCTTACGCATCTCCCAGGTAAATATTTGGCCAGACTTGGTCCACATGGTTATCAGACCCTCCTCTGAACCAAATCAGTCTCTGGAGGTCTGCTAGTGCTGGTGTTTCGTAGGATGCTGGGACGCCTGCGCTGCTGCTTGGAAAGGAGTTGTCTCTGGTGTGAAGCATCTTGCTCTTCTCTTGCACACACTCAGGTTGTATCAGAGACAGCTTTTCTGAAATGAATTAAGAGGAATTATTTCATGCAGAAATAATATTCCCCACAAAGCATTCCTTCTCATTACCCTCCAAGCAGCATTACATTATTATAACTGGTGTGTGAAGTAGGGCCTGCAGGTGTTGCTGAAGGCATCCAGAGAGCAGGACTGACCCTGTGGTACAACTCTACAGGCATGTAATTCATCCCCTGAGAAAGCAGCAGCATAAGACGATATGATTTAATTTCTTTTCAAGTAAGGCTGTTGAAAAAAAAATGTCCTGTGCCACTCCAGCACAGTGCTGACTGACCCTCATAGGTGCAGGTATTGTTGCTGTTACTGCAGTGCTGATGAGTGTAAAATGGGAGAGCTCCAGTATTTTATGCTGGAGAAGTACAGAAGTGTTTGCGCACACTCCTTGTTAGCTGGAACTGCAAGTTTTTGGAAGAACGAGCCATTGGACTGGCTCACAACGCTTCTAGGGCCAAGGTGGGAATCTTAGGATGTCTATAGGACATATATTCTCACAGTGTATGTGCATACATAAACAAAGTGCATGTATATGTAATTGTTCTTTCATTTATAAGGATGCATTTGCACAGACGTGCACAAGTGTACAAGCATATATGCATATAAATAGAAACAGCAAATTTGAACCATTTTTTCCTATATCTCAGGTGAATATTCGTCATCTATACTGGTATGCTTGTGTCTTGTGTGCCTCAGCCTCTCTTCTGGGAGCTGTTCCACTTTGTATAAATAATATGATAACTATTTTGCCTCCAGAGTGAAGCCATTTCTCTCATCTGAAGGAGAGGGCACTTACCTGCAATGTAAAAAAAAAGGAGCATCTGAATTTAGGAAAATTATAAAGCTGAAAGTCCTGGTTTTGTAGCCATGTTAAAAATCCCATCTAGGACTGCTTTGCTCCCTTACAGATCCTGCAGTTGAATACATGGGCCATTTTTGCAACACTGCTCCTTTGTTGATGTTAAAGCCATAGCGTGGGAGCCACCTGAGAACTTGTTCAAACTGTGAGATAGGTGTCCTGTGCTTGTTCTGCAAAAGCTTATGTGATGTCAGCTTGCACTGTAATACCTGAATACCTCAGTCTAGAGTTTTGGTTTATTTTCTCAGCAATTCTAGGAAGCCCCTGGTAGACCTTTAGAATTCATCTGGTCTGTCCCTTGCCCCACCAAAGCATCAGCCAGATGGATGTTGCTCCTAGAGCGCTACCAACAACTTTGTCCTAAGCTGGGTGCCTTATTTTAAACAGTGTAGGCTGATGTGGGACACAAGCAAGCATGCTTATAGGAAGATTAGTACAGTGATCCAAGGCATAGTATTGATCACACCACATATATTCCTGTGAATTGCTTCCGCTGCTCCCCTCTTTCTCCTCCTCCCCACTAAGAGAAAGATAACAGAGGTTCTACATCAGGGGACTCAGAATGCCATGGATTAATTTTCAAGGAGGGTGGATGAGCCTCAGTTACTGCAGGTGTTAAAAAGCTGAAGCTGTGCAGGTAAGCAGATGGTTCCTACGTTTTCAGTTGTAGCCCTCATTGCTTTTAACTTCTGTTGTAGTACGTCAGCTTGTTAAGGTAATGGAGAGAGAAAAAGAGATGACATTGCCAAGCTTCTTGTTTTGGGCCTGATTTTGCAGTAGTTCTCTTGGCCTGCTAGAGCTGAGACCTTTTGGTAATGGTGGGACTCAGCAAGGGACTCCAGCCACTGCAGCCAGCAAGGTGCTTTGCAACAGAGCTCCCTTTCATACAGCAAACCTCTTCCCCTGTAACACATTAGCAAGATTCGCTTCCCATGACTAATTCCAGAGAAGCAAGCTCCTCATGTCAGCGCGCAGCATGGCTCCTCCCAGCCACGCCACTCTCTCCCTGCTGTGCTGGCCTTGAAACTGAATTACTCCATGGGCCCTTCAGGAGAAACTTGGAAATAACTATACCAGATGATTGGACTAATGAGAAAAGTAGTATGAATTTTTTAATTGAGGACCAGGGACTTAGCTCAGGGTTTCCTCCCTGCCCCCTTCTACTTTCAGATACTGCAAAGTTAGCAAAAGTGCTGCCACAAATCACATTTCTCTGTTTCCCCCTCCGTGTGGCTCAGAGAAGCTCCTCTAGGTGGAAACAGATAGCAGGAAGGCAGGATCCTTCGTGAAAAATCTCTTACAAGGTCACTAACACCTTCTGCAGAGGTCTCTTTTGGAGCTGCAGCCTGGAAGTACCTAAGGCCATCTCATTATATTCTTTGTTTCTATATTTCTGGGTTTTGTGTTTTTTTCCCCTATATACTAGAGACACTTGAGACTGGATAAAGCTTCTGGAGGCAATCCAGGCGGATTAACCTTCTTGCTTCATGGGGAGAAGGCAAGGAGGCAAACACTTTGAAACCCTTCTGAAGTTAACCATCAGTCACCAAGCGTCCAGAGCACCGGGGTGCATCCTGACAGGTCTTGCTGGGCTCTCTACACCTCAGCTGTGCTTCTTGCAGAGGTTTGTATCTCAGTTAATGTTATCCTGATCTTGAGTACTTTAGTCAGCAAGGGATTTTTCTGTTGTTCGTTTTTTCTTCAGACGCTAGGGAAAAAATTGCCATTTTCTAATGCAGATTTTTTTTCTGGCAAAGGAAAAAATATGCACAGCTTCAAAGTCAAGCTTGACTTGAACTGTCCAAAGCATTTAATAGATTTGTGTTGGACTTGCAGATTTCAGCCTAAGAAAACAAACTTCTGAGGAAAAAAGAAAAAAAAAAGAAAAAAGAAATCCTCTGATGTTGAGGATTTGATATAGTTCATTTTAGTATCTCAAAAGGAAGAAAAAGGCCATTTCCTTTTTTTCCATTAAAAAAATACTTCTGTTTTGGAATTTGAGTTTATCATTGCATAAAATCCTTCAAAATATAAAAACAAGATGAAGTGGTATGTTTCTGGTTGAGGAAAACACGTTTTGTATAATTAAACACACGCACTAACTAACCAAGCATCTTTCATTTTCACTCCTGCAGCACAGGGAAGGCCTGCTGCCATTTTGCTGTAGTATTATCATGCCTCCTAAGGCCAGAACCGAGCTACAGAAGCTGAACTATCCTGATTCCCAAGAGGAGCCCATCACAGGGCAGCAGCTGGGCCCCAGGTCCTGTCCTACCACCACAATATCTCCTGCATGTTTCCAGTTGGCAAGGCTCTGCTGGTGGCTCTGGTGACAGCCTGGGGAGTGGCAGGTGTCTTTCGGTGATAGGAGGTGATTGTGGCCTCAGGAACAGCAGGACTGCTGTTTTGGGGTGGACCTATGGTTGCCATGATAAGGCAAACACTGGGTAACAGTAACATGACTCTGAAAACTCCTGCAGCCAAATGTCCTGAACTCACTGAAACAAAACCCAGCAAATTAGGTGGTTCGCAATACCAAAGCATGACATCAGAATATAATTCACATGAAAAACAAACAAAAATAGGCCTGCTGAAGCATTTTAAACTGCTGTCTATCCTGTTTTTCCATCTCTTTTTTCTGATTGAGCTACTCTGCAGTCATCTTTTCCCCTCCTTGCTCTTTTCTCACAGGTAGTGCTTCACACTATGGCTCTTTGTCCCCCTGATGGAAAAATCCAGATGGAAAGAAGTGTAGTTCACAGGAAAATGATCGTGTAAGTGAAATTAATCTTTCAGATACTGTAATGTGAAACCCGATCTTCCTTTCTGTTAAGAAGACCCAATCTGTGTCTCTACATTTTGGCCAAAATCTGATGCTAAGAGAACCCTGGAGTCTCTTGAGGTAGAATTGAAAGCCTCGTGTGCAGAAACAGACACATTTAAAAGCAATAGTGGAGTTAAAACAGCCAGATGGGAACCTAGCAGGCAACTGAGAGGGGAACTCTCTGTTTTCCTTGCAAGCCTACAGGGGCTTGTTTGCAGGAATTAGAATCTCTCACCAGCAGTTCACTGCAGCTCTAATACCAAGTGGTATTGAAAATGAGAAGCAGGTTATGGCTGATGGTTTAAATGAGGCACCTATGGGAATTTTGAAATGAGATCCTGGATGTGTCTCGGTATAGAGCGTGCACATGGCAGAGCAATATTGCTTTCTTGGCTGACTGCATCATATATTATGGTCTTTTATTTTGCCCACGCTCAAGCAGCAGGGAACAGCAGAAGTTCATTGCTTCTGCACACTGCTTAAACCCTGCTCTGCCTTGCCGGAGGCTGTGCCCCTGCCTCACAAAAAGCATAGGCAGTCCCTTGGCCCCTGCACTGGTATGTGCTCAGTGCAGCACTGTATTTATGCCATTTCCATTATTTTGGAGCGAAGAGAAAAGCAGAATGTACAATTAAGATTATGCTGCCTGATATTTTTTGTCTTATTTTACGGGAGTCTTTTTTTTTTTTTTTTTTTAAAAAAAAGAGAATTTATGATATGGGAGGGCTCTGGCGTGTGCAGCCCTCAGTGTAGCCATGGCTCTGCCAGCTGCAGGACCCCTTGCCCCACACTGCAATGCTGCTTGGCTGGCTAGGGAAAGCCCAAGCCTTGGCACTCCTCCACTGCTCTGCCTTGCCCAATACCTCTGTTCATGGCCAACCTTTCTAGTGGAGCACAGCAGCTTCTCTGTAGTGGGCTGCAGGGGATCAGTTTCTGCTTGTGAGGTGCTGGAGGTGGGCAGAGGAACACCCAATCCACATGTGTTTCCAAGGCCATATCATTCCATGGGGGAGAAGCTCGGTGCTGACCTCAGCTCTATTCTGCCTTCCCCAACCTCCCTTGTGAGAGCTGCATGGCCTAGGCAACGGCACCTGCCCATATCCTAAGGGTATGCAAATGGGTCTGACAGGTGCAGAAATGGGGCATCCTCCCTGCTTGCCGGATGGCAGCTCTGGCATCTGCAGATTCCAGATTCAAAGGAGAAAAAAAGTAATAAATAAAATATTACCTTAGCAGCTGGCATCTTTGAGCTATTCTGTGCACTATACCCAGCAAGACAGCGCTGCCCTCCACAGGCTCCTACCGAAATTTCCAACTTGGCTGTGGATGTCTGTCAAGCCAGGGATGATGCTCTCCCCCCTGGCTCTCTTCTGGAACACTGCTGTCCAGGGCACCACTGATAAGGATTAAAAACAAAAAACAGAAACGACCTCCAAACTACTGTTTCTTTCGGCACATCTCGACCTGCCTGATGCTGCTACCAGAATTAAAATAGCTGTAGTTGTAATCCCATTGCTAGCAGCCATTCCTGTGCTGCGTGCTGTGATCAGCAGCATCCCAGCTTGCCATGCCACTGTTTCTAATAGTAGAAACTTCACTCCCATCTTATGTAAGGAGCGGGGCAGAGCAGCTGCGGCTTGTGACGTGCTCAGGCAGAAGCTTCCTGGGGCAGCATGTGCCCGAGGGCAGAGCTCCAGCCAGAGCAGAAGCAGTGACCTTGACATGGGTAAGGGCTCAGTGGCACTGCCAACTCCACACCGAGATGCTGTCGGTATTGTGGGCTGTCGATAGGTGTCAGTTATGGGCTTGATATGTGACCATGTGACACATGTGTTGTCAAACAGGCCGGATTCTGAGAGGAGGAGAAAAAAGCTTTGCAAGCTTTGGGAAAGACAAACAAAGATGTTAATGTACTGCTATTAAAACAGGCTCCTAAGCACCAGCTCCTCTGCAGGCATATGGATTTGTATAACAGTAGATTAAGGATTGTTTTTTTTCTCCTCAATTTACTTCTCAAATGACTTTTGTTTGACTGCTGCTGTCAATACAAAATTGATGGTGCTGTCAAGCTCTCAAGATTTCAGAATATCTGAAGGCACGTGTCAATGATTTTTCATATTTCTCGGTCGTTTGGCAGAGGTGTCTGCAGCTGCCTGTCTCTCCTTGCACAGTTCCTGTAAGCAGTGAAGTGCTCTCCCTTGCTTGAAAGGATACATATGAGAAAGACACCATTTGATAAAGTTGACAAAGCTGTACAAAATCTGTGCAGCTTCTTTGCAGTAGAATCAAGAGCAGAAAGAATTCATACTCCACAGTGGAAGATCTATTTTGGCACTTAATTTTTTTTTCAGGGAAATCATAGAGCTCTCAAAGGATGCTCTCAGCTTTGTTGGTATGAAGTAGAGCAATTTTTCTTCAGGTTTTAAATGGCTGGTTTTTGATCAGTTGATGCACCACAGGCCTGCCCCATGCCCAAGGCACAGTGTTGATACCCCAGAGCCTCACAGCATCGGGCAGGACATGAACAAGGGCAATTGTGCACTAGAACTTCTGAGGAGAGCTTTTTCCACCTCTCACTCATCAGGCTTTATACCGTTGTTTTTGTGAAGCTTGCTGAGGTTTTACATGGGCTGCAGGCTGATGCCTGAGCTGGTAGGGTGGGAGGGAGGCTGAGCTGCCAGCAAAGCACAGCCCGATGGATGCCCAGGGCTGAGCTAAGAGCCTTTGCTGGGGGCTGTGCCTGCTAGAGGCTGTTTGGAACAGATACATGGGAGATAGGCTGCACATTTCAGTCCATTTTCCCAAAGGAAGCCTCCTGCTAACTGTGCCTCCAGCACAACCCTGGGAAGGCTCTCCTCTGCCTGAGAAACTCTCAATGAGCAGGAATATATTAAGGATTGTGAGATTCTCAGGCACTGGGAGCCATTCATGCACCATAAATAGCATTACCATTCTTTCTTTGCTGTGCCTGGCATCCCAAGCAGTCATTTTTGCAGGTGCCTTTAGCAGCTTTTCTTATGGTCTCTTGGCAGGCTGGAATTTTGTGTATAGTTTTTCTTACTATCTCTAAATCATTTATTTCAAGGTAAAATACTGTTGTTTTTGTTGTTGTTGTTGTTGTTGTTGTTTTGGACTTCTTTTTCTTCCTTTTTTATATATCGTACATTACTGCCATATTTTTAGTAAAACTATGTGGGAAGAGCTCTTGCAGAAGAGTGAGGATCGAGAGTAAGCCATTCATAAAGAATCTCTGTGATTGCAGGAAAAGAAAAAAAAAAAAAAGAAAACAACCCAACAAAAACCTCCAAAACCTCAAAAAGAACAAGAAAATTAATTTAAGCTCATACCCATTTTTAGCAAGAACTTCAAAGTGATTGGTTTTAAAATTAAAAAAAAATCGTGTAACATGTTTTGACATGATATGTGATGTTTCCACTGGGAGACTAGAAATACGTAATTGTAGAAGGAAAATCTTTACATGCCTATCAGAAAAGGAAATAAGGATATCTTGTGTCATGGAACTACAAAGCAGACATTTTGTTCTGGGATAACCAGCGGAGCACTGCTATTCCATCAGCTGGTAGAGCTGGAAGAGTTGGGCAGGCTTTCAGTACACAAGACTGCTCTGATTTGCGTGCTACCTTTACTGACAGCCCTTGCCTCAGAGCAACTCAGCAGTAGGGCCAGCAATGAAACACCGTAGTTTTTCCATTTTGCCAGAAGATGGCAGAAGAAAGCAACCTTGCGTGTTTTAAAAATAGTGCACTTATGGCTGGCTGTTAGAGAGAACTGATAGTGACGGAGAAGAAATTGCTGTGGCTGGATGGGAGAAAAATGTGAAGGATACTCGATGAATTAAATTGCTATTGAGCAGGGCAGATTCATCAACTAATCTACACTGTATCCTTTCCTATGCAGATTTTCTGTGTAGGAAAAGCTTGTAACTGTGCTTATTCTTCCTATGCACAATGCAGTTCGGCCTGGGTTTGCTCCAGTGCCAAAATTTTTTGTAGCAAACCAGGCTCCATTGGTGTCCAGCACATAATGCTATCAGCCCGAGTGAAAATCAGGCTGATTTGTTCTGTCTTTTATTTTCTCTTCCCAGACTAATTTATCTTTCCTTTCCCAGTTTCTCCACTCGTGCTAGTAGAAGAATCCAAGCAGTGCAAGCAACCTCACCTTGCTGCTGGAAGAGGGGCAGTCACTGGATGCCTGTGCATCCTGGCTGCAACATGGGCTGCTGGGCATCACAGTGGACTAGCAACAGCGGCCAGCTCAGACACCTCTCTCTTCTCCAGGAGAAACCGACCCATCAGCCACATGGTTGACACAGAACTTTCAACTGATGTGATGATGAGGAAAAACAACTGATGATGCAGATGCCTATTAGCTGGACAGCAACACCACTTTCTCACGAGATGATGCTCAGACAGACCCCAGTGCATTCTACTCTTGGGATTCTGGTCCTGCTTGGCTTTTTAAGGTAGTGTTCTTCATATTATTCTATTAGTCAAAAAGACTTTGGTCTCAGGTTGGTTCTGTGGTTAGCAGCAGAATAACCTTCATCTTGTGAGAAAAACAAGTGATGGCAACTGGCACTGCTGGTGACACCATAAGCACACTGTCAGCTTACAAGGATTTCTATTGCCTTTCAGCTGCCCACCCAGGGGTACTGGGTACCCCCTGCTATTTGGAAGTGGATTAAGCCTTCCTGAAAGTGAGTAAGTTTAATAGATTGTGGGATGCCTTTGAAGCTGCCTCATCCAGAACACCCTGCATCCCAGGTCCTTTTGCTGTACTTTCACCAACTGATCATTTTTGCCAAAGCATCTCAAGGATATGCTAAATCCTGTTCTGGAATTGAGGTGAGCAAGCACAAACCCTTTACATGTTGAAGTTTTAGTAGGCAAGTACGTATTTGGGGAAACAACATTCTATGGGTATCTCTGTGCTTGAAAAGAAAACCCTCTCTGACCTTTTAGGATTGAAGACTTTATATTAAATGCTAATTCGCATTTTTGTTTTTTTTTTTTGGCTTTTTTTTTTTTTTTGTCTTTTCCTTCCTTCCTTCCTTCCTTCCTTCCTTCCTTCCTTCTTTCCTGCCTTCCTGCCTTCCTCCCTTCCTCCCTTCCTCCCTTCCTTCCTCTTTCTCTCTCTCTTTTTCTCTTTCTCTCTTTCTCTTTTTTTGAGTGAAGATAACATTGAGAAACAGTTCAGTACAGGTAGTTCATCCCTAAAACAAAGGCAAATTCAGGGCTGTCAAGGAATTTGAAAGCCCTGGGTTAAAGGATTTTGCAAAGATTTCTGCTGAGTAAGGGCTATACACCTGAGAGGGAAAAAGCACTCACACAAATGAGCTCAGAAGGTCAGAAGCTCTTGCAGAACCAAGACAGACATGATTGTGGTGCTGGATTGCTGCTCCTCCCCTGTCCATTGTTTGATCATTGCCACAGGTAAGAACTGTGATGCCTGGAGTGCTACATCATGATTCACCCAAAAGGTCAAATCTGGCCTGAAATGCTCACCTGGGTCCTTTTCCCTTTTTGTGGCACCATCAGATGGAGGAAGGTTACTAGTGGCTTGCTGACTGTTGGAACTCAAATGTTAGCTGCAGAGATGACATGCCTTCTTATTAGAGCTTACTAAATGTCTGCCCCACTTTCTACACCCATAGTGACAGCAGACTGTATGAGGGTCTGCTATTCATGACTCCAGTTTGCTGTGTCATCCTAAGGTCCTAAATGACTGTGATTACCACATAACTCCATCTCATCCCTTTGTTAGCTTAAGCATCCAGTTGGTGAACGGAAAACTGGTTGATGACCAGTTAAATATTCCATCTGACTCTGCTAGTAGAGGTGTTGGCGCAGTGGCACGGCTCTCTTTGCACACACCCAGGCTGCCGTCTGGCTGGTGACAGTTCCTCATCACAGGATACTGTGCCTTGACTTCACAGCTCCTCTGCATGGCTACACACTTTCTCAGCATGCCCTAATAGCAGCAGCCTTCCCTGTTTGCAGAGATCTGAAAGCATGCCATCTTTTGGCACAGAGATGCAGCCTGATACCCCCAGAGGAAATAAAGATAAAATCCTGGCTGAAAAGCAAATTCTGAGAAGAGAGCTAAGGTTATGGCTTTCTAAATATTTATCTTCAGTCTGTATTTGATGCCTGGCTAATGAAGTGACTGGGCTTTTACAGAAACCTACGAGAGGTTAAGCAACTTGGAGGAAAGCAGTGGTTTTCCTGAGCTGCAAGACAGAGTGTATGCAGGGCCACTCACGGCCTTTGTGGCCAAGAATTTCATGAGATGTCTCCTGCAGAAACCTTCAAATCTGAGCTTTATGAATGGCCAGTATAGTTGTGCTTCTTTCTTTTTCTAAAAATAATGGATTTCCATCCTTACTCTTTGGATTTACTTTGCTTCACTCACCATTTTCCTGAGTTTAGCAAAGAAGCTGTCTGTGGAAACAATAGATGAACAAAAAATTATCAAGGACTTTTTTTATGTGGGGGAAATATTTTTCGAAGGCAGAAAGAGGGAATATGTCAGGCTATGCATCGAAGCACTATTTATGCCCTTGAAAACCTTTCCCATAGAGTGCTTAATTGGTCTGTGAAAAGTCATTGCCAGAGGAGGTAATTGACCATTTTTTATAGAAGGATCAGTAACAAAAACATTCAGAGCTATTGTTCTAGAAATTAAAAATATATAAATTAAGAATTATGCAAAAAATATGTTTTGGGGCATAAGCCAGCCTCTCCTGAAACTATGCAAATTCATTTGGTGAAAACAACAGCAGACACAGTGAAATGAGTTGTACATGAAGAACTGAGATCTCAAATGTGATATTATGCAGAAGGTAAAGAGGCTGTACTAGATAAGTAACAGTTCAATGTGTTATCAAGGGTGCACTTCGATTTTGATGAATGTTAAAAGAACCTTTAGCCTTGAAAATAAAGAGGATAATTTCTCTCTAGGCAATGGCTGCTCATGAAAGTCATAAAATAGGAGCATTGGAGCCCTAATTTTATAGTGCTTTTTAAATGATTTTCAAATAGTCCAGCTGCTTTGTGCCATAATATCACGAGGCAGAGATATTTAGGCCAGCGATAACAAGCATGCATCAGCCTGCCCGAGCTGCTCTCCGCAGGCAGCCAGCATTAAGCGAAACACATATGGAAAACTGATACTTGCCAATGCGGATTGATCACAACGGCACCGTGGCTGGAGTGATCCTGGAAGCTGCTTTTTGCACCAAACAACTCAACTGCTTTTCTTGTTTGCGTCTTGCCCGCGGAGCACAGGATGTATGCCGCCAGTGATTCTGCTTCTATTTTGACACTTGAGCACCTGCCAGTTATACACACCTCCTAGACCATACAGTCCCCAGTAGACTGTTTGGAAGTAGGAGGGCTAATTCAGCCCTGGGTTACACCCCTGCTTTTTTTGCGGGAGTTTCTTCAAGATTTGATTTGCCCCCACCACAGATGTTCCCAACTTGCACAGAAATACACACATGCTGCAAATGAGCTCAGAACAAATGCTGCATAGCTCTGCTGAGATGCTGGAGTTGCCACCTTGCCAATTTGGGTATTCATTTCAGAAATCTGATTAGCATTTTATCTTTGCAGTTCCCATTCCTTTGCAAAACATTGACAGTAGACAGATGCTCTGGGCAAGCAGAGTAGGGCTGAAAGAGTGGGTTGTTTATGAAATATCCCTGTAAAATTAAATAATTCTTTATTTGTTTACTAGCACTGAAGACACAGCACTATTTGTGTTAAGAGAATGTAGGTGGTGATGGGAGATCCTGAGCATGAAAAGAAAGCTTTATTTTATTTATGGCAACATGCTTCTGTAAGTCTAAAGTCTGTGAGGCTAGGATAGAGCTGGGTAGAGAACATGGTGGCAAGTAGGTGCCTCTGGGAGGCCTCTGGGAGCTGAACATCAGTTGTCTGCAGAGTGGCAAGCCTCTCTTCCCCAGTGTGTCTAACTTCTGTCCCCTAGTCTGTGTAACTTCTTGTACATGTTGGAATTCCACATTTGTTTCTCTTTTTCTCTGCTGATCCCAGTGTAGCAAAGCACATTACCATCTTTTTAAGCCCAGTGCTATTAAAACATTGAGCAACTTTCTCCTGAAGTCAAGTCTTATGACTTTTCATGAATGGAGTGGCCAATGAAATGGGAACGTATTTGAGCACAGTTTTTCTTTCATTTAACCAAATTAGTAAGGAGTAACTGCAAAACCCCACTGTCCCCTAAAAGATGGGAAACAGGTTTGTTAGCAGAGCTTTATGTCACATTCCTTTGATCTTTATCTCATATTTAGATTGTCCAACATTACATCCCATCACTTTGATCTTATATTTCATAAGAATTTACATAAGCATATACTGTATCTCTGTTCAATATCTAAATCTCGCAGCTGTTTCGGGAACCCTCAGCTTGATGAATTGCTCAGTAATGGCAAACTCTTTGAATAGCATAGCCTTGAGGAAAATGACAGAAGTTAAGCCAGCCCAAGGGGAGCAGATCTGCCTTTTCCAAGAATACAAGGAAGCAAGATTTTCCTGCAGAATAGGAATGAGTGTATGCTGTGCTGCTCCTGGCTGCATTGTATAGTGCCAATTGCATTAGTTGGTACTTCTGCCTCACTTGCATCTCAACTTTCCAAGATCCAATTTATGGCAGCTGAGATAAAGTATCCTTCAGGATATTACATTCATCCCTTTCATAATGCAAGAACCACTTTTTGATATAAGAGATGTGAGTCCAGAAAAAGAGGGGAAACATATGGCACTAGGCTTTGTAAATGGCCAACTGGCATGTCTATTATGGCTGTTTGCAGCTTTTGGCTCCTTTTCAAACCAGAAAGTAACATTATACATGCTGTGCATTCTTACATACCAATTAAAAAAAAACAAACAAAAAACCCACAACCTTTAGAAAAAAAAAAAATAAATTATATATATATATATTTATATTTAAATCTGCGTTTTTCAACTGAAATCTCAGTGCCTTTCTTTCCATTCACTAAAATACAGCATCTTTCCCATTTATAGTTGCTTTCTTCTCTCGTTTCAGAAGACACCCTCTGGTGATTACAGTAGCCCATGTGTCATCTTTGCCATTGATTTGGGCACAGTTATAGTTACGTGCATTACTTGCTATCTTTCAGGACACTGCTGTGCTCTCTCCTGCCATGGAGACAATATCTGTAAGTAGGTAGTCAGACTTATCCAAGTGGTTCAGTGAAGTTTAGTTAATGCTTCCGAAGTAATCTGTGATCGCTTAATGAAATTGCTGTGTTGGAGCAATGGTTAATCAGGGGAGGAACTAACCATTAGGCCTTGTGAATGTACTCTGAGGTTGTACAGAAATGCATACCAAGGTGAAAGTCCTCTGCAGGTATTCCATAACGATGACTTTCCTAGCCACAGAACATTCAGTCCCCTTTGCTTCCCCATGCAATGTGTAGCAGTCAGTGACACCAAGCCTCCTCTGGCCTTCCTTGTTATGGACTACAAAGCTGCAGAGAATCGTGTATGAAGGCTCATGACAGAAGGCCACTCAGTGTTTCCTATTACCTCATAACGTTACTGTCTGCAGACCCCAGCATCTACATTTTGAGACTCATGTAAGAAACAGTAAAGTAATGAAAGAAAGGTAAAAGGTTGTGATTTCTGCAGAAAATGTACACTTTCCTGTCTGGAACTTCTTGTAAATTTACAGGTATACAGGCTCCATTTGACTACAGTCAGCGGCCCAAACACCTTGCAAAAATTCAGTCCACAGGGTAGCTCAGGTCATCCTACAGCTGGTCTTGAGGTGTGATTGTTGCTCAGGTTTTAGCAACCATTTTGCCTCAGGGTGCAACTGTGTGGCTTTCCTTTGCTGGCGTAGTATTAGTCTTGCTAATCTGATTAAGCTCCAGCTGATAAAGCTGCCTGCTTAAAATTCAGTGTGAAGCTGAATTTCTGCAGGACGTTTTACATCTTGGGCCCAGAGTTATTTATTGCGTATCATTTTTAAAAATATTTCACCTTTCAACCTGAAGGGACTTGGCCCGGTGTGCCAGCAATGGCTAACAGACAGATACATACTTAATAATCAATTTATTAACCACTTCAAAGTCCTCCAGGATAAAAGACGCCGTGCAAAGTCAGCCATTCCTACTTCACTATTTATTTATTTCTTATAGTGAAGAGTACATAATGTGTTATAGTGCACGGTGTACGATGAATTATATTTAACTCATTTAAAGAGGCTGACTATCATATATCTGATAAAACCATCAGGAAAAGTATGCCTTAAGGAATACAGCTTTAATTCTAGACTGATATTTAATCCAGCTCCTGAGAAACTGCACATAGCTGGTTCCACAGAAACGAGCAGTGACAGCTTTTGTTTCTGCTTTTGGGTTTTTTGGTATGAGCTGTGGCACAGTGATGGCAGTACAGAAACAATCCCTGCTTGTTGACTTTGCTTAGCGCTGGGTTGTGCCCTAATTCCAAATCCTCTCTCTTCCACACTTCCAGAAGATGCCATGAAACCTAACTCTGAAATGTTGTTAATCTTAAACGTTGTTGATCTTATTGATGTTAGAATAAAGAAGCTGGCAGAATAAAGAAAACTCCATTGATAGTATGAACAAATTGCAGTTTTGCTGATTGTAGGCTTTGATTCTTTGTAACTTCCCTGTTGTAGATGAACTGTTGCATTAGCAAACCTCTATGTTTTTACTCCTGTTAGCTGAAAGTTCATCTCTTACTTACTACATGTACACACTGTTGTTATCTATACATTTCTTCCCACCATTCATTATTTTATTTTTTAAAATTTTTAGTCTTTGAGGTCTATGTGTTACACATTGCAGCATTTAGGAAATCTTTTTTTAATCTATAATTTTTAATTTATGGAAATTATTAAAGAGAATTTTATTCTCTTTTTAATTCATTGTAATGTGTTTTGTTTTTCCTTTAATGAGCAGTCCCTTTGCTTTCTTCTATGCTTAGGCTATTTTAAGGCAACTAAGCTTAACAGCGCTAACTAAATAGTTGGACAGCATGTGTTAATGAGAGCTGCATTTCCTAGCCCTTCAGCCTCAAATAGCACTTACATACAGCCTGTGTAGAGCTCAGGCTGCTCTTCACCCACGTGCTTTGATTCCACCTTGCAGTTTTTGGACTGCAGGAACACTGGACTCGCTGCATTCCTGGCTGGCTGTCTGACCATCCCCAGGCAGTGGCCCATCGGTAGCCACACATGGGGTGCTGTTGCTGGAGCATTCTCTTCACTTGATGGTCCCCAACAGGTGGCTGTCCCTAGAAGTGACATGCACTTTGACAGGTCCCCCAGCGGGCTGAGTGCTGCCTCCCCTGTGAACAGGAGCACCCACAGAAATAAAAGTTCTGCTTTAAGTCAAAGTTTTACCAAAAAATAACCACCCCCACAACTTCCCACAGAAGCAGTATTGCTGTGCTTGCCAGCACAGAGTTCTCGCCACAGAAAAAAATGTTGGTCAGTGCAGTGGAGACACAGTCTCCAGTGTCTCATGTGATCCAGTTCTAATAATAAACCATTGGGAAATGGGATGGCTCCTGTTAGAGGCGAGTTCAAAATAAAGGCCATGAGAGCAGCAGCTGTTATGGGCCTCCACACAGACCCATTGAATTCACTGTCCTTGTGTCTGCCTGTGGCTGTAAGCTGATGCAGACAGAAAATGAGACTGCACAAGTGTGAGATACACCACTTTCTAATGCTCTCCCAGCCTCCAGCTCATGAGCTTCCAGGTCTCATTGGAGTTTCTGTGTATTTCATAACCCTGAGCAAATTTCTGCTCTACAATTTTTCCCATTAGTCCTCTAATGTTTGTAAACTTCTACGTCCTGCAGCATCCTGGGTAACCTTGCTGTGGATTTTGTCAAGTGCATTCTTTAGAAAAATACTAAATATGTATATGTATATACTAAATATGTATATATATATATACATACATACATATATATATATATATATATATACCATATATACCATATATATATATACCATATATATATATATATATATACATATGACCATATTGAGGAAAGGCCAGCCTAGGCAGGAAGGCCTGTGTGCCTGTTTGTCTCAAGAGGATGAAACACTGACAGTACCTGTGGGATCTTGGGTAAGGAGATCCCTATGGGTGAGCCTGCATGCTCAGGTTAGTTCAGCAGGCACTGAGCTTGCATTCAGGAATCTAAACATCTTCCAGACTGGGGCCCTCTCTCAATGAGGAGCACCTTTCAGCACCTTCAGTTTTCCTCATCGTACATCCCCTGTTGACATGTGCATATTCCAAACAAAGTGCTGCTGGCGAGGCAGTATTTTTCATTTGTTTGCGATCCTCAGCATAACTCTCCAAACCAAAATTCAAAATGCAATTTTTTTCTGCTGACAGTAGAAAAGGGGAAGTACTAATGTCACATCCCATCACTATGGACCAGGGAGAAGGTCTCTTTTCTTCCTATCAAGCCACAGCAGATAGTGTTTTCTGTTTCAAGAGGTTACAGGACTAATTTTACTACTTTTATGTATGTTGATGGGAATCCTTTTCCCTGCGTGGAGCGGGAGCCAACGGTGCACAGAATATAAAGGAGCAATGCAGGCAGACAGGAAATATAGGCAACACTACCTTCGCAGATTTAAAACACTTCTGTGACTTGCCAGCGCCCTTGAAAAAGAGTTCCTAAGCAATTTATTCCATCCACTGGGGTATGCCAGTCCTGCTGTACAAAATCACTGCCATATCATTAGTGGCATGGATGCCATACTGGCTTGGCTCAACTCAACACTACTCTGCTCCTTGTGAAACAATGCTCTCATAGGATGAACAGCACGTAAGAGAGCAGGTACTAATCTACAACGGGAGCAGCTTTCACAGCTGTGGCTTTGTGGGACAGATGTTCAGGGGCACACAAAGCATTATCCTGATGGGAGGTTCCATCAATCTTTCTCATATGTGTCTAATTTTGCCCAGCCTAAAGCCATTAAGATGCTTTATTTCACTCACGTGAATTTCAGACTTTTCAGTGCCATGTCTTCAAAAGACTTCCAGACTGAAATCTACTGTAATGTGAATGAAGTATAAATTATATTGAAATGTTAACTCATGTAAATCCTATCTCTAATGGAGAACTTCAAAGCAAACCCAGCTCTTCCTCCACTGCTCTGCTGCTTTGTGAGGTATAAAGATTATGTTAGCACTGGTGGGGTTTAAATGCAATTTTCTATTTGATCATTTTTTACATTACAAAGTTTTCTCTTTCTCTTGCCAGTGGATCTCCTTGGCAAGACTTAGGAAAATCTGAATAGACAGTTGAATAAACTTCTGAAAGGATCTTCATGCTTATGTTGCATTCCCATAACCACTAGGCAGAATAGGATATCTGCATTCCCATAACCACTAGGCAGAATCAGCATCCATATCTCTTCAAGAGCCTCTTCAAGAATTCAGGGTAATAGGGGTCTGGGAAGGAAGAATTACAATCCACAAGTCACCATCACTTATGCCTTCTAATAATCTTTGCAAGCCTCCTCCAGCAGAAGGGAAATAATGAGACCTGATGCTTCAAATGCAAACAAGCATGCAAAAATGTATTTACTCAATCTGGTAGAGAAAGTTCATAAGGGCAGCTAATCAGTAAATCAAACTAGTAGCAAAGGACAGAAACAGATTTAATTATTGCTTCATGGTTCACCACAAAGTAACAAGGTAATTTTCAGGTAGAATGGTAGCATGAATTGCAAATGCTGTTCCTGTATTAAAAATCAAGTTGCTTAAGTAACTGATTAACTGGTGATAGGAGAAGTGACAGCCTCAAAACAGCTTAAAACTAACTTGTATCAATTAAGCGTAGCTATTGACTTAAGCTAATTCGGTTCCCGGCTGAATTTAGAAAACAGTAATACAAGATGAATTTGAATCAAATAAAGAGTGTTTAGGCAGGAGGGGATTTGACTGTCTGGGCTTTAGGCTTATTTTTAATTGAAGTTTTGAAATTTGGAATGTAGACAAGACACTGTAGTAAGGAGTCAGCACCCTTATTCAGAGGTGGATGGAAAGTAACAATTGGACTTCCTGAGTCTTTGATGCTTTTTTCCTTCCAAGT
Source organism: Centrocercus urophasianus (assembly GCF_019232065.1). NCBI lineage: Eukaryota > Metazoa > Chordata > Aves > Galliformes > Phasianidae > Centrocercus > Centrocercus urophasianus. The sequence goes on from NW_024884722.1 coordinate 20,566,914, forward strand.
TCTGGACTAATCCTTTGAGAAGGAATAAGTCGGACCAGCTTATGTTTCAGCTTAAACTTGGGAAGCTGTAAGGAACTGAGTACAGGCAATGGGGGGCAATGTCTTTGCTCAGGTTCAAGTTGCTGGGGCACAGGTGCAGTCACTGAGTGTGGTGCTCAGCAGCCTGCTTGCAGATTGAGGGGTAAAGGAGCAGAGGGATGCTGCAAAGTAAGTGCTTTGTTAGCTTGAAGCCGAAATTACTCTTTACCAGCTTCTTTCATGGATTTGACATCCCAAAGGCCATTAGAGCAATCTACATTTATTGTGGGCAAGAGCTTGCAAACACAGGAAAACATATGCCTGTAGCTCCCTGGTAATGATGAATGCCTAGGTTTCCTACCTGATTAAAACAGAGATGATTCAAAGCCACTTACACAGAACTAATGAGTTTATGCTTACAAAGTATCTTAAAGTATCTTGTCTTCTTTTTCAATATCCTCAATACACAACATCATATATAGTGCCTTGCTGTCAACATATTTACATAAAAAAAACTTGTGGGTTTGCTGACCCTGAGACCACATAGAGAGCTGTGCAGAAGTTTATTCCACTGATATGTCACAGTTCTCTGTGGCAGCATAATATTTAAGAGATCCATAAAAGACAAAGGTGTATGCAGCAGAGCACAAGGGCCTAAGAAATTGTCCTTATCACATCACCAGGCCTGCAATGCAACAAGCTTTTCTCATGAAAACTGTAACCAAACTGAAGAAGATGGTGTTGTTACACTCCTGAGAAAAGGGGACTCAAACACACAGCACTGCTAGATGCAATTATTGAACTTGCCTCTGGCATTAGCACAGATCAAGAACAACTTCAGTCCATCTTCACAGCTCCAGTGGAGCCCTCTGGTATGATCACACTGTGCACAACAGCTCTGTAGCAGGTAGTGCTTAGGGACTGATTCTGGCAGTGCTCGTCTTGGAGGAAGTCAGCTGTCAGAATGTACCCACTGACAGTTCTGTTGGGTTTTGTTTGTTGTTTTACTTTGATGCATAGCTTTCTTCATTTTTTTTAATATGTACTGATCCTGGGAAGTAGTGTACGCACAGTGGTTCTCAAAGCTGAAGCTCAGAAAAGCATATGCAAAGGTTTTGCCCTTTCAGCAGCCCTTCTTCTGCCGTAGCTGAATGTCCAAATTTCGCAGGTGTTTCAGAAAGCCACGATTGGGTGAAATCCATCGATGCTCCTTCACTGTTTTGATGGCTTCAATCAATGGCAGGTGGTGATTTATCATGAGATATGCTAGGACTAGAGATGCTGACCTGCTTACTCCAACTGCGCAATGTACCAAAATTTTAGCTAGTTTAAAAAAAAGAAGAAGAAAGGCAAATTATAACCACAAAAGAGGAGCAGTATGGTGGATGAAGTTTTAAACTAAAAGAGAAGGCAACTCTGTCCTGTCTTCTCCAGTTTGGTCATGATTACACAGCAAACAATTTATTTTTTACCCTTCCAATAGACATGAATCATAGAATAGAATTATGAAATCATAGAATCATTAAGGTTGGGTAAGACCACTAAGATCACCTAGTCCAAAAAGAGATGAACTGCTAACTGTTAAGTCTAATTTGCAATTGTTCTATTCACTTGTATGAGCAGTGTTATGAGGTTACAATCTGATTTCAGAAACACTGGTTAGTTAAAAACCAAAGCAGTGATGTTGCTCTACTGTGAGCAAGAGGAAAACCAGACCCAGTGCTTTCAGAAAGGCTCACTTAGGTGAAGAAGAATGCTGCAGCCTGGCCGGAAAGGATGGCACTGACACATCAGCCACCAAGAAAGATGACTGGCCTAGCATCATTAAGTAATAAGTCGATTTGTTGTGGCTGTATTTCTCTTTGTGAGAAAGAGCTCCATCAGTGCCAGTTTACTCATGCTAAGGAACGGTCTTTTATGTAATACATGCATATTAGTGTTTTATAGCACCAGTGCCAAGACGCTCAGTCTCCTCTGCAACACACTGTAAATTCCCCTGGGTAAAGGTGAATCTCCTCACTGGGAGCACAGCCCTGCAGGCCTTGTTCTCACAGGAAGATCGTTCACAGTGTGTGGGCCTCTTCACATGGGTGGTGGCTGAAGAAATCAGGATTGTCATCTTCCTATGCATTTATTATGACAAATATAGTTGCCACGAGAGGGTGTCAAAAGACTAGACCAGATAAGACTGCTTCCATATCAGATACATGTTTTATTCTTCTCTGTGAACAGGTCTTTCCCTCCTGATATTTCTCTCTTCTTTCTAACTCCTTTCCTCTCTACTCTGTCTCTCTCAGCCACTGTTCATCCTTCTCTCACATCAACTTTTCACTCTTTCTTGCTGTTTTGGAGCCAAGCTGCAGCTATCCACCTGCACAGCCATGCAGGTACAGGCAGTAGGCTACGTACTGACCTGTGCACCAGTGAGCTCGTGGGCCTGACTGGTTATGAAAGGCTGCCAACACACATACAAATGTGAACAATGATCATTCTATACCTCCTGGTGTGTTCAGGGCTTTGTGGATAAATTCTGCCGCCGAGAAAAAGAACTGGCTTATGTCAAAGCTGGGGAGGTCATGTGCTGGCACACCATAATAATCAATGGTAGCTCCATAGAAGTCCTGGCCTCCGTGGCTGTACACTGTGCCGTGGGCAGCATTCAAAACGTGGGTAACACCCATCTTCCACAAAACAAATCTGTTGTGAGCTGTTACTCTAAGAGGAAGACCAACATAAACAAATTAAGATTGGTACAGAGATACTCACAGGGCAGGAACAGCACAGCGATTGCATCTCTTACTCAACATAAACCAGTGCACAGTTTCCAAGGAATAAACGAGAACCAAGTATCAAATCAGTCATAAAATTATCTCAGAAACTGCAGTCTGCACTGTAAATGACATTGATCAGCAAAACTATGAGCTGCCTACTGCCACATCAATAAGGGGCACTAATATGCTGGAGAAGCATAATGTAAAGCAATGGCATTAAAGCTCAGTCATTCTGTGCAACTGTACTTACAGGTCTCCCAAGAAGAGATTAGGCCACACTTCATCAACGTGGTTACAAGAAGGCCGCCCAGTGTTCAGGAGCTGCTCCAGCTCCTTAAGTGAGGGGACGTCCTCTATGCATGTCCCAGGCCCTGGAGAGCCCAAGGGACTCAATGCTTCCTCCTCAGACATATGAGAGCTGGGGAAATGACCTGCTCCCAGCAGCTAGAGGCAGTGTGCTGGGCACTGGAGTGCCGCCAGCAGCCACAGCAGTCACAAGGTGGCTGGGAGATGGGCTGGAGCAGGTGCTGACAGCAGCTCCCGCCACTGCCCCCATACTGTAACATCCTCGAGCCTCCTCCCTAGGGCTGGCTGTCATGCTGGACCTAATTGTGCCTTGCTGGTTTCAGTCTGCTCCCTGCAGTTCGTCTCCCTAGATCTTCAGCCCCCAGCCCATAGGATGTCATGATGGCCCTTAGTGATGTCCCTAATGCAGCAGTGGCAGCTAGTGAGGCCTGACTGTTCATTATACAGCCATAAAAGTCCTGATAAAGGAAAAATGGGAACTTGTCTGATGCAAGATGCAGAGCAAGTAACAGTAAGTCAGAGGTACTTAAAAGTATAACTGCTAAAGGGCTAGGACTGCACCATCACGTTCTACCTATATAATCACCAGGAGACTAAAATAGATTATGAGGTCTTGCCTATCATCAATAACCAAGAGAAGTCTATTTCTTGATTCTACTGTTTGTTTTTTTTTTCCATCAAGTAAAAGAACATGAACCTAGCTGTATGTTACACGTCTATTCTTTTCTACTGCAGTTACTGCTTCCTCCAGTCTGTTACTACAATACACTTGCTCTCTTCCACTGTTGAAGAAGTTTTGGTGGGATTTTCCCTCCAGGTGTAAACTTTTGCCTAGGTAGCCTTGGTTTTCCACAGCTTTACTTCCTTTGTGGCCCTTTTAAAGCTACTCAGGGTGGATGTAAAAAGCAACAAGCATGAAGACTCTCAATAAGAGAGAAGCTAGCTTTATCTGCAGCAGGGGCTTTCCAAGGTACCAAGGTACCTGTTAGGACAGCAGACAACTCTAACCCAAACATTTGCAATTATGTGTGATGTTAAAAATAGCTTCTGTTCCAGCTGAAATTAATGCATGATTAGTAGCACCTGAAGAAGGCATACTTTTAATTGGTGGACTATGCTTTTCTGATTACTTTGTAGGTAGTGTTCGGTGCAGTGATCAGGATCAAACATTCCCTGGCTAATAATGTAAGAGGTAGCAACCATGAATCTTGGTAGCAGGTAAGGAGGGCTGTATGAGCACGCAGCACGGCATTGCCAGGAAAACGTGTGCTGGTCAAACCAGGGTGCTCATGGATACTTTTCTATTTTAACTGTTCCTGTCAACCCAACTTAATGCCAACCTGTGGCAACTTTGTCTCTCCCATGAAAACTGGGATCAGAATCTTTTCACCTATTTGAAAGAAGAAAAAGATTTACGGTGAAAATGCATCAGCACAGAAGCTCGGCTAGCATAAACAAACCTGGCTGTATAGGTACACCCACCTCCACTTTCAAAGGATCAGCTACTCTCCCTCCTGTGCCTGCTTTCAGGATTTGTGTTTTGGAATGGTTAATTGTTGAAGAAGAATTCAACTAATTGAGTTGTGGTACATTTAGTTCAATTCTAAGTGAGACAGGATTTTCTGGTGTTCTACAACACTAATGTGCCTGTAATCCATGGCAAATTTTGTCTGCTTTAGCACATAGTGTTCACTTTCTTGGCTTTTGCTCTGAAAAGTTCATCTTCTGCTTTAAAAAATAAGTTGATTAGTACTTAGCAATTCAGTTCATTTTTCTTCCATGGTGTGAATAAGAAAGTTAAAGAGAAAACAGATGCTTGAAAGTTCACATAACTGATTTGATGTGTTTCAACACACATACTGAGATCACAAACATGATATGGCAAGATTTGGTCTGTAGAGAGAAGAGATCTCCAAAAAGAAGAAAAAAAAAGTGATGTAGATCAAGTAGCACTTCTAGTTAAAGGTCCTTCCTTATTCTTTTCTGTATTCTTTGCTGGAGGAGAATTTTCCTAAGCAGTTCATTCTCTCTATATTTGAGGCCTCCATTTCCTGCATATGGTCTTGACATTTATTGGAGATTGATTATTTCAAATGATTGAAAGTGAACACTATTATTTAATGACAAAGACTGAAAAGAAAAACAGCATTACATTCGTACATCTTTTTCCTTTCCTCATAATAAATTGCAATTGGAACTGGTTGGGAAATTTCAATAAAAATTTCCTTTCTTTTTGTGATTAAATATCATCCTGAATATTGGATCAATGTAACTGTGTAAACTGAATAAATAATTTTCAATCTGAAGATGAACCCAGTATAATTAAATATTCTAAAGATTTTTTTCTTGGCAATCTGCAGTAGTTCTAAAAATTTCAATAGCACATCGTTTGTCATAAATTCTCAGACTGACATATAGGCATTGGCACTGCCTGTCAAACTGAGATCAACATAGCATGGGGTGACATAACTCATAGTGATAGAATGAGGTTTATTGGAAATTTCTGCTAATTAAAGCACGTATCTAGATAATTCACTCTTTAAAAAGCATCGAGTGCTAGCAAAGAAAAGTAGTTACCAGTTTTGAAGTACAGTGTCTCAACAGATATTTGGTCATTTTGGAACTATCAGTTAGGCATTGAAACTCAGTGGAAGAAAAATGGCACTGGCAGTGACTATTTCAGATAGATGGGGCAGGGCTCTCTCCTTTGCTGCGGATGCCACAGGGCTGATGCAGACCAGGCCAGCAGCCAAGCACAGGGTAATCCCTGCAAGGCAAGGCCAGCCTGCATACATCTCTCTCTTCAACTTTTATGGCTGACACAGCACTCTTGACCAGGGACTTACTGCATGAACATCTGTTGCTGATATCTTTGGGTCCTGTGTACTTAAGATATATGTACACACAGAGATCATTTTCCAACTTTAAACCTGGAGTCTGAATTCAGGGAGTTGCATGGCTGTAGGTTCATGCTGGTCTTGTAATCAACAGTGTAGGGAACTGGGATAAGAAGCTTTAGGCTTCTAATTTTTCATTTCTTATTGCAAATGAGCTGGGTATGGAGTAAGCAAAATTGCTTATTAACAGGTTATCTTCAGGTCTGCTGCATTTTCGCTTATTTCCCAGATCATACCTTTATGCAGTACAGTTTGTCACTGGCATGTTTGGACTTTTCAGTTTTTCATCTGATGCAGGTGAAGGAAAAAAGGGGACCATTGTGAGGACTGAAACAGCCCTTAATTCCTGCGCTGCCTGCAGAAGCAACCAGATCTTGGCAAAGAAAGTGGGAGGTCACCTCTAACTCCAGCACTTCTTTGGGAAGCTATGCTTTGTATGGTGTAAAATATAAAAGCTGGATGGAACAGACTGCTCAGATAAGCACCTTCAAACCAGCATTGGCGCATGAATAATGAGCAGGGTGGTTTCTATTCTGCCTGTCCAGTTTCATCTATGTGGAATAGACACACTCCATTACAACTGAGCATACAGTCCTGTCTAGCTGCACCAGGCTGCCCATTGACTCGTCAACTTGATGTTGCTGTAAAGCATTTTGAAATGCAAAATTTCCTTTGTTTGTTTCACTGTAGTTGCATGTGCATCAGGATTGCAAAAGACCCCTTTTTCCTCTGAAGAAAGAGAACAAGACTAAATTCTCTGAAAGGCTTACCTCATTAACTTAATGGAGTGACACTGGCGACGGTGTTTTTTATTTCAAAGGGAGCAACAATTCAGGAGACTTCTATGGGACCTCACTATAATTACATCAATACAGAAATTTCTGAATGTTCTTCAGACTGCATGATGATGCTGCAAAAGGCTGAAAGCTAAATGTCAGCTGATAGACAAAATAAATGTATTTCTGCAGTCACTTGGGTCTAATTTGTCTGCCCCCTACAATCCCCTCCATTTGTATTATTTATAGGCTGTGGAGCACCGGAGTTGCCTGGAGGTTCCATCAGCCACTTGTCCTGCCCGCCTGGGGATTCACCTTGGACAGATGACTGCGTGCTATCAGCCTGCTGCTGGCATTCAGATTTGTATTTTTTTTTTCTACAGCCATCAAAAAGAATAATGGCACAACTGAAGAGAGGAATGTTTTGTAATGGTGTGACATGGAAACAGAGCTTTATAAGGGCTCTGCTATTTTTTTCTACATGCATGCTTTGAATGAGGGACAGGGGTATTGTCCTGGCAATGCACGTTTTTGTTGTTGGTGGGTTTTGTTTTATTGCAGTTTTTTTTAAGTGATGTGTGGTTAACTCTGTGTCCGTAAGTTTAATAAAATTAGAGACAATTCTGTTCAGCGTGAGAAACTCCCCCAGCTTTCCCCCATCCAGGTTGTACCAACGTACTCCAAATGATGGCCAAATAGCCAGTACTGGGAAAAACAAACGACGCTGTATTTCCATAGAGTATGCTGTACCCCCACCACAGTTCGGACAGGTTCTGCTGCCATCTCGATGAGCAACAACCCCTGCTTCTCTGCGGCTGTTCTCAGATGGGCTGTGGGGCGTCCGCTAGGAAACACACCACCAACCGCCCGCGGTGGCTGATCCCGCACCTCGCCGGGTTTCGGAACGGCTACTCAGAACCGCCACCCGGCAGCATCACACCGCAGAACACGAACGCGCAGCCCGCCGCGCCGCCCCGCCCCTTCCGCCGCCCTGGCGCGCCGCTTCCTGCCGGGGATGGGGTGGCTGCGGGGGCCGCCGCCGCCGAAGGGAGGCAGGGCGGACAGGAGGCGCTGCCGCCCCGGTGCTGGGTGCTGCGGCACGGCCGCTCGGCGCCGCTGAGGTGAGGCGGAGTGCGGCAGTGGTGGTGGGGCCGCGGGAGGAGGAGGCTCCGCGGCGGTCTTCGCATCGCCTGCCTCGGGACTCGCGTCGTCCGTGGGTGCCGGAGCCCGTCCGGCCGCGGGGGCGCGTCCCCGGTACCGGGCTGCCGTGAAGCCGTGGGAGGCGGCGGGCAGCGCTCGCGGGCTGCGCGGCGGCGGAAAGGCTGCGCGGCGGGCGGGCTGCTCCCGGCGGGGGCCTGCGGTACGGGGCTCCGAGGACGCGGGGCTCGGGAAGGTGTTGTGCCGGTACAGCCCCTCGCGGAGTGGCGGGCGGCAGCGCCGGGAGGATTTTGGAGGGGTTAAGGCCGTGAGCTGAGAAAGTTGCGGCTGTGCTACTGTCATCCATCCCGGGGAGTGCGTTGGGTGGCTGTCGCTGCTCAGGTACTGCTGGGGCTGCTCATCTTTGAAAATCCAGTGAGTTTGGGACGCGAGAGCAGTGCTTACACATGAAGGAAATGATCTGTAGGCTTGGAACAAGCAGAAATGTGAAATCGTCATGTTTTACAAGGTGGTCTTTTTGCTGCGTGTTCCCCAGAAGCGCAGTTAGAAGCCCAGCGTGGCCTGGGAGCTGCCATCCGTCAGGCTCTGAAACACCGCTGCTCCTCGCACGCAGCTCGGTGATGCACCCACCAACGGCTGAGGGCTGTGAGGCTGTGAGCTGTGCTGCCTTATACGTGATACTCACAGCTTCCCAAAGCTTCTGATTTCTTGCGTGTCTTAATGCGTTTAAAGTGAGGAAGACTCCGATCTTTGTTGGAGTAGGGAGATCAGTTTGTCAGGGGTTGTCGAGAAAGAGCAAACATGGCTCCACTACAAATACTCTTCTGATGTTAATGCGGATAGCAGGATTGTTTCTGTATTCCACTGTTTTTACACAAAAATGAGGTGTGAGAAGAAAAGAAAAAGAGATTAAAAAGGGGAAAGCAGCAAATCTGAGTTGTTGTTCTCTGAGGAGCTGGATGTGGGATTTTTTGAAATTGGTAAAAAAAATCCTTGATATCTGATATTTAGCATGTGAAATGTTCAAGGTTTTGTGTGAGGTCTTGTCATGAAATACTGTGAGTTACACTCTAAGATAAGTGAAGTGGGGGAGTGCTTTCTCCCAGTTGCTTTGAAAGTTGCTTGTATATGCCATGAATGATTGTGGTAGGATAGAAAAACGTTTTGTGAGCTGGTTAGCAGATCAGAAGTGGAGATGCTCTCAGTGTTCGCTTGAGTGTAGTACAGCCTTTTGGTTTAATGAGGTGCGGCACTCGAGGAGCTGTATGTATTCTATTCAGCTGCTGAGCTGTGTAATCGCACTTAGTGGTTCTCAAGACAAATGAGTTTAGCTTCCAGGATCATATGTAATAGCTGCTGTCAGTTTCGCATGGAGGCATTCCATCAGAAGGGCTCTTTAAGCATATGGAGCTAATCTTTGCTTTTACTGTGTCAGTTCTTTATTTTCCACCATGCAGCGCTTTCACTGAACCATTCTTGAAAAGCAAATCTTCCTTGATGATCTGAGGCTTACAGTAAGCCGAACAGGTATTACTTTGTGGGACTTTGTATCTTACTTTTGTGAGTTGCACGGAGACCTCTCTCAGACCAGTTGTAATGCTGCCCATAAGGTCGCTTAGTAGAAATGTTTACGGAGCAACTCTGACAGCAACGTCACTCAGTAAAACTGAAAGCAGGATTTACAGGAGCATTTCTGCGTGAGAAATTACTGTGGGCTCACTTCAGGAAGTCTATCCTATTTCTCAACCTCAAAGTGCTCAGGGTTTTCAAAAAGAGCCAGGGATGAGCAGCAGCCACAGAATATGAAACTGCTGTTGTGTGACAAGGGAGTGGTTCTCCATATTCTTTTTCCAGCACAGCAGTGCTGACTGAGCTGGACAGCTGGCTCAGCACTCGCTACTTTGCGTGGCTTTTCTGTGCAGCAGCAGAGTCCATGTCATGCCTGCATTGCACACCAGCAGATGTTGCATGGAAATCTTTTCTCCCAAAATGTGAGATGTGGTGCTCCTCAGCCAGCTGAGTCAGTGAGGGGGCCTGAGCTGGAATTACCTACATTCAGACTTCAGCTTGAAAACTGTTGCGAAGAAATATAGGTTATATCCCTTGAGAACTGATTGTTCTTCAGTCACCTTCCTAGAATTCTTCTCAAGGATGGCAAGAATTGAAACTAGTTGGAAATGACAATCAAGAAGTGTGACAGCAAGGGGTCACAGGCTGCCCAGCACGCAGGGCAGTACAGTGATGGTGGCTCTGCACAGTGAACCGACAGCACCCTGCTGAGCCTGCTGTGGGCACTGCCACCTTCTCCCTTAACCCTTCTGCTGTGAAGCTGGTGTATGTGATCTGCATCTCCGTATCAGGTCTGTTGCCTCATGTTAGTGTAATGATACTGCTACTGTCTCTCAACTGTAGCAGGAACTTTCCACCTTTGTACCTCAGTACAGTGACTCATTGTGTGCTGGAGAAGTTACGGGCTTAGTGGTTGACTAAAGGTAATTTAGTGCAGAAAAACATGCTAGAACTGTGGGTAATAACTCTGAGATAGATGAATTTTCTGTATCTGAATGTGCACCTGTTCCTCCTGCAGTAGTTTGCATTCAGTTGTGTTCATGCTGTTAATTGAAGGACTGGAGAAGGAAAAGGGGAAATAGAACACATGATATGTGCTGCTGATGAGCTGACTAAATATAAAGTCAACAGTAACAGGAAAGTAATCAACCAGCTCACTGCAGACATTGCTGATGTCAGGAGAAAAGTATATTTTGCCCTCTGACACTTAAGTCTGCGCTTGCTTAATGTTATTCATGTGTTCCTTTGTTTGTTTTTGGAGATAAAAACCAGTAATGTAGGAGGCTCTTGGTGCTGCTTTCTTCCAAAAGGTACGTACAGTCATCTGGGTGACTCTTCTGTTACATTGGTTGGTTACACAGCCTGGGCTGCTGGTGTTGGACTTCAGTGCAGACTCCATGTATGTATGCTTCATAATATTTCCCAGTTAATAGTGGGATAAAAGAAATCACATGAAAGTTATAGGAAAAAAATGAGGTTTTAAATTATTCTATGTATATAGAATATTTCAGCTTCTGTCTTTTAAGCTAGCATTTTTCTTAAGCCTAGAAAATGAACATTTTGGCATAGAGATCTGTGCTGTGTTCCAGGTGCTAAGATTATTAGGAAAATGTGCTTTTTACTGTGTAAAACATGAAAGTGGCATTGAGTGCATAGTTCAAAGGAGAGTACAGTGTCTGAGTTTAAGGAAAATATCATCAAAGGTGGTCTTAATCGCTGCTGTTCCAATGAAGTTAGCTATGAGTTGTGTGGGATGGTTAACTTAGTGTTTTAGTGCTGTCTTTGTCTTTTCTAGCTGGCTAAATATCTTCCCTTAGTATTTGAAAACAGGAGCAGGTGCTATCAGGTGCATCATAGGTTGATACAGACTTTCTCCCTGGACTGCCCAGTCAGTAATGACCTTTGAGGCTTTGGGGTACGCTTACTCAGTGTTGTGAGGTCACGTTTATTGCATGCCATGCAAGGGCTGATTTCTATTAATTAATTATTTCATTCATTTATTGAAATTTCTGAAATGCTATATGAAGAAACACTGAGTGTTGAGATTCTGTTACCGAAGGAACAAAATTCTTGCTGGGGTGAAGAGAGTTTCTTGAACTTGCCCTCAGAAAGTGCTTTGATTAGAAGACAGGTCAGTAAGTTGAGTGTGTTTATGGTGAGTCTAAATTCACCGCTTTTGGAACATGTGTAATGATTACAGTCTTATAAAAGCACAGATTGACCTGTGGGTGTACTTTATCTGTACTTCTGAATAAAGAAAGCTGGAAATTCCAGTGAGCAACTCTGTTTTTTCTTTTTAGTGGAGTAAGTTTTTTTTTTTAAGTATATAAAAAGGTCAATTAACCATTCATTAATTACAGATTGTTACTTGTTTTATAATGGCTATATTGATACAGCTGCTTTGAGCAAGATCTTCAATAGTATTAAGGTAACAAATGATCAACTCTACTCTTACATGGAGAAGGAAGAATATAGTAGATGTGGAGACGAGTAATGGTTTGTGGATGTTTTGGCAACTGTTTAATTCAAGATGTTAAAGGTTATATATGTATTGACTGTACGTGGCCTTCTGAGAAATAAAATCTGTGTGTAATGTACGTGCTGTTTATATACTATCAATTCCACAGGGAATATTTTAAGAAGTACCACTCCCTTGAGCCTTTAAAAGGGCAACGTTGAATTGTGCTGCCGTTTTTCAGCTGAACTACTTCTTTTGCTCTACTGAGAAGTGTTAATGGGCAGAGTCTTTTCTGATACAGAAGCAAGTGGTGCATGGTGCTGTTAGATTTGCAGTGAAAGAAGTTGCACTCAGTCATTATAGGTGCTGCTTCTGATGATAGGCATGGTACATTTTTAAAAAGAAAAGGTGAAGTAAAGCTTGTGTGTGTGTAAGAGCTGAAAACTCTTGAATGCCTGTGTTGGGTTCAGTCCCTATTTACTGTGTACAGGAGCTTAATAATAGAAATGTTTTGTACTGTTATGTGCTTTCTGAGATTTGGTTGATGTGATTGAAGCATTCTGGTTAATTACATTGCTTTTTCTCACAGGAAAGAGCTGTGAAACCGTATCTGTTTCTTAGACAGTGGCTGTACAAAAGCTACCAAGTATAAATTATGCACCAATCCATTCTGTACTGCTCTGGGTCTTAAATATTGAATAAGCTTTTTAATACTTTTACATCATTGGTAACCTTATTATTTTTTTCATATATTCCACATAAGATATTGAGATGATTATTATTATTAGTTTTTAACTGCACTAAATTATTTGTAGAGCAATGAACTAACCCCACCATTTGAAGCTGTTATGGTATCTTGTTGGTCCTACATGAATAAAGTGTTGACGCATTGAATTCCCTTCTTAAACAATATTCTAGAGTTAAGAAAAGGATTATTGAGAAATTTATAAGAAGAGAGTAGATTTTTTTTGATATGATCTCTATTTATCATGACCATTTCTAAAGATATTTTGAAATAAAAAACAGTGTTTGGTTTCCAATGCTTTTATTTTTAGAGTATAAAATCCTACATTATTTGCAAGCATCTATGTTAATTACTCAGCTCATACATACATATCTAAGTTGGACAACTGTACCATTAACAGCTGAGGTGGCCCAGGTCAGTATGACTATAGATACCAAACATTAGGTTTACTGGGGTGGGAGCTCTTGCTACCAAAGCTTTCATATGTATTTTAAAGCAGTGGAGTATGTTGGACCTGTGATACACTATTTTAGCCATATTTCAGTTTTACATGGCTGCTGGTCTTACTTCCCTCCTTAGTTTTTGAAGTTACAGCAGTAGACAAGAATAATGATTAAGCTACTATTTAAACAGGGTAGTCTTTGTTTCTTGTTGCCTAGTGTAATTCACAAACTCAGATTTTCATTTGTAATGAATAAAGACTGGTTAGATCAAGGAAATATTCTCAGTCTGGGTGATTTCACAAGTAAAAATTAATTTTACTGGACTAAAATTGTTTAAAAATATTTACTTACCTAGTAAATTATGCCTGGTTTTTGGCTGGCACTTACATAAAACATCTTTGGCTAATTAAGCATCTAAGAATGCATGAAAGACAGTAATGTTCCAATAATCTTCAGTAAACATTGAGGTCTTGTCCCTTTCTCCAATGTAAAACAGGTCAGTTTTATTGGTGGATAGAGGACGATGGCAGGCAATAACCAGCTTTGCATTCGACGTTGGACTACCAAGAATGTGGCCAAGTGGCTGAAGGAAGAAGGCTTCTGTGAATACGTGGATATTTTGTGCAACAGACACAGACTAGATGGAATTACGTTGCTGACACTCACAGAGTATGATTTACGGTCTCCTCCATTGGAAATCAAAATCCTGGGGGATATCAAAAGGCTGATGCTGTCCATACGGAAGCTACAGAAGCAACATATTGATGTCCTAGAAGAGCTGGGATACAACAGTGATAGTCACATTGGTGCTGTGTGCGCTACTGTGGGCTCACTGCAGGGTACAGATTGGTTTTGCAATGGTGAGGTACCTCGGGACTATGATGGACCAGTTACTGACTTGAACGGTGATCAGTATCAATATGCAAATGGAAAAAACAAACATTCGACAAGAAGACTGGACCCAGAGTACTGGAAGACAGTTCTAAGTTGTGTTTATGTCTTCATAGTGTTTGGCTTTACATCATTTGTTATGGTTATAGTACATGAGCGAGTACCTGACATGCAGACGTATCCACCTCTACCAGACATATTTCTAGATAGGTAAGAAATTTTCTTTTAAAACAAAGCAATAAGTTGATGTTGAAAGCGTGGGCTGTCTTTTTTTCCCCTTCATTTTCAAAGTTTTTTATGTTCTTGAAGATGGTTCTGCAAAATGGTAATGAGTGTAGTATATTCTCTCCATAGACTGAAACGTGCTTCTGTTAGATGTACGGATTTGGTCATCACAGGGGAAAACAAATTGAGCTGTTACTCTGCCCTGTCTGTATTTAATTCTGTGTCTTTAATTGCAACATAGGAATTAATTATTCAATCTTTTCATTTTAGTAAAAAGGATGATGGTCAGCTGTCATAAGTAAGCAGCTGTTTGCTTTTCCTGAAATTTGGATGCTGCTATGAAGCTTAATACATCTTGCTATAGGAAAACTTTTGATGAGGGAATGTTCTGGTCTTAATTTTCAAGTTCTTTCTCAGTTGTGGCAGCCCACTGATGGCTGACTTTCTGAAGAAGATATATGCTTTTTGCTTTGGGATTGGTAAATGAAGATTGGAGATTTTCAAAAGACAAGTCAAACTTTCTAAAAGTCATGTCTTTGTGGCTTTATTCATTCTAATATCCATTTTCATTACTGGATTCAGTGAAGTCATTAGGGATCTCATCCTTTGAGGCAATGTACAGAATCTCCATGAATTATATATATAGCTCGTCCAGGATGGTCCTCATCAAACAAAGTGAAAAGAAATGAGAGCAGTGGCATTGCTGGATTTTGTTCCCAGGGCAAATTCCAAAGTATTCAGTGGGTGAGAGGATGGGTGAGAAAGCAGCTCACTGAACAAAAAGAGGATCACTACAGATCTAAGCATTTGAGCAGTGCTTTGCTACCCTTTTGTACCAAAGGGAACACACAACTGAAAACTGATAGCCTCTGTTTTGGTGAGGATGTAGAGTGGAAATCATTGCTAGTGCAACATGTATGCAAGAATTGAATCTTTTGGACAGCAAGGCTAGATGGTTTGCATACATGATTATCATTGAAATCTACCTTTGAAAGGAATTTATACTTTTCCTAATGCCCTTCTAGTTCTGTTTCATTACAAGTACTTACAGTTTTAAGCTTTGCAGGATTTCATTAGTTGTGTTGACATGGCATTCTTACAAGCATAATTGGTGTGGTGCAAGTTTGTGTCAGAACAGTTTGTAGAGAAACAATGGTAAAAGAACACATCCTATTAATAAATCATGTAAATTAAGTGAGCACAGTTGAGATTTTCTTTCATTTGGTGAATTCCATGTGAGTGTTTCTTGAAAATGCAGGAGTAGAAAGGGAATAATTGAATTATAAAATAATTGAAACTATATTTCACTCAGCCTAACAGTAATTTTGATTGTTGTTTAAACTATTGCGAGAGTAATGCAAGTTAATTTTGTAGTTAGAACCTTACATGGTTTGTTGTTTTGTTTTAATGCTGGGACTAGAAAGAAAAATTAAGCCTTTGTATTCAACCTTTCTTGCTTCATCTCTTTTTAGTGTCCCGAGGATACCATGGGCATTTGCTATGACTGAAGTATGTGGTGTAATTCTTTGCTACATTTGGCTGTTGGTTCTTCTGCTTCACAAACACAGGTACAGTGTATATATTCAAGGCAAGTAACTGGTAATGTGGTTTAGAGGAAGGAGTTTGAGGACTCCTTAGAATGTGAGGAATGTTTAAGACTTTACAGTTAATAACATGTAAGCTTCTAGTATGTTGTTAGAATGGAGTGGATTTAATCAAGAATGTTGAGTTGTGAAAATTATGGAGCAATTTGAATTTATTTTTCTATCAGACGTGCAGATCATTTCCTGCAGAGCATGCATATTTCAGGGACTCACCATTGTATATTCTCATGCTGTGACAATTCTGTTCATTCTGAGAATGAAATTCCACAGGATGACTGAGCCAGTGTAGCAGTTTGCTGTCACTGAAGTGTAGAAAACCCATTTGTGTGTGTGCCTATTATAAGTTAACTTTTCACCATTTTGTTCATTTTTATCAGTTCATCAACAGAAGACATGAGTGCCAAAGCTAGTACAGGTGCAGCTAACGTAAATGCAGAGGAGTGGGGCTGTAGGGCTTTTGTTGGCTTGCTCCATTGTCTCACACTGTCATGTGGAGTGTTGCCTTTATGGTACTGCTTACAAGTAAAATCCAGTGATTTGGAGCTTTGTGGAAATTAAGCTGAGGTGGGAGAAAGTGTTACCAGCATAAAAACACAATGCATTGGGATTCTTACTATCAGTTTCTGTGTATTCTTCCCAGGTCTATACTTCTGCGAAGGCTGTGCAGCCTTATGGGGACAGTATTCTTGCTACGTTGTGTTACAATGTTTGTTACCTCACTCTCTGTGCCAGGCCAGCACTTGCAATGTACTGGAAAGGTAAAAGCATGAAACACTTGAAATTTTCTCCAGTTTACTTTTTAAAAAGGTTTTGAAAAAATGTTATCTAAATCATGATAAAGATGGTAGTGGCTATTGTGTTAGATGTATATTGGTGAGATCAGCATGTTTCTTTTCCTCTCCGCCCCCCTTCATTTGTTGCCATTATGCAGGTATTGCACATGTAGGAGTCTTTAAAACTTGCTGTTTTGGAAGGAGGAGAGACACTTGGTAAGGGGAAAAGGGGAACTTTTAAGAATATTTCACAACATAAACTGGAGAGAATCTTTCAGAGAGATATGCACTTAAGATATTGACTTAGAAAAACTAGAAGGTGGAGTAATCACTTCCTCATCTTGTTGGGTGCACAGTTTGGAACAAAATATTAGTGTTCTAAGAAGAAATATTCTTTTTAATGTGGGTTTTCATATTTTTATCTTAGTTTCTAGTTAGAAATTTGAGCTGAATAGTAGAAGATTGACAGGGATACAGTATGAGGTAGAATGTGTTCAGGGAAAAAAACAAGTGACACTTGGTATGTAATTGACTTGCAACAAAATACTTGCTCTAAATGCCAGGATTAATCAGAGGCAGTAATTGACATTTCTAATGGAACTCACCACCACAATAAAAGACAGTGATGTGCTAACATGTACTTTAATAACAGACCCAAAGAATCAATTCTACTAACCACACATAGTACTAGAGAGCTAGCTTCTAGTTATCTGTGGTATAACTTGAAGGATGTACTGTTAGTGCAGGATAGGAACTTACTAAAGGTTAATATTACTGTCTTTTGCACGTAGTTGTATGGCAATGTTTGGGCAAAACTCCAGCGGGCATTTGCAATATGGAGTGGCTTTGGAATGACTCTTACTGGAGTACATACATGTGGAGATTATATGTTCAGTGGCCACACTGTTGTTCTGACCATGCTCAACTTCTTTGTCACCGAATGTAAGTACACAGTGTCAATATTTAAATGTGCTGAAGTGTTAAGAATTTGTACTGCTTGCTGTCAACCAAAGGTGCACGAGTGTAAATACTTAAATGTCCTTAAGTGTTCTTTTCTGCTTGTCCTCAGCCAAAGGCGTAGAGTAACATTAAAGTTAACAAATTCAGATCTCTGCTTTTTCTCTGGTTTGTGGTGGTTCAGTTGCAGACAGAAAAGAAACAGTACCACATCAATTTATGGAAGGATAAATAGGATACATCTGAAAAAAAACCAACCAAGCAAGCCAAGAAATTATAGAAAGGCTTTGTAGCTTGCTGATGGGAGAATACTAGAGAAGTTATTAATCATTTTCTGCTACTTATACACTTCCCTTGATATCTGTCAGCAACCTATAAGTAAAATCTTAGGCTAGGTGTGCCTTTGATATAATCCACAAAAATGAAATACAAAACCTCACGTAAGTAAGAATATATAAAAGAGTACTGTCTTGTAAATATGAACTGTGATTTAATGCAGTACATAGCAATCTAAGATAATTAGTTTGAGTTCATGCTTGAAGGAATGACTGGAATAACAGAAAAATCTATACTTTATGATATTTTTCTCCCTGATGCATAGAAGAGGCATTTTCATTAACAGAAGCTGTTTGGGCTAAGTTCTGCTTTACACGATCCTAAAACATTTTAGGATACTTGGTTAACTCAGAAAAGAATGACAGCTGTATTTGTAAAGCATTAATGAAATGCTTGACATGTATAACATGTTCTCATTGAATTTATTTGACTTGTGAAACATAAGCAAGATTTGTAGATGAAGACAATAATTTCATACTTTTTTAGATAAAAAACAAACAACGCATATAAATTCACTGGATCTAGGCCTGGATTGAGAAGTGACCCAGAGTTTTGAGACGTTTCAGGTCAATTACTCTGTTTTCTCCTAGATACGCCAAGGAGCTGGAACTTCTTGCACACCTTGTCTTGGGTCCTCAACCTCTTTGGAATATTCTTCATTTTGGCTGCACATGAACATTACTCTATAGATGTCTTCATTGCCTTTTACATCACTACAAGACTCTTTTTGTATTACCACACATTGGCTAATACTAGAGCATATCAACAGAGTAGAAGAGCAAGGATCTGGTTTCCAATGTTTTCTTTTTTTGAATGCAACGTTAATGGTACTGTTCCCAATGAGTACTGCTGGCCATTTTCAAAACCTACAATAATGAAAAGACTGATTGGCTGAAGAGCATGTGGGTCAATTCAGATTTTTATAAAGTGTTATGGCTAAGACCCTGCAAGGCTATCTGAAGGGGTTATAAAGCAATGTTTTTTCATTCTGTGGCCAACGCCTCCTTGTCTTGTTTCTTAGATTTTTAGCCATAGAATGGGGTTGTCACAATTCACAGGAATGTGTTTTGTTGTTGCTTTAAGAGAAAACAGTGCAGGGTCTGGTAGAGAGGCAGTCAGCGAATGGTGAATAAGAACCAGAATACTGTTACCCTTAGTAAGGTTCTGTGTGAATGTTTAAGTAACTTTAACCTCAGATGTGTGCTTGTGCTGAATATGATATACCCTTTACAGGCTCGGTTAATCTCCATTCTCTGACATGCCATCCTTCCTGTATACTGACTAAAAATTTAGAACTTTATGATGACTTTCTCTTAAAAACAGTCATAAATTTAATTATTAAAACAAACGTGTGTGCTTAAAGATTGAGGAGTACTGTGTCATAATGAGGAAAGCAATATAGTTCATGCTAAAATGGTCTCTTAACTTTGTTATTTGATAACAAGTCTTAATGTGTAACTGACAGTATAAATGGTCTGCGTACAGATTGCCAAAAATGAAAGTCTGCCTTGTGGCTATGATGTTTTTGTTTTGTTTTGTTTTTTAATGAGAGCTTACTTAGTCTAGTCTATCAGTCATCTGTATGGTTGTTCTAGCACTGGCAAGTCTTCCCTTTGGTTTTAAATAAATGAGTTAAAGTAAATGTTACAGACACTAAAAGCAAAGTTAATTTAGCTTTAGCGTGTTTAAAGCCACAGCATAACTTTTCTGTGTGGTTTTAATTGCTTTTTATACTCAGACCAGTGCA
This sequence comes from Centrocercus urophasianus, assembly GCF_019232065.1. Classification (NCBI taxonomy): domain Eukaryota; kingdom Metazoa; phylum Chordata; class Aves; order Galliformes; family Phasianidae; genus Centrocercus; species Centrocercus urophasianus. The sequence goes on from NW_024884722.1 coordinate 20,586,588, forward strand.
TGCTTTTTAGGAGCAGCTCTTTAACATTGGAAGAACAGAACAATTTCGCATATCTTACTGTCCCATAAATGGATGGGGAAAATGCATGTAGTAACTGTTTCAAGAGGAGTAATAATAGTGAATTTAGGAAGTAGTGTTCATATTGATGTGCTTTGTAGCATTCTGGTGTCAACAACATGGCAGATATCTCGGGATATACAAACACCATACATTTTATATATATATATATAAAGACATACACTGTATATGTTCTTCTAACAAATATGAAAGAGACTAGTTATTAATTAAGTTGCTCATTTGCTACTCTGAAAGATAGAAGTACCATAAGCAGTTGAGTTTGGGTTGTTAAAAAATAGCACACTCCGTAATGTGAAAGCAAGGATTACATAGTGATCTCTTATTCAGTGGTTTGTGAGTGGACAACACTAACGTTGACAACACTGACGTTGACTGTAGAGGCTTGAAACACATTTATTCTCAATGAAAACTGATTGATAGGTAAAAGGTGCAAGCCATAAAAATGATGGAGCCATTTTAATCTGTTGTAGGTGGCATGTCATGGCTTAAGTCAGACTTGGAAAGTAGCATGGATTAGTTCTGGCTTAGTTCAAGCTGTCTTGATGACCATTATGTCTGCATAGAGAAGAAATTTTGGAATTTTGCACTTCTCTGCTGTGTATTTCTTTCACAAACCTGGATTACACCGTCTTGCCCATTGTGCACTCTTTGTGATGTATTACTTTTGTAAATTAATTTAGTTCCTATTTCACAGAGAAATTGTGCGTCTTGAAGTATCTCTGCCACCTGTAATGAGTACACATAGATCATACTATTCTGCAGACTTTATATTTGTAACATTCCAATTTTTAGTAAAATTTCAAGAATTCTGTATTGTTCAGTCTGCCATAGCCTTGTGGCTCTTGCCATCCAGATTGGTGAAATACGCTTACGCTTAAGGGGAAAAAAACCAAAACTCTGAAAGACATTCACTTGCTGTCCTTATCTTTCTGATTTCAGAAAGGCAGTTTGAACATTCCTCTTGAGACTTTATAATCAAAGAGCTCTGTTTGTTAACTTAAATTTATCTTTGCAATGCACGTGCAGTTAAAAAATGCTGTTTTTTAAACTCTAGCAAAGGATCTGTTCTCAGGATGTGCAGGGTTGTATTCTGAATTCTGATGTGGAGGTGTATGCTATTAGACTTGCAAAGCCATTGATTCTGACAAGAAACATGTCAGTGCTAGCTGGCACAGCTGTGTCTAGATTGAAAAAAAATATTTTGCAATTTAGGCATACAGGAGAATTTTCAAGTGCAGCCCCGTGTAACAATGTTTACATAAAGTAGAGCTATCATTTCAACGTTTTTTAAAATGAAGTTTGGATTCTTTGAAACATAAGGCTTCTCTTTTTGTTCTAATTTAATTTTTCAGATTCTCTTCCATGTTTTAAATCAACGTTGCCTATTAGTGTTCTTTAAAGGAAGTTTGTTATTCTGTTCAAGCTGTTTTGCTTGCTGCTAAATATCTGAGATAAGTAATAAATAGAGGTTGGTTTGGTGAGAACTGAAGCGTATTAGAACACTGCCAGGGTAACTGTGCTCTTCTGTCTTGGAAGTTCATTTTGTCTATCTGGAATCACAGAAGAGGAAAGCTTGAAATTGATAGAAGACAGAAATTCTGATTTAATGTACTAAAAGATCACAGTCAGTCTGAAGAGCTGGTTATGAAAGGTTTATTGTTAATGAGGTGGAAACAAGTTGCAAATGACTGACAGGCTTAAAATTCTGTACCTCTTCTCTGCAGTCAGTGTGTTAAAAGCATTTTGCTGCTACTCTGCTGCTGACAAGCCTTTTTGAGGAAATGGCAGCAGAGCATCATTGAGACTTGGATTTAATGCTAAGTATGTTGAGGGCCGTCTGTCCTCCCTTGCATTGGTGCACCAGTTTCTGCTCGCTTTCAGCTTGCTGCATCCCTTTTGTGCCAAGTCACCTTCTTTTGTCTGTGGGAGTACTCCCTTGCTTCTTTTATCTAGCAACTTTGGAAATATAGTAATACTTGGAACTTGAAAGTAGTCTTAAGATCTTCCTTGTTACCACTTTGGTGTTGTATGTAGGGAATGTCTGAAAATAAGTGTACGTGTGCACAGACCTGAAGGTGATAGGCACAGCCACTCATGTAACTCATCTTCCATGTACCTCATGACAGCTTCTTAGATTGGCCTTCCTGGACTTCAGCTGTTCTTGAATAATGATATTAAAAACTTCCATATGTGTTAATTATTTTTATGTCCTTTGGCAAACAAGATAACACTAATGCAGAGCTTTGGTATGGAAATGTAGGTAGTTTTCAAATGCTCAAGACTAGCAAGAATTGGATCCTGTAAGTATACTGCTCGTGGTGAAGCAAATTGTAAGATTAAATGTGTAAGCAAGTCATTAAATATTCTGATTTTAGTGAGGGTTGTCATTTTAGTTTATGCATTTCCTTGGATTAGGCCAAGTGCATCCTGTGTATGATAAAGTAATGGGAGTAGGTAATGTCACTTTCTTTTCAGTTTTTCCTTTTTTTCCCCTTATCTGCTATCAAAGAAAACATTCCAGTGGAATTTCCAATAAATTTGTATCTAACTGTCTTGAGAGAACAACATTTTTTTTAAAATAAAAAAATAAAAAATTCAGAACAGAAAAAAAACATGTTAAATGTTATGAAGAAATACTTGAAATCCTCCAACAAGCACTGAAGTGCAGGTTCCTAGGATCCTATTTTCTGTATGAGGGCACTTCATGTAGTTTCTCATGCAGTACCAAAGAAAATATTTAAAGAGAAGATGGAAGGGTAGAACTCGGACATCAAAAGAAGTCTTTGCAACAGTCAGTATCTCCTTGGTGTTGGGTTTGTGGGTTGTTTTTTTTTTTTGTTTTTGTTTTTTTAGTAACACTTGCACACTTAGGTGCTCCACTTGTCCATTACCATTTAGCTAGGTTTTTGGTCTACTGAAGTCCACTGAGGTTTTCAAGCATCAAAACTATTGTGGAGCTGAAATGTAATCATTAAGTATCCGATTGAAGAAATAGAAGATGTTTTGGGAAAAAAGAAAAAAAAGTAGGTTTTTCGGATGAGAAGCAAAAGAGAAGTAGTTTGTAATAAGTGACAAATAGTATTTCATCTGTCCAGTCCATGGTTTATACTGTAAAGTTGGGGAGTTTGTTGGAATTTGCAGGTAGTATTACTTCTGTGGCTTTTTGATTTTACTTTTTTAATAATCTAGGATTCTTTATAAAAACTTGACCTGTAACTATAGAAAACACCAGAATCTTTAAGTACAAAGTCAATTCAGCAGAACTCCTAGCAGTGAGCCAGCTTGTCCTCTGAATTATTTTGTGCATATAGAGTATGAAACAAGGATTGCTAGACCACTGATGATTAATAGACTTCACTCTTTCTGATGCATCTTTGACGTTGCCACTTTTTTTAATTGAAACTGTGTTTCTTGGGGGGGTGGGGGTAGAGAAAAGGCCTTTGGAGTGATTGTGCAGTTATCTTGCTTGTTGTATTGAGAAGAGCATCCAAAAAAAAAAACCCTCACAGCCCTTGGAGCACTATGCTGTTGTGAACTCTGAACTTTGCTTATAGCAGTTTCCTGGATACTTACTGTTTGTATCTCGAGCGAGGTGCAGTGAGCATTATGTACATAATTCAGTGACGTGCATGTTTTTAAAACCAGTTTGTAATAAGTGTAAGAACTTCAGATGATGAATGTGGAGGACAGTAACCTGATGTGTTAGCCCAGTGATTATGTAGTTGAAGACAATGTGCAAGTTGATATTGCTGTCTCTTTGAATCTGGTTTTGTCAAATATGAAAAACTTGTCACATGTGAGTAAGCACAAACTGCATTGTACATGTTCCATAACATAATAGGGATATAGGAAAATGAGTTTTCACGCTGAGCAGTTACTTTAATTTGTCTATGACAGAGAAAATAGTATTATGTAATGGCTAGAAGGTATGCCAGTGAAGTTTAAAGCAAGTATTGTAAATAAGTAAATATTGTTTGATTATAAACTCAGATTGAATTAATATATTGTTTTATATCTTTGTTGTATTAAAACATATTTAAAAGTACTAAAATAAAATATTTGAAAGATGGCAAATGTTTGTTTTACTTCATGTGTAAAATGGTGGATTTGTTATCTCTGTTAGTGCTGTGACCATAGTAGTATACCTGAGCAGTCTGGGGTGTAGGGTTGCTTTTTCCCACAGCTATGTTTTACTGGTGTAAAAACAGGTGGTGTATCAGTTTGCCTCAGATTTTTTGCTTTGGCAAATCACTTCAATATTTTTGCTAATAACAAGTTAGAAAATGTCTTGTAAAGAACTCAGCTAGCTCTGACAGGACAGGTTTCAACACCTTGTTTTTTTCCCACTGATTTGTGTATTGACTTGATTTACTGCATCACTGCTCACTGCCACACCTGGAGACATTCAGTCATCTTCAGCTGAAAGTGAAATTAACTTCTGAAATTTGTACATGCTTTTTTGTGCGCTCAACCTGTTCCTGCTTTCAGTTACTGATTTCAGCCACCTAATACTTGAAAGGATGTACAGGAAACTCATTCCTATGGGGGGGGATATTTAAAGAGTATACCAGGTATACTGCTGCCCTGGAGTTATACGATTATACTTGTAAATGGCAACTATGAAGTCTCTTTTGAGACCTTAACCCAGCTGAAACACTTCCATTAGTGTTGAGCCAGATGCACTTTTAGATGTATTCAACTGCTGGAAAGTTCTTTGTTTACCTCCCTCGAAATTAGATAATCTCAATCAACCTGGTAATTTAGAAAGTCCTTAATAAGAAGCCCTTTGTCACTGTGTTATTACGATAAGTTGTTCAATAGGAGATTCAAAAAGAGAAGTGGATGTGGCAGGACAGCTTTCTGAAAAAAAACCAAAACTTTCATGCAGAAAGTGGAACTGGAGGCAGCAAGGCCCGGTGTACCAGTGGCAGCGCACTTACGGCACCTGTTGGTCTAACATTGTGGGAGCCAATAAACCTTGTTTTGGAAGCCTTAAACAAGTATATGCTTTGTGTGGTGTAAACATGGATTGGGAAAGCTTCCAGAGAACGTGACTGCCTGCTTCCCAGGATGTTACAAGACTACTTAGAGATGTGAACTTGGAATGAAAATCTATTCCCTCCACCATAGCTTGCACTTCTCTGTGCAACTACTGAAAACAGAACCAGAAACAGAGCCAGAGCCAGATGTTGTAATGAGAAGAAATAAAACACAGTTTACGCAGATGGGCTTTAGCCTGGTGTTAAAAATCAGATGAAGCACCTCTGGCTGGCTTATGCTCTCATTAGAGAGAATTTGGAATCACTAGCTTCAGATTGTCATTCTGAGATCATGATTATTTTTTGTTCAGGTTTACTTTCAAAACTCTCTCAAGGATACCTGATACAGAACAGAAACTATTAGCACAGTAGGTTAAGCAAGGGTCGTTAAAATATCTCCAGTATCTGCAAACTGTTTACTATGTCATTGCATCCTGGCTCTGTCTCTGGTGAGCTTCTTGTTGATTCCAAGGAAACAGTTTATTTTTACCTGTTAAATGTGTAGGTGCCAGTCTGATGGACTGCTCATCATTTGAGATGTCTATTGAATGGCTAATCTCAGACTTCCATAGAGCTGTCAAAGTATTTCACAACAACTGAGCATTATTTGCACAAAAAAAAAAAAAAAAAAAGTTTTGGACTGATTTCTTAAAGCATACATGTGAAAGTAAGATTGGTGTTGAGCTTTTCCTCCAAAAAGGAAAGAAGTATTGTTAACAAAAGATAGTTGATACATAGAACGTGAATTCAGTATAATAGCGTGCATATACTTCTAACTCTTTTGGGAGAGATAATAATTAAAGATTACAGCTGCTGTCTTGTGTCTGTGGCTACATAGAATGGTGGTTGGATTTTGTTTTTGTAGTTTGTAATTTTTTGGGTTTGTTCTTTTGTTTTGTTTGGGTTTTTTTTTGCTCTCATCTATAATAAACTGTGACTGGTTCCACCTGGATTTCTAAGCAGCTGCCAAATACTAGAATAATTCAAATAATTTCCATTTCTGTCAAACTGGAGTTTGATGCTGTGACAGGAAATCAGTGGACTTCACAGCAGTCACTTGACAAGCGTAAAACTGTTGACCAGCCACCTAGATGAGTTTTTTCCCTGAATGTCATTAGTTTCTCAGATGGGTTTTTTCAAGCTCTGGTATGCCAGGGCAAACAGATCCATTTTGGAAGGAGGTATGTTTAATGAAAATGTTTGTTTGCAAAGAAGTGTTGACCAGTTTAAATACAAAAAGTGATTAGCTTTTTTTCTCCCATTCCTCTGCTCAGTGAACTCCCCAGAGCTCAATCTATGTCTGCCTTGCTGGCTGTAATTAGAGGCAATAACCCTGAAAAGAAGAGGGGCAGAGCAGATGAGCAGCAGACAACAAAGTTACTGTCTGTACTGCAGCCTGAGAAGGGATTCTCAGTAAATGAAGGGGAAAGCAGTTAAGTTTACCAGTACTCTGAAGGAGAGTGGAGGATGAAGCTCGAGGGAATTACCACAAAATGTTCAGAGGTACCTGAGCAGGCAGAGGCCCCTTTGGTGTGCAGCCAGAGGCAGTGGGGAGCCAGGAAGTTAGCAGCACTGATGCTACTGTGTGAAGCTTCATCACAAGCCTTGTCCCAAAGAGCCCTCTGGAGCTTAAGTAAAAGTTAAGATTTCTGTATCCTAATGGCACCTTTCAAAAGATTCCAGATATTAAGTATAATAAGTATATTAATTGTAATTAAAAATTGTTTTAATGAGGAAAAGAGAATGTTTGCAAGCCTATTTTCATTAGGAGGAAATACCAGCATATCCTGAACAAGGGGGGAAAAATGTGATTATTTTTTTCTCTTCATGCTTGTTTCCTAACTGTGTGTTACAATCTAAAGGGCTCTGCAAGTGTCGCTACCACTGTGCTTCTGCAGGCATGAGATGAATGGTGTCCTCCCCCATCCTGCTGTGCTCCAAGATAAGCACCAGGACCATGAAGGGAGCTGGCTCCTGCTGAGGAGCGAGGCTGTGCTGGCTTTGCTCTAGGAGATATGCCTGAAGTGCCTGGCACCTTGACTTGCCAACAAGAGCAGAAGTTGGGGAGAGAAGGCAATAAACGCATGTGCAAAGTATTATCACTTGATTTCTGCAAAACAACAACTCTCTTTCTGTACTAGATCACACTTAGGCCAAACTAGAATGTATATGGTGTTCAAATACATAAGTATATTTATACTTAGGCGAGCTTCTTTTCCTTCTCAGTAATTTTCAGTGCATCTTAGCAAGCTCCACTTTTCTTTGAAAACATCAGCTTGTGCCATAGGGCTGTCCCACTGGTGAACATTGTTCTGAGTGCCCCAGGGATGGCATGGTGCTGCAGCCTGTGCCATGTGGAATGGCTGCGTGGTACAAGCGCTTCTGAGGAGAGGAGCAAACAGTTTGTGAGCCAAGTTCTTTAGCGAGGGTGCCAAAAAGTGACTCAATCTGCGAATAACAGAAGTTGGAGTATGTGCACTGCCTCTCTATTCCTTGCCTGCCTGCTAAGAATAGCCCTGGCTAAAGCAGCAGGGCACACTCCTTCTACATGTGACAGTCGCAAGCAGTCAGTCACGTGGCTGGAAATACCTACACTAAGTTTTGCTCTGCTGCAGGTTGCACTGAACATACAGGAGGCAGCAGAGAAGGAAACTGGTTTGCAACAGGCTCTGCTGAATGGTGACCGGGAGGAAAGCTTCTTAGATGTTTTTCTCACAAAGGTGGTCTGGTGACTGGTTTGCTCTTCACGAAGCTGCTTGTGCAAGATGTGTGTCACAGCAACTGAAACCATAGCTTCCATGGGAGCCTGGGCAGGGGGAAGGTGTGGAGCTGCCACCTCTCACAGCGCTCAGACAGGTCTGGCTCTGCCTGGGGCACCAGGCTGTCCTGGTGGTAGAACCCAACTACAGCAGCATGCTTCTAGCAGCAGGTGTGTGCTGACTGAGAACAAACTGAAGGTCATGTGCCAGAATTAATGCATTTTCTTCAAGCAGTAGTACCTACACAGCAGAGGTAAGCCAGTAGCTAAATCCACACCAGGGTCCCGTGTGAGCATCACTGTCACATCCAAAAACATGAGCTGAAGTCAAAGCTCTGCTAGCTGTTATGTATGGTTTGCAAATCCTGTCATTTTCACTGGGGCTCTTCAGTGAGGATGCAGACTATATCATTTGATTGCTATTGATTTGCCCTTGTTTTTCCACATGCTATTTATGTGCACAAATCCCTCCAGTGCTTCCCCTGAGGCAAGGAACCACAGCTTGGCCCAGTTCTCTGTAGTGCAGAGCAGCTCACAGCATCCCCCCTAGCAGTAGGTGCAGTGGTGAGTGCCTCAGCCATGAGATTACAGCGGTCTGAACCCACAAACAGCTGCTTACTGTGGACATTCACATCCAGCCTGGGGTTGCCCAAACCAATGCTGATTAATACAGCTCTGGGAGGTGCTATCACAAGAGACGCATCAAGGAACCTTAAATAAACAGGCTCAGCTTGCTGAGTTAACCTTAAGAAATCTCCCAGATAAGACCAAATCATATATTGATTTCATAGAAGCATAAGGTTGAAAAAGACCACTAAGATTATCTAGTCTGACTATCAACCCATCCCCACTATGCGCACTAAAAGACGTCCCTTAATGCCGATCTCCATGTTTCTTAAACACCTCCAGGGATGGTGATTCCACCACCTCCTCGGGAAGCATGCTCCAGTGCACTGCCACTCTTTCTGAGAAGAAACTTTTATTAATACCCAACTCAAACCTCCTCTGGTACAATTTAAGGCCATTACCTCTTGTCCTATTTCTGTTCAGAAAAGGGACAGATCCCTTGTTCTTAGTTCTAGCTCTTAAGAGGGAGCAGAGGTTTCAGTTTCCAAACGTGGAAGATGTGAAAATCCATCTGGACCTGGGACAGTGGGCTGCAGATCCCTGCTATCTCAAAGTGCAGTACCACAGCAGAGCTGTTTCTTCTGGGGCAGCCAAGAAGGGTGCTGGCTTAGAAAGGCTTCCTTACCCCTTGTAAGAAGAGTGCACTGACAGGGCAGTTACCTCACTGGGGTTCTTAAGGGCACTTATCAGAAGCAGAATAAAGGTAATTCGAAGTCCTTAATTGAGTGTTCTTTCTTAAACATTTAATCTAAATTCTGAATAATATATAGTGTTCTTGAAACATTCTCCTTTTTAGGTCACTAAGATAAATTTAGTTTTGTCTAAGAGTTTCTTATTTCTATTAATATGTCCCAAAGTAGGGACTGAAGTGCAAAAAGGAAGAGACGAAGATAACTTGGATTCACACCCATCTTTTCTTGATTCCTTTTTCTTCTTTCCCCTCAACCGCAGATGTTTTAAAAAGCTTGTTCCATGTTACCCCTTTTAGTCATCACCCTGTGATTTTGACTTGCCAGCTCTGCTAGGCAGGAACGAACTTGTCAGCTTAGTGCAAACACAGGCAGGGTCACTGAGCACCAATGCCCTATTTAGCTATAGAAACCCAAGCTGTGCTGTGGCCAAAGGCTGCTGAGCCTTCCAGGAGGGGTTATGGGGAATCTCATGGCAAGAAGATCAGGCTGGGCTGAAGATCCCTTTTGGCATAAGCTCTATGTGATGCAACATCCTTTTGCTGCTCAAGTACAGGCCAAGGGTGAAAGACCTTCTGAAGGCCTTTTTTTTTTTTTTTCCTGCTAGAAGTTATTAAAAGGAAACAGCTGGGCAGCAGCTCAGGACAGCAGCTGGAGTGCCAGCACCCAGCCAGGAGTCCGCTAGTGCATTGAGACCCCTGTGCACTGCATTTGTCTCCTGGATGTCTCTGCCCTGAAGGTTTCAAAGCACATTCATCTTCCTGTGAAAATGAAAGCAAAGAAGTAGTCCTAGGCATGACAAAGACTGCAATGGATTAATCAGCAGACATACAGCATCTGGCTTCTCAGACAGCTTACTTAGAACATTTTCAATATGCTCAGATCGTAGGTGCTGACATATAAATTCCCTGAGCTATAAGAATTCAATGCTGCAATGAAAGAAGTGAATGCGTTCCTGCTAAAACTGGATGCTTGTGCCTGCAATGAAAAGCTAAGTAAAACTACAGGGAAAAAAAAAAAAAAAAGAGAGAGAGAGAGAGAAGCAAGAAATACTCAATTGTTCTTGGTCCCACACACTCAACAAGCTCACAGAAATCTTTAGAACTGCTAGTAGTGGTGGTCATAATTATATGGAGAAGGGAGGTTGTGTGCTGATTGGTGTAAGAGGCGCAGAGTCCTGTGTGTCACCGACTCAGTCAGCCTGAATATACAGGCTGAAACTGCAGTTCTGTCAATTTTTAAGATTTCTATTTTATGTCGGTGATCTGCTTCACTGCTTCTGGGTGACCTTTCTGTGATGGCACAGCCCTGGGTGATGGTGACACTGCGCTGAGGTGGGTCGAGCTGATGCTGGATGCTGGATTTGAGCTCAGCAGAACAAGGCTCTTTGCATGTAAGCAGTTTACAAGAGTCGTCTTTGTGATTCTGTAATTTCTTTTGTAGTGCAGCATATGATACATCTTTTATTATTATCTTCTGGTCTCATTTCAGCTTTCTCCTACCAATGTCTCATCTTGGTGGATCCATTCAATGTATGGAAATATATTTTTTAGGTACCAGAAACATGGGGCTGCGAGCACCAACCCCACATGGTTGCATCCCTTCTACTGCTATTATTTGTGACTTTGTACATCATAATCTTTTTTTTTTTCATCTCTGGAGGAATTTGTATACCCCACTTGTAGGCATATATCTACATCATTCTAATTACTATTTCATTCATAAAAAGCTTTACATGTTATCCCTATCGCCAGGGCAAATGCAGACAGGCTGTAACTGTAGTTATACTGAGTTGGCTGAATCTCCAAACCTACTTGCAGGAAAAATGAAAGTGTTGAGGTAAGACACGAGAAATTTTATTAAGCCTTTTTTAATAAATCTGGAGTGGGATAACTTAAAGCAGTTTGGCATTAATTTAATATTTGGCATTTAATATGACTTTTTTTTTCTTCAAAATTCTTTATATACAAGGCTTTCACAATGTCATAAAAATGTGAAAACAAGAATACAAAATAAACAAGAACAGCAAACCTCATCTATGGGGCTACTTGTTAAACAGCAAAATTTCCTGTCCTTCTGATTTGCACAGGCAATTCTGAAACTCCTTGATTTCCTAAAATAGATAATAATAATAGAAATAATAAAATATCACCTGTATATTCAATCAGGAATGGAAAAACTGTAAAACTTCATTCTGGTTCTAATGATGATTTATGCAATGGGCATTGGTCTACAATGGGACCTTCTTCTGAATCCAGGGGCTTAATTCTGGATGTCATGTTTATACCCTCATTCTCCAGTTTAAGAGTGAAAGGGAGGAACAGAAAGAATTCATTTATTATGGGTGAAGCAGTATATCAGCCAATTCCTTCCGCTACACACTGCATATTGGGAGAGAGACAGTTGACACAGTATAATTAGACACTGTTGAGTAGATTTAACTAACCACACACTTCTACCTAATAGAATTCTTACTTCTAAACAGTATTAACCAAACATCTTTCCAAAGACATACTATCTTTGGAGTTCAGTATTTATCTTAAAATAAATACTAAATGATTAGTATCAGCCATACATGCTCTATTTTGTAGTTCTTCATTATATTCTGTTTCCTAAAGCTCTGTTTTCTCCTTGAATCATGTGAGTTATGTGGAAGCCTGGAGAATTAACCCATCCTTCTAGAAAACCTATTTCTATGTGATAAAAAGGAGCAACAGATCACTTCTTTCTCTGAAAAGGTTCTTTCCTTACGATCACTCCTCATGAGCACTGAACCACGTGTTATTTCTCTGCATATGTCCTAATTTAATGCTCAGGTCATGCAGACAATAACTGTGATCATTAAAACAGCTCTTGATATTTCCTTAGCTAGATGCATACAGCCTGGGCTAGTTTTGAAATTTATACACAGACACCCATGTCTCTTCCTGCTCCTCCATCATTTGCAAACAGTGCCAAACTTTTCTCTCCGAACCACAGCATGGGAGAAAATCTTGAAATGCCTGAGCTGTAAGATTTTGCTGACTGTTCTCAGAGTATGAAATAGATAAGCCAAGACACAGAAAGGGAACAGCTGAGAAGCTGCTCAGTTTCATTTCAAATAGCACATTATTTTTCCTGGTGATTTGGCTGCATTTATCATTTCTATCCTGCCAACTCTGAATGTGGAGGATTTCTGTCTGTATGGATTTTTGAGCAGTATCTTGTCTGTCTTTATATTACATACTCTGTTAGTGTTATGCCCAGGTATGGAAGTGTTTCAGTGTGACACTGAAAAAGTTGCAGTTATGTAATGGCTGTAAAGAAAGACATCTTTTTTTCAACCTTCACCTTCTGTTGTGTTTTACAAAAGAGGTCAATATCATGATTCAAATTAAGGGAATTAATTGCTGCATGTAAATCTGCAATAACCCCAGATTTCCTCATTCCCATCAGACACCTTTGCCTTTGTTCCTGTCACACTTTGTGTTAGCCCTCCCTCATCCTTCTGGCTTCCTGCGTTCTGTTTTTTCTGATCTCTGTTCTCATGCGTAAAGCACTTGGGATTTGTTTGCTCCCAAAGTGTTCCCTGTAGAGACTTCCCATTCTGTTCATAACGACAGTCAGGTGTAGCATCTCAAGCTGCAGTCACATCAGAAATCTCATCCCACTTCTTCAGCCTTGGAATGAAGTATGCACAGTTGCTCCTGGGAGATGGTTTAGACCAACTACATTCACCTCAGAGATAGAGTGCTCTGTTGCACTGCTGCTGGCACTGAGCAACCTGCAACTAGCCATGGTGTGACCATACACACCCACAGTCACGTTTCTGTAAAAGACAAAAATTCTACCATGGGCAGAGAGTAGATCACACAGCAGGTCAATGTTGTTATTCTAATACCTTCTAACCATGTGAAAACACAAACCTCACTGGACTGAAGGAAAACGGAGGTCTCACAGCAGGACCTACCCCAGGCCCACCTGCCTTGCCAAAGCAGAGGGGACAGTGGCACTTATCCTCTGGAAGACAGAGAGCATGTCAGCTCGAAGCCCAGGGCCTTAGGGCAGCAGCTCACGTTGCAGCAGCTGTGCAATATGGCTCTGTATCACCTGCTGTGCTTGCCCTTGGCTCCCAACAGGGCCCTAGAAAGAGAGGTGACCTCAGCAGAAGGTATATGTTTGGGGAGAAAAGCATTGATGCACAGGCTGCCCTGGCAGCAGATACTGAAAAAGAAAACTTGGTCCCTCAAAAACCAAACGTAATTGCTATTGCTGTAGAGATGCCTTCAGGTTTGGGGCTGCACACTGGGAGTGGTTTATGGCCAATACTAATGCAGTACTTTGAGCATAAAAAGCACAACCTGTAAATAATGTAACAGTATGATTGAAGGGAAGTACTCCTTCCTTCTGAGGGAAGGGCTTTCCTGGAGGCATGCTGCTGCCATCCCCCTCCTCAGCACGGTATATGGCTGCACTGCTCTGGACACATCCGGCTGCACCTCATTCTCTGCCCTGAGGATGGAATTTACAGCTTCCAGGCTTCCCCTTGGCATGGCTGCAGTGAGAGACAAAGACTTTCAGGGAACATTGCTCAGAAAATCCACCGTTCAGCTTCCTGTACTCCCCTGCCCCTCACTGGGACAAGGCTTGCACAGAGACAAGCGAGCTGTTGCATGCAGGCAAATAGATCTGTTTCATCTACACAAGGAAAATTTTGGAGGCCTGTTAACCTGTGGTGTAATTTCTTTGGTGCACTGAATTTTCTGAGGCATGTGATCTTCATTCAACTACTTATGAAAAACTTGAGATGACTGAAAAAATGGTGACCTCTAAGTCCCATAACATGCCTCTGCCTGTCGCAGTAACTGTCCTGTTCTGCACCATGAATGCAGTGCTGGACTTCTGTGACATCTCCCCTTCTACTTCTACTTATCAGGGACTCACAGAGATGTAATCTGCTTCCAGATGCAAGTCTTTACTTGGCAGATACAGGAATTGAAGGAATCATAAGGTTGTGTATATGTTTGCAGGACTGGAGAATAAGATAGGAAAGATTACCCATTATTGGTTAAATATCTGCTGTTTGCTTATGATCTGCTACAGGCTCCAATGTGTATTTGTTGACTTAGTCTTTAATTCATGGCAATGTAAGAAAATAAGTGTGATTACTTATGAATAACCATTATCTTGGATTAGCTTAAATTTCAGTGCTTTACAACACCTGCTGATACTGAAGCTCTTGCAGATATTTGCCAAGGTTGTGGGAGAAATTTTGGTGTAATTTTACTCACGTGAGCGTTGTCATGCCATAAATATTTTTCACATCAAAAATAGCCTACCTAGTAGCCTTTCAAAAAGATACTTCTGTCAAATGCCCCCTTTCCTCCACCCCCCTTTTTTTTTTAATTAGGGGCATTTTCCAGGGTATAAATCAAACCTTGACCAAAGTTCATTTGCAAATTCAGCCCTAACTGTCTAACTGCTAGCATAGGTAACAGAATATAGATCTACAAAAAGTAAGATTCTTCCATAAAATGCAGATGATTGGAATGGCTAAGTGTAACAGCATGAGGGATATGGTCTAAACATGCGACTGATCACCAAAAAACTCTATGCTTCTGTCATTTTTGTGATTCCAGTCTTATCTGCAGTTATAGGATGGAGAAAAACACCTGAACGAAACACAAGGTCAGGGAATAGAAGCCTTGAGCAGAAATGAAAAGGAGAAACATCGTTAACACAGCAGAAATGATCAGTCACTCTCCTATTTACTGCAGGTGGGAACTATTGCACCAATCACTGAAATGTACTGCCTTACATAACTCATTTAGAAGCACTGGGCTGATCTCTTTGAGTTTCTCAGTGTGTTTTGCCTGCAAATCACCATTTGATTATTTAATTGTCCCTCCCTTCCCAAGAGGTGTTTCCTCCAGGAGAGAAATCCATTAGTTTACTTGCTTAAGAATGTCAGGAAACCTAGTATGTTGTAGCAATAGCAAGCAGCAGAATTTGGGGTTTTATTTATTTATTTCTTAAAGTTCTTTATTCCTTGAATTACCAGAGTTGAGAAAAAAAATAAATCCAGAGGGAATAGAAACTAAAGCAGAGGAAAAAAAAAGATGAAAAGGAGCTTACTATCAACCAAAGGAAAACCCAGAAGATGGAATAAGTACAAGTTCTGTATGTTTTGGTTTTCATTTCAATTCCTCTTTGCACTTTACTAGTACCTCTTCACCATCCTGTTTACTGATTGTTTGGGGTTGGGTCAGCATATTATCATAAGCATATGAGCATATATCATGCTCATCTGTTAGAAGAGTGTGTGGTTCTCTCTGTAAGCTCTAACAATGACTGGGTACTAGTTTGCCTTGGGTGTAGGGCTGTGGGGATCCAGCTTTAGTTACCTAGGTAACTGCAAGGGGTTCTGTGTCTCTGTCAGCCTCACTAGGGCTTGCAAACATTTGCTTCCTTATTGGTTTTCCTAAATTTGCCTTTGGTTTACCCTCTCATCTATATAGTCTCTGGCTTTTTGCTGTTCACTGGCGCTTCCCTGAGGTTATCTGGATATCCATCTGATCAGCTTATTTAAATGTGCTGGCTTCTGCATGGGCCCATTGTTTCATGTGTATCCTAGAAGCTGATTTAAGTCACATTTTTTCATAACTGTTCAAGCCAAGTTAAGGGAAGAACAAAAAACAAAACAAACAAACAAAAAAAAAAACTGCATAAAACTGCTGGAGGAGGGAAATTAGAAGGTACCGACTTTGTCAATCTAAAGGATTCCAGCAGTGTGGGCCTCACCTGGTTGCCCTCTTGAGTCCTAGGGTTTTTCAGGCACCTGATTTGCATAAGGACAGTCGTGTATTAATAAACAAAAGGTACAGCTAGCCAAATATTCCTGCCTCTCTGACAATGAATTAAGCAACTATTTAGGCAAGGAATGCCTTAAAAACAAACAAAAACCAACAAAAAACAAAGTGCGCTTAAACAGTGCCTCAATGTGTAGGCTGGGTATTTTCTGACTCTAAAAGGTCATATAGCTATATGTAATAGATGGGTAATTAATAATCCTCACCAGATTTGTCTTCCACAAACCTGTCTAATTTGCCTTGGAGCATATATCAAAACCTTTAATGTGTTATGGTAAGGAATTTCATTGAGGTGTAAAAAACAAACCCTGCTTTGCTGGTTCTGAACTCAGTTCCTGCTAACTTCAACTATTTCCCATCTATTTTCTGCTGGTTATAATTTTATCATCTGCAGTGCATCCTATTGGTCAATTCCTTTTCAGGATGAGTCCTTGTTTAGGTAGTTAATTATTGTTAGGCTTTCCTGAAGGTTTCTTTTCCAATATATTTTTAATCCTTGAAGACTTGACTTTAGAGGGAAGGGCAGACAATGACTATGGGACCTAGAAGTAAATATAAATCTTTGATGGAAACTGATGAGCACTATAACTCTCTTTTTATTGATCACATACATGTCTTTTTCAAGTAATCATGCTTATAATGTATGAATAGATAGCAGGATTTGTATTGAAATAGTATGTTCTCATAGTAAACTTAGAAAACGTGTGTTTTTTTTTTTTCTTCCAAGTAACACAGTGAAGCGCATGATTCACTGATGTTAGTCATGCATATACATGGCTGTCTTCATGGAAAGCAGAGAGTTAAATGGCACTGCTGAAGATTATGCAGGAGAGCGCTGGTCAGCTTTGAGCAGAAACCCACTCATTTAGAGTACACACCTGAGGTTCTGGGGTTCTGCAGCTATGCTGTGGAGGACTGTAGGAGAGTGTGGGAAATGGAGACAGGCTCTCACTGCAGAAGCCTGCTGCATTCACTGGAGAGTTTGTGTACTGTGGTCTCAGACAAAATTATTTCATAAGGCAAGTGATTCAGAACTTCTTCCTTCAGGGTGGGGCAGTAAGTACTTCACTGGATTGCTTAATGATAAAGCCAAACCATGACTAACATAAAAAGAACTTCACTCTACCATTCTGATGTAAGTAACTGAAATTCTATTCATGATGGACTTGCATTATGTACAATTTATGCCACAGCATTTTTCTAGTTAACCATTGTTAACTACTGTTCTCTCCACGTGTTTTTTTCATCCAAACATATCCCTCTGCAGACTACCAAACATTTTCTTTAGAAATATCAAAATGAAATGCATTAACCTGGTGGGTCTTCGGATGGGAAAGCACTGGGCTTAGAGAAAATAGACCTGATTGCTCACCAGCTGATGGAACTAGACGCTGGTGGGCGTTGTTGGGTCCTACTGCCAGGCTGCCTGTCGTAGTAACATGGAAAACTGCTGTTGTACCCTGTGTTACGGGAAACCAGCAGTGCTTGTTAAGATGTTCTTCATATGATTCAAATATGAT
This sequence comes from Centrocercus urophasianus, assembly GCF_019232065.1. Classification (NCBI taxonomy): domain Eukaryota; kingdom Metazoa; phylum Chordata; class Aves; order Galliformes; family Phasianidae; genus Centrocercus; species Centrocercus urophasianus. Next base: position 20,604,147 of record NW_024884722.1, read on the forward strand.
TTGCAGCTGTAAATCACTTTCACTTATCTGACGGGTTCTGACCACGACTGACACAAGTGATTACTTGCAAAGAGTGCCCACGCTGCAGCGGCTGGGCCTGTTAGGACTTGGGCTCTGGTTGGGGAGCACTGCCCGGGCTGCCGCAAAGCGATCACCGCGCTCGCGGCGAGCAGACTCGCAGCTTATAGAGCTGTAAGGGTGGCTGCTCGCCCGGAGCCGCTCCGTGTGCGGGGCCCTCCCGTGAGCGGAGGAAGAGCGGCAGCGTCGCGGGGCGGAAGTTTCTCGACCCCGTGAGCGGTGTGCGGGGCTCCCCACGCGAGCGCCGCTCGACTGACCGAGACTCTAGAGGCAGAGGCTCCACCCGCCTCGTTCCGCGCGGGGTGAGCGGCGGATGCGCATCGGGTGCCGGGCGCGGCCGTTGCCGCCCTCCTCCGCAGGCCCCGCCCTCCCGCGAGGACCCCTTTCCTTCGCCAAGCCGCCCGAATCGGCGCCTGCCGGCCCGTGCCGCTCCCACCCGGCTCCGCACCGAGGAGCGTGGCGTTCCGCACGGCCGGCGCCTCGCGTCCCCGTGCCGGGGTCGCTCGGGGTGGGTGGACGGGCGTTCGAGGCGCCCCGTGGGGACGGGCATCTCTCGGGACGGCCCGGGTCGTCCGGGGTCCTACGAGGCAGCGGCGGGCGGGCGGATCGGTGTCTCCTTCACTTCGCCCTCCAGTGCCAGCGGCCGCAGCAGCGCGGCCTCCTCACGGCGAGACCCGCTCGCGCCCTCGGCCCCGCTCCGCCCGGCCCCGCCGCCCTCCCGCGCTAGCCAGGTGCCGGCCCGGGCTTCGGCTCGTCCCGCGGGGGCGGGTGAGGCGGGCGGGGTGCGGGCAAAGGGCTGCGAGCGGGGCCGGGGGCGCCTTCCTCGGCCTCAGACTGGGGGCGGCTGGGAGGGACTGGGCGGCGGGGGGCCGGGAGGGCTCAGGGCGCTCCGCCGTCCGCGATGGCCTCGGCCGCGCCCGGCAGCGGTTACATAAGGGGCGGCGGCGGCGGCGGCGGCGGTGACGGTGGTGGGGGTCAGGCGCGAGGCCCAAGATGGCCGCGCGGAGCGTTCACCTTGCGGCGGCAGCGGGCGCCGCGCGGCCTGGGGCCCGGCCCGCTGCGAGAGGGACCTCCGTGCTGCTTCGGCTTTCCGAGCACGTAGCGAGCCTGCGGCTGTTTGACTCTCTCTCCCTTCTCCGTAGAGTCTGTGCGTTGGCCTAGCTATGGCTGCGTCGCTCGCGTGCCAGGCGCCGAGAAGTAGGGAGGCAGTTACAGCGAGGGTAGTGAGTAGCTCTCGGTTAGTAGCGCTGTTCGTGTAAAGGAGGGCAGCGTTAGAGCGGATGTCTAACGATATTTTCTGTATCTACTTATTGCTATTTTCAACGATGGGATAAAATTCCACTGTAGTTATTGCCACTTAAAAAGTGTATGCCAGTGCTTATGTATTTTTTTCTTAATTCTGTGCCCTCTAGGCTGATCCTCAATGTTCCGAGGTCTGGAAATGGTTATTGAAGTCATTGGTGTACCTTAATTACTGGGTGTGGGGCTCCTTCCAAGTATTGCCTCGAAAGACAGCTGTGATGTAATGATTGCGACAGCCTTCTCGCATCACCATGGCATTTTTTTTTCTTTTTACTTTGGAAGAAAGCATATTTAAATAGCAGATGTTCTGTTTTTTGTTGGTTTTTTTTTTTTTTTTTTTTTTTTTTTAAATTATTATTATTTTTTATTTTTTTTAGGGCTGTATAGAAAGGGAGGATAAAATGAAAAATCAGGGTGGGATGCCTACCTGATATAAGTACCTTGTGTGCTCCTTGAATGGGCATTATTTGATACCTGCTGTCACAACCAGCTTGTTGTCATTAAGTGGTGGCTTTAAGTGCTTCTAATTAGTAGTTTAGATGAAAGGCACTTCAAAACATGCTTGAAGAAAATTACTCGTAATTATAAGGATTTGCGAATCTAGTGAATTTATCAACACTAGAGGAAACAAGAATGATATTTTTTGGCTTTTAATGAGCTTTCTGATGGTGATAACAGCTTACCGGGTGCTTTATGTACCCCTAAATAACTTTTCTTCTCATGTCCCTGTCAGTTTATGAATTATAACAGCAGTGTGAAGGTCATAAGCTGTTTTAACTTCTTATCAGGAAACCCAGGCCTGTAGGCTGGAGTGGCTGACAAGGATTAGTCAGTTTCCTGCAGCAGGGAGGATGCTTAACTTGGCTAAATAATAAAAACAGCAGTATCCTTTTACTGCAGTAATTCTATTAATTTAGGTATAGATACTAAAAAAATATTATTTTTTAAACTTTAGGGCCTTAGCATAAATCTCTTGTTTGTAGTGAATGTCTACTTAGCTTGGGAACATTAAAGATGAAAGAAAGTTTATTATACAGTCATTTATATTTATACATAGTAGCCTTTAGCACAGACATGCTTTTTGACACTTCTAAACTAGTAATAATTATTCTTCTTGAGATGGTAGTTGGCCCTACTCATAAGATGAGTGCATAGCTAAAACTTCTCAAAGCCCTTCTAAGCTATTAATGAATTGAACAGCAGGGATTTGGAGTGAGAGAAGGTCAGTGCTCCCACACTTCCTTGAAATTTGGTCCTGCATCTGCTACTTTCTCATCACTGGGGCTCATATCTTTCTGCTATTGAATCTTCTTTTCCTTAGACTTACATTATTAGTTATTTTCTTAAGAATTTACTCAATGCAGGAACGGATTTGTTTGATATTCTCCGGAAAGTGCTGGATAGATTCCTTTACCGATTGCATGTAGAGCTTAGCATTTGTTGCTGAAGAGGTTTTTGGTTTTTCTTTCAAACTAGGCTAAACATAGATGATTTGGCTACCATGCAGTTGAAGTTGTCCTCTTGGGGTTCGGGAAAATGGAGAGAGGCATCTGGGAAAACTGCAGTAGATTGTAGAAAAATAATGTTAAGGCACAAGACTTCTTTGTACGATAAATGTTTTAAGAATAGTGGTTGTTTGTACAGTTAGGCTGTATCTGGCAGTTATAATCAATGTATATTTTTTGTGGATGCTGTAGTGTAACAGTCTGTTTTACTGGAATGATGCCCTAAGGGAAATAATTCTGGGTCAGGTGTTTTCAGGCAAGTTTTCTTGTTATGTAGGTAAGGCCAGAAAAGACAGACTTTTCATTTAAAAATATGGGTGAACATTGGGAGAGGAAGAGCCTGCTTTGATCCCATGTGACTAAAATACTTGTTGAGATCTGCAGGAGGTGAACAATTCCAAAGTCTGATGATGATAATTGAAATCTGTTTACAAGTGCTTTATAAGAATGGAAAGTTTTCAGTTGAAAATGAATATGTGAGAGTATAGTTGTCATTATTTGTTTTAGATTCTGAAGATGTTTTTCTGTTTGAAACAAAATCGACACTGGGATGAGATAGACAGTGAATTATGTTAATCTGACTTCCAGAAGAGCACGTGACCAATTAATTTTAAAATCAGATTTTTTAATTTTTTGGTTAGACAATTTTAAAAAGGAAGGTTTTTGACTGTTCAGGCTTTTTTATGATGCTTATCTAGCTAGTGTTAGTGTTTTCCCCTTTGTTTTTGTGACCCTTTTAGGGAAGTCACCAAGTTTGTGAAATACTTTCTGTTTTCTGTATTTTAAAACTCCTGAATAGGCTGTGTCTAATAGTGGCCTTTCACTATTGAAATAGAAGGACATTAGTCACCAAAGGAGGGTAGAGATGGAGAGTATCCTCTCAGGGAGGAGAAGCATTGTGCAGACCTGTGTGGGACCTTAGACTGGCATCCAGCAGGCCAGGGAAGCTTGGTCAGATCTGGTCTTGAATGACAGGCTCTTTAACAGTGAGTTTGCCAGAAGCTCCCTGTCTGAGAAGAGCTCTCCTTACAAGTCCATTTCCTGTTCTCACCTGTATGACTTGTTCCTTTTGAACTAATGAGGAGCTCACCCTCCCCACCCTTGCCCCTAGACTTAAACTCTTGCCCTGTGTAAGAGGAAAGATCTTCATCTGAATAATTGCTGGTTAACAGCCCTTGAAGATACTTTCCAAATCTTGTCTTTACCATTTTAAATATTGGGCAAGTGATGTTGCAAAACAAATATGCGCTTTCACATATTGAAAATGAAACGTTGTGGGTCTTCTCCGAAAACTTCCATAAGCATCTGACTTTGTGAAAGTTAAGGAGGTATCTACTAACATTGCAGCATTCCGTGTTTCTCCCTCCCTGGTTTTCAGTGAGCTTTCAGTTGGTTTGTGATAATTAAAGACGTAAGCAATAAATCAACTTGAAAAGTAAAGATTTCTCTGGTGACCTCTTGACAGTAAGTGGGCTGCCTGTGCTAAGAAAATGTTTAGTGTCTGCAGTGAACATCAGAAAATCTGTATATTTTCCACAAAGTAATGTAATTGTTTGAACCATCTGTCAAGTGGAATCTGCCTTTAAAGAAAGAGCATCGTTAACCGTTGTGCTGGTGTTCTTGTAGGAGTGCATAGTAGAAGATTGAATTGTAATTATGCCATTACTTTTCAGCTCCAATGGCTATTCCTCCATCATATGCAGACCTTGGCAAATCTGCCAGAGATATCTTCAACAAAGGATATGGTGAGTCAATACAGTGTATTGAGTGTGCTGCAGGAATGAATTGACTAGTTTAGCATGGATGTGGAGTTCAATGAATGCTCAAATGCCTGTGCTTCTGGTAGGGAGGAGACTGTGTTTCATTTAAAATATTTCTATCAGCTAATGTGCCAGCAGAAGCTTTTTTGTGAGCTATTTTGATATGAGTTCTGCTAAACCTTACTGCATTAACCACATTAATGTTATGTGAAGAGGTGTTGCAGAAGCATCCACTGTTACACAGCTTAGGAGTACCTTTGCACTTCCTTTACAGATTTTTGTGCCAAAGCACTTGTTGGTACACAAAGGCAAATATACCACTGTAACATATGGTTTTGTTGTTGGGGTTTTTTTGTTTGTTAGTTGGTTGGTTTGTGGTTTTTTTGGCACAGCAAGAGGAAGGAGTGATCTGAAAGAATTCTCTGACATTTTTAAGTAGCATAGTTTAAAAAAAGAAGTGCTTAGTTGCAGTGCTGTTTATTTCAGGTCTTAGGAAATTCATACAGGAGCTCATTCTCCAAGGCTAACTCTCAAGTTTGAGTGTAAGAAAATCAAATTATTCTCCCATAGTCCTCATTATGCTCTGGTGGCTGTGTATTTCCTAGTGACACCACATTCAGACTTTTTCTTTGAGGTCTGTCTTAGTGCTGAGGCGACGATTTTATGCAATAGGGTTGCTCTTTAAATGGCATTGAGTACAGAGTAGATACCATTCAGGGAACAAGAGAATGTATTCTGTCTGTCACTAAGTTTACTCTTGGAAGCCATCTTTTGTTAGTATTAAGTACGGTATACAACAGAGAGCTATTCTCTGCTAATTCTTTAGTGATGACAGACCAAACTCCTGGTTTGTTCTTAGGATGACCTCCTCTACTGCTGTAGCATCTGAAATTAGAGTGTAACAGAAGTCAGCCTACGCTGGGCTTTTTATGTGTATGCTTATATGTGTGTATATATACACACACTTCTGGGAAACCAACATCGTGAAAAATCTGCATAGTCTTTAGTTAAAGCTTAACTTTTTAACTGTAACTTCTGTTTATTAAGGGTTTGGGCTGGTGAAACTGGATGTGAAGACAAAATCTGCAAGTGGAGTGGTGAGTTTAAATACTTACTCATTGTATTTCTAGGGGCTGAATGTTCAGATGCTTGTTTAATTATATATGAGCACTTTCCAGATGCCATTATGTAGCTTGTAGGTTATATTAATGTTACTAATGATAATTTCAGGAGCACATAGAGCTCTGACTTCATTCTGAATATAATGCTACTATTGCAAATATCACATAAAACAATAACAAAGCTTTCTTAATCTTTGTAAAATAAAAAGGTTTCTTAGCTGTCCCTCGTGTTAAGACTAAAAAAATATTTGACATATTATTTGCTGTTTAGCATGCAACTTTGTTTCTGTAAATTTTTGACACCTTGATCCATGTGTGAAGTAGTTGGCAGTGAGACAGCACTGTGCATTCCCTTTAAAAGGTATTTAAGTGCTGCTGCTATGTTCCATGATAGGTATCTTGGTCATGCAAGCAGTACCTCCTGCAACTCCCGTCTGTTTTTAGAGCAGACTTCACAAGATATAAAAGTAGATTTTTTCCCTCCACCAAGAAGAGGAAGTTTTAATTGTGTAACTGGCTGTTTAAAAACAAGGTGTGTGGGTTATGTGCTGTTTTTTTTATAGAAGCCTGCATTCCAACAGAAACACTGTTTGCAAGGGCCCTGTTATAGGTGTAGTGCTGCTTCTTTTTGTTTCTGTCAAGGTTGAGTGGTTATCCTGCTAAAACTCACTGCAAAATTCATGTTCTTGTGTGAATCCCATTTCAGTTACAACACCTCTTTCCCAGGAAGGGAATGTGCATAAGCATATGTTAAGGACTCCTGGTTTGGTTTGATTTTTCTTTTTTCCTTTCCCTCAATAGTGCCAGACTTAGCCTTATTTCAGGAAGTTTTTTTTCTTCTTTTCTTATGGGAACAACTGTTTTGCTTTTGAGTTGCATTTTAAACCTCAATTTTGTAAGAGTGGTGCATGCTGCGTTTGAGATGGAGGGTGAGAAGGGAGAAGCCTGTAATGTGAATGTGAGTCATGTAGTTCTTCTCCATGGTATGTTGCTGTCTCCCAAGTTATCTAAGGTTATGTAGAACAAGATCTTCAGTGAAGAAAGGTCTTTTCTCTTTTGTTACTTCGTCAGGCTTTCAGGATCACATGTTTGTTCAGTATAACATGGACACTGTCCTTTTTAGGAATTCACAACATCTGGTTCATCGAACACAGACACTGGAAAAGTGAATGGAAGCTTGGAGACCAAATACAAGTGGGCTGAGTATGGGCTGACTTTCACAGAAAAATGGAACACAGATAACACTCTGGGAACAGAAATTGCAATTGAAGATCAGGTAATAGATTAGCTGAGTATTCATTTATTTTACTGAACCAGTAGAACTGAATTTATAGCTTTATTTTCTCATCCTTCAATTAGATTGCCAAAGGCTTGAAGTTGACGTTTGATACAACTTTCTCACCAAATACAGGGTAAGTTTTTTTTGCCTTTTCCCTTGTGTATCATGCTACACGTGTGGTTGGTAAATGTTTCATCTGCTGTGTCAAATTAACACATGTTTGTTACTGATCCAGATTAGCAAACCCCAATGCTAAAGGCTTCTGCTTTTCCACATTGCATCTTATTCTAGGGGCTTAGTATTGGGTACTTCACAACTATCTATTTCTTTTAATTTCTGAGATAAAAATATTTAGTTGGACTATTACAGGAAATATGGAGATGTTTCTACCTTCATCACAATGCATGTTTATGTGATTTTTGTTTAGTTTCTTGATGAGTTACTCGTGCTTTGGGCCAGTCTGTTGGATGTATGTGCATGGCATTTGGGTCCATTCTGTTGAGGCATATGGCTCAAATTTGTCTGCTCATGGAGAATGATCAAACTGTGTTAAGATTAACTGTTTCTCTGTTTCAGAAAGAAAAGTGGTAAAATTAAGTCAGCATATAAACGTGAATGCCTAAACCTAGGTTGTGATGTTGACTTCGATTTTGCTGGGCCTGCAATCCATGGTTCAGCTGTCTTTGGTTATGAAGGATGGCTAGCGGGCTATCAAATGACTTTTGATAGTGCCAAATCAAAATTGACAAGGAATAACTTCTCTGTGGGTTACAAGACTGGAGACTTCCAGCTTCACACCAACGTGTAAGTACTGGAAATTGTATCCTGTTCTACAGAAGCAAGATTTTTTTTGCCTTCCTGTTATATACATACTTAAACTACTTGTGCTTGCAAGGCACTTAAGCAGCATGCATTTTTTAGTATCAAACTTTGTAAATAAATAGTACTTCATCCCTTTTTCAAAATGCTAAATACACCAAGTAATGACTTGTTAACATTTGTAGTATGATACATGCTATAGTTTACCAAATACTTGGAAGCGTGATAGGCTTGTTATGCAGAGCTGGTCAAAAGACTTTATGCAGCTTTCCCCATGTGTTGAGCTGTATCTGACTGTAATTCAGGAGGTGATCCATTTGTTAGAGGTAGCAATTAGTGTTGCACTACTTAAGTAGGCCAGAAGCACTTTCTGGAGCAAAAATACTTCTGCTTATGGACGTCTTGAGTAGGTACATCTTCCTGTATTGATGAGATGAGTGTGTAAAATGATTAGAGTGCAGCTAAAGCGGGAACCATCTTTATTCTGAACTTTCTTCAAATTGCATGTTTGTTAAAGACTGGGTTTTCTCCAGAGCAAGCTAACTAAAATCTCCCAAAGCTTCACTCTAATGCATTGTTTTGGTATGCTTATTTAGGGCATAACTTGATTTTGAGATGAACTTTCTTTTGAACGGGGACTGTTCTGTCTGGTTCTGTGGAAGTTGAGGTGAGGGAAGCTGCAAAACATGTTAGTCAGAATATAAGAATCCTATTTAATTTTGAAGCTTTTTTCATCTCCTCTTATCCAGTCTAAAAGTGGGAAGCAAACATTCTAAATTCTTATTTAAATAGAAATTTAAACTGTTTCTTTAAAAAGATTATGTAGATATTAAGAAGCTGATTTTTTCATCTGTGCAGCAATGATGGTTCGGAATTTGGCGGTTCAATTTACCAGAAAGTGAGTGACAACCTTGAAACTGCCGTAAACCTGGCATGGACAGCTGGTAGCAACAGCACTCGCTTTGGAATTGCAGCTAAATACAAGTTGGATTCCACTGCTTCCATCTCTGTAAGTATGGTTCTAACTGAAAGGGTTATGCTAAACTGAGAAGCTTTTTAGTTTCTGAGCACGTGTGTTAGTACAAAAGAAGATGAGTAATCAAAAAGTCTTGCAAGAGCTAGTCTTGGAATCCAAGTCATTATGAATAAAACAAGTAGTATTTAAATGATGCCTACAGTGAAGTCTATTTTATAATCTGGCTTAAATGTTGTATTATGTACAGAACTACACATACTTGTATAATAGAAACAAAAACCCCTTCATATCTGATTCTGTAAGCTTACAGATTGGAAACAGTTCTCTTAGTAAAAACTGTAAGAGATGCTGGTTGAATTCCGTGTTGCAGGGGAGTTTTATTTGTTATGAAATTAGAATTGAACTTGGAGTATTGGAATAATTCTACAGAGGAAGTGAGGCAAAGTGGGGGAAAAGAATTTTGCACATCCTTGTTATGTTGGTTCTCTGAAATGTCTACTACTTGTTTGGTTGGATATGCAAAGCATGAATTATTTTCTAACAATATGAATGTGGAGGATTTTTTCCAAAGCAGTTTGTTTTGGTGAGTTGCTGTGTTCTTCTCAAAGGAGTGTAGAGAAGTTCACCAGCCAAACTGCATTCCAGTAACAATTCTTCCTGCCTCTGCAATCCTGTCTGCACTTAAATGCTTATATTCTTTAGCATAGGTTGTGGGGCAGAGGCATAGTTAGGGAGACAGTCTAGTAAGCACAGTGAAAATGAAAGAACGTGTAGCACGTTGCTAACTGCTGAATAATAACAAAGAACTCTTCAATTAAAACATTTCAATTGCTTCTGTGTTTTTACTTATTTTCTCCAGGCAAAAGTGAACAACTCTAGTCTAGTTGGAGTGGGTTACACCCAGACCCTGAGGCCAGGTAAGGGCTTTCACATCTGTGTCTTTCACGCGTGACACAAACACCTGAGTTCTATGTATCTATATGCAATTGTTTTGAATTTTCAGAATAATTTTGTCTTGAAGGCAAAGTAGATGCTTGACAGCAAAGTCTGTTGCACATAAAACCTTTACGTAAGACAAATTAAGCTGTGTCTAATGGTATTTCTGCATTGTATTCCTCATTGATTTGCTTACCAGCTGTCACGTTCGATAGCTTAGCTTTAAACCTGCTCTGTTTAAACATGAAAACGCCTGTTAATGCTACATCACCATTAGTTAGTTCTCTATCTGAAAAACCAGTAAAAATCATGCTTGCACTCCCTCACAAATCCGTTTTTCTGTGCATAGTTTTCTTTCTTAATGCACACCTTAATGTAGAAGAATTTTGATGTATTTATCAAATGAAGTCTTTGGATATCCAGGTTGTAGAACAGTGTTTTTAAAGAAGTGTCTAGTTTGTTGGGTTCACATAACTAGCTTTCAGTGGATTTTGTATGTAAATGAATGTAGATAACTTTGAAGCAAAGTAATAAGAAATACAACTGAGACTTGTAATGACAGAGGTTGAGTTGCATGAAGGCTACTCTGCTTACGTGTTGTAAACATAATCTTTATAATTTTACAGGTGTGAAGCTTACTTTGTCTGCCCTGATAGATGGAAAGAGCATCAATGCTGGTGGCCATAAACTTGGTCTTGGCCTGGAATTGGAAGCTTAAAAAGGTGAAGAAACTGCTGCAGAGAAGGGATATCAGAAGAATTTGGCCTTAAAACGTATTTCCAATGTGACCAGCAGGCTTTTTCCCAAAACGAGTACAAGAGCTGTATTTGTATTTAGGCAGTTACTTGTTAGCTGGTTTCTAGTTAAATTGGTTTCCCGTCTAGTTACGAGTCTGCACTAGCGCAGTCACTTAAACATTATTTAAATGTATTTAACTGTTCAATGCGCTACCCACAAATAATGAAATAGACATCTGAGAAAACTGTACAATTGTGTGCATGTTTGTTTTATGTTCCTTTTAACATTCAATATTGCTGTTGAATGGAAAATCAATCAGTGGATATCTTGAAATGAGGTCAACGGTTCTGTCAAATCACCTTACGTAGAAATACATTTGGTATCCCAAGATGACTCAAATTATGAATAAAACAAGTACACACATACTTATGCCTCAGATATTTTAAGAGTTAAGATAATAGGGTAAGTGCTCAGTTAAGTTTTAACTAATGCTAACTCAAGATGTAGTGCTCTGTATCTTTGTGCAATTAAGGACTCACCCCATCCATGAAAATGCTGAATATAGCTGGTTTTCACTGAACAGTTAGATTCCTCAAGCAAGTCATGTATTTGGTTTTGTTTTGTTTCGTTTTTGTTCAGGTAAGGTAAGATTTGTCATGTCACGATGGCTTAAGTCCCTTATGTTTCATGGGCAAGATTTACTGCATTACTAGTTGGCCTGCTCGTGTAAAGAGTGCAGAGTGATTTCCATGCCATGTTAAGGCATTTAAAAACTGCTCCTTGATGCTTTTACACAAGGGAAGGGGGGGGAGGGAGGGGAAGAAATCCCACAAACACTTATTTGCTTATATTTGTATGAAGTGAGACTTAACAACTGCAACTGAATGTAATGGTACAACAGCCTGCTTAGCCCAAATACTGTGAGAGGTTTCTGCTTAAACTGAATGAAATAAAGGCTTAATTTTAAGTGGAAATGGAGGAAAATATATCCAATTTTGCTTTCTCTTTGACAGATAAATATTGGCAAATTTGGTAAGAAATGTCAAATAATAGAAAAACTCGGATATTCTGGAATTTCTAGAATTGTGTGAGGGACAAATCTCTTAAGATTGCACTCCTAAGAGCAAGCATAGCAAGTTGTGAATGTTTTTAATGTGGAATATTTTATACTTGTGCAGCTCTTCTAAGAAGAGGGTTTTATTGTTTTCAATGGTGTACCTTGGGTCTGGTTCTTAGTATCTCATAGCTGATATAGGTGTGTGTCTCTTTCTGCTTGATCTTGCAACATTTAGTTCACAGCAACTTTCTTTGTAGGGAAGGAGACTGCCTTATCAGGAAGTTCTGTCTATAGCTTGTAGTCTTAGCTCATCTAAAAGTCTTCATGATTTACTTGAGATCTTGGCCCATCCTGCATTATTGATCTCATACTGAATTCTGAAGTGCAACAGTAAACTGCCTGTATTCAGCCTTTAGCTACGGAATTGTTTAGCCACCTTCTTAGTGTAAGCTCTTTCCTACCTTCTGAGAAGACTGCTCAGCCTTTTGAGCAGGCTTCATGTAGTGTCTGATGAGTTCTGTTACCTGAAGAAAAGAAAGTTCAGCTGTGTGGGTCATTTTGGAATAGCTTTGGTGCCCAGTCAAAACGCCCTTTTAGGAGCACTTCCACCAGTGATGCAAGAAGCAGCACTTAAGATGCAGTTTGTTACTCTGTTGCATGCAAGCGTTTGTAAACTGGTAGTTTGAAGTGTTTTCGTATATGCTAGCACTTTTAAAACTAGAGACTGTGTGGCCAGACAATTGCATTTCAGTACAGATTCTCTTCAGTGTTGCACAGGCTAGTCCTGGAAAAAAAAAAAGCTGTCTGCCTGCATTTATTAACTGGTTGTAGCATTTGGGCAGATAAAGGGCTGTGTTTTGCTTATGAGCAAAGCCTTGTTTATGTCCTTAAAGCAGCATGGCTACAGCACTGAAGCTGCTCTCTGCAGTGTTTTGATAGGGCTCTTTGTGGTCTGGCTCCTGCTCTTATGCACGAGCCAACTACCTTAACCCTTTTTCTTTACCATCTGTTTACCTCTAGTTGTCTTTCTCAAGGTTGTATAATAGGCAAGTGACATAAAAGCGGGTACTTTAGAGTTTCTCTTTGGCTCACCTACAAATTGTGATGGGAAGCTTGAACCTATTCATTTTATTCCATGGTCAGAGGTAATATGCTGAGCAAGTCCTTAGCCTTTAAACCTTAAGCAGTTCTCTGTTATAATGTTGATAGGCCGTAGGTAAAATACAAGTAAGTAACACAGTAGTTAATTGAAAATGTCATAAACCACTACCTTGAGTAAGCAGAGGAAGTTTGATGTCTTATCTTTTGACATCTCTCAAGTAGGGCTTATAGAAGGCTTTCAAACTTTCTTTCCAGGTGTGCTGCAGAAGCTAGTGGTGTATCCAGAGTTCTGTGGTGAGGAATCTTAGTAGCTTTAATAAGCTTTATTTTGTTAGGAAATGTAAAAAGCCTTAATGATAATTTTCAGCACTAGCCAGCCTTTCCTCAGTGGTCATTCTGAACAAAATAAAGATGCTTGGGCTCCTCACTGATCTGAGTGTGGTTGTGCATACATAGTGATGAACTGTAGCGCTGTTTTTCTGCCTGGTGTAGCTGAATAGGGATTGTCTGTGCATATTGCAAGGAGGCTTAATATTACTTCCGTAAGTAAAACTTTCATATGATGCTGATCCCCTCCCTTTATTTTGCGAGCTACTGGGTGACTCAAACATCTATTGTTCCTGTTATGCTGTAGCAATTCCCCAGGTCTCATGAACTTACTCATAGTTCAGCATGGTGTGCTATATTCTTAAATCTGTCTTTTGTGCACTGCAGTCTTAAGAAACCGTGAAACTTGTCTGGATCTATTTTGGGTGTGGAAGCCTTTCACACCCAGTACTGGGGTACAGGTTTGTAAATTTCCTTTGGGTGTTGCTGGGATACAGCCAGGTTGCACTGGAGTGTACGTGCTGCCCTCTGCCGTCCTGTCCTTGTGCTGGGCTTGCTGCTCTCCAGCGGGCACAGAGCTACTGCATTTGAATCTTAAGCAAAGCTGCTTCTACAGAAGGCAGAACTGAGCAGGTGTTACCGTCCATGTGCAAGTGATTCAGCCCCGTTGGCTTCCTGAGGAGTGAAGGCACAAAGAACTCTGCCACTAACTAACATAACAAATCCTAACAGCAGGTGTAAATGTTTGCTGTGCCTTGCCAAAAAGGAAAACTCAAAGAACAGTCTGGCTGGGTTCATACGTGACATGGAAGGGCTGTGTTTGTTGCAAGCTGTACTGATGTGCTACTCAGTCTCTCTTTGCTGCAGGACACTTCTGTTCCTGATCTGGAATAGGAAGAAAACAAATCATATCAGTTCCTGTAGTGTGTACATTGTGTTTTAGTGACGCTTCTCATTACAAAGCTCCTGGGCCCGACTTGTGATTGTCAGGCTCTCCATGTGCTGTGAGGTCAAATAGAAAGCAATAAACAACTTTTTAATTTATTTAGCTTAATGATGCAACTAGTTTTTGCTTCAGCTGTGAGTATAATGCTAATGCTCATGTAAAGAGAGTCAAAATGGACATGCACAGCAATTTCTGAAAAAAATAATAACAATAAAAATCTAGAAATGCTGTTAGAAGGTGGGGGTGTTAGAGATTTGGTTACAATCCACACTTTGTCATACGGTCATGTTTAACTACTAGTGTTGGGAAAAGTGCTGACAATGCTAAAGGTGGCAAGCAAGGGTTTTGTTCAGTGCCAAATATTTGACCTTTACTATAGCACATTATAGCACATGTTTCTACATGAGAGTTTTGTGCTGAGTGCAGTGCCATGCAGATACTTGCAGTAAGCTCCTGCTGGTTATCAGAAGCACGCACCAGAATCTTTCAAGAGGCTGTGGGTGCTGTCAGGATGTGCTTTGTCCTGGGTCCACTGGGGAAGGCCCTGGTGTGATAGTAACAGCTCTGCATATTGAACTCCATGTTTTTAGTGACTCTGAATCTTCTGTGTTTACTTATGCTCCTAGGAGCATTAACATGAATAGGTACTACCAAATCTTACTAATCTCGTTTGCTGTGCTCGCTGGAGTGCCTTTGGGTGTGCTGTGTGAGTCACAGCTACCCATGCTTTATAACCACAGCCCGTATGGGTAGGAAAGCACAGGGAGCAGCTCACAAAGAAATAATGAACTTTGGCCCTAGATATTTTTAATTTATCCACGATGTTGTTATTTAAAACCTTAACCATGACAAGTGTAAGACATGCTTAGTTTCTTCATTTAGGATATCGAAAATCACGCTGTGTGAAAATAGGTGCTATCACTAAGGTGAGGATGTTGGGGAGGGGTATTTTTTCCTGCAGGCATGAAGTGGGGATGTTTTCTCCCGCGGCTGCTGAAGCAGCGTTGTTGCAGCTGCAGCGACCCAGCGGTACGAGTGGCGGCAGGATCTGCGATGTGCCGCAGCTCCGCTGCGCAGCGCGGCCCGTGGGTCTGCTCTGCCATCTGGCGGCCACTGCCTGCCTCGTTCGTCTCTCTTGGGAAGGTAATAGAACCGGACGGAGCTCCTTTCTTTGCTGTTCCTTATGCACAGTGGGGAGCCCCGGGAGGTGGCGGGGATGGGGCGCCCTTGCAGTCCGTAGGTAAAGGCTGGTAGGTGCGTGGCAGCTCGGCTGGTCAGCTGCTTCAGAGGGCGTTTGGTGACAGATTGCTGTGTGGAGGACAGCAGCAAAACCTGCCCGTTCTAGCACAGGATAAGCTGTTTTACCATGACTGTGATTTCTAAGTTTTGCAATTTTTTTGGTGATGGTATTGTGAAGACCAAAGCGACAGGTGTTCTTAACATTCCAGCCAGTTACAGTCCATCATGAGGGTCACCTGGTGCTGTTACCACTTCTCTAATTGATAGCAAGTGCTGCTGGGATGGAGAGGTTGGATGTGGGCTGATTGCTGCACTTGTGTGTTCCTTTAGTGGGACTGGCTCTGTCTGGTGCCCTCATAGAGGAGTGGAGGTGTTCTTTCTGCCAGATGACAGCACCAGGTTGGGTGTGTGGTAACCTGGTGTTTTGTAAATCTATGTTTTCTGAAAGATACTGAAGTAAACTGCAGTTCATAAGCAACTAATTTGGATGCTGCTGCTTAGCCTGGCTTCTATTGCAGTCTTCATAGCACAAGGCTGACCTCCCTCCCCCGGTGTTTGATAAATGTTTTATTTTTACTTTGCTTTCTTGAAGTTTGTTGTAAGATGTGGTACAATGTTTAGTCTGACATAAAAGCCCTCCCTCTGTCCGGGGTACTTCAGTACGTCATTGGAACTGTTTGCATTGCTCCTTCATGCTTTTTCCTTGCTGGGAACTGTCCAAACACTGACTCAAAATCCCTGTTTCCTACGATTTCTTCTTTGTGCATTACAATTTTACATCCCTCTTGCTTCATGGCTTTTGAAATCCTTGGAGGAGATGCAACAGGAAGCAGTCAAAATGATTTGGTGCTGTCGTAGCTGTTGTGATGCAATTTCCTTTTATGGAGATGAAGCCAAACACAAGGTGGAAAGAAAAGATACTTAAACATAGAAAAGTACTTGCAGCTTCTGCTGGTGAGCTTGGCTCCCTAATTTCCTCCACTTCTGTTGGAGAACCATGACCACAGTGTGAGGCAGACTGGGGATGTAGCCAGCACTTATCTAGAGCTGCCTGAAGTGAGCTGTTTCCCTGCTTGGAGGTTTTCCACACCTTAAATTAGGTCAGGAAAAAGTAAGTCAGAGGTATAGTACAGAAATGCTTGACCATAAAATTAGTATGTATATAATGCACATTTATAATTGAGGTGGTGAAAATTAAGATTGCTTATGCACATTTAGTCTTCTGTAAACTTCCAGTGCTTAGCTTTGCAGCCTTAAGCATGTGTGTTTAATGCAGTTTGTGGGGCAGCCATGAAAGCTCTATGAGCTCAGTGAACAGGCTCTGGCTGCATGTGCTTCGTTCTCGTTAAGGGTGTATTATAGTCTGTATTTGGAAGTTTAAATTCACCCTTGGAGTTACGCTTGTGCTAAAGGGCATGATGGCATAGCTGTCATGTGAGTGACTGTGCTGTAAATTAAGGAAGGAAATCACAGTGGTAGCCATACAAGTAACCGTAGCTTGGGGACGAAGAGAGGAGAGAGAAGATCTTAATGGTACCTGGGCTACTTTCACTTTACACAGGAGTGAAGTGGGGGCCCCAGATCTGTGTTTTGATTAAATGCACCTGTACTTCTGCCTCTGTCAAATTTGTCTTTGTCAACAAGTCAAATTGGTGTCTTGGTTAAACCCACTTCAGCGAAGGCTGGATTGGGATTTTTTTTCTAGCAGTCGAATCTATCAGATAAGACTTGGTGCTACACAACCCTCACATGTGTTGGGAAATGTTAGGTTTGGAATTGCAGGCTGGGCTCTCAGCAGGGCACTGCTCTGGCCTGTGTGTCCCTGAGATGAGGAACGGCTCTGCCTGGTGCATGCACTGGCTGCAGGCAGGCCCAGTGGCACAGCAAAGATGGCTCTGTGTATTTTTGAATCATAGAATTGTTAATGCTGGAAAGATCACTGGGGTCACCTGGTCCAGCCATCAACCTCTACCTGTGACCACCTTACGCCATGTCCCTCAGTGTCTTACCTGCCCTTTTCTTGAACACCTCCATGGACAGTGACTCCACCATCTCCCTGGGCAGCCCATTCCAGACCACTCCTTTAGAGAATAAGTTTTTCCTGATATCCAACCTGAACTCCCCTGGCACAACTTGAGGTCATTCCACTCTGTCCCACTGCCGTTAGCTGGAAGAAGAGGCCAACCCCACAACCTCTCAGGTAGTTATAGAGAGCGATAAGTCATCCCCTGAGCCTCCTCCTCTGCAGACTGAACAATCCCAGTTCCCTCAGCCACTCTTCATAAATCTTGTGCTCCAGACTCCTCACAACTTTGCTGCCCTTCTCTGGACACGCTCCAGGATTTTGATGTCTTTCTCGTAGTGGGGAGTGGAGGGAAAACCTGCTGCTTTTTGTTCATGTACCATCTTGTTGAGGGTTTGACCTAGTGAGCATGGTTCTGTCATTGCACTCTGATAGAGAATTAATGCTGTCCTATTCTGGGGATGTTTTTTGAGCCTGTCTACCTCAGCTCAGTAGACAGTTGAAAGGGAACAGAAGAAGGCCCTGTGATTTCTTTCAGGCCATATTAATCTCTTTGATATAATGCATGTGACAGCACAGTAGTTGCACAATTATCTGTGTCTTTCTGCTTTGGAACGACCCCACTAATTACTTTTCATTGAGAAGATGGATTAAGTAGCTTGGGAGAGTGTTTTATAGCAGCTGACGTTTAGGTGGCCGGATGATGTGGAAGGTGACTGGGTGAAGTTGGCACAGCAGTGCCTGCTGACAGGAGGCTGAGGGACTGTGGGTGCAGGCACCTTGCCCATCTCTGCTCATAGGGCTGCAGGCAGGTGCAGTCCCTGTGCGGGGTGGTGGGGAGATGCTGCTGCTGCCTTTGTACAGCTGTTGTGGCCTTGTGTGGAGTTTGCTCCAGAGTAAGCAATAATGGTCTTAAAAAAATCACCAGTTTGGATTGGTCCACCTATATATTCTTTTAAGTGATTCCTCTTTTAACTCTAAGCTACTCCAAGGAGATATTTTTGGCTGACCTTTAAAAGTAAACTTCCAATGTTTGCTTCCTAAAAAAAAAAAAAAAGAAGCATTTCAAATTGTAAACTTACATCATGAACAAGTGTAAGGTTTCTTATGCACATCTTCGAGTAAGTCTTTTTGACTTACATTTGTAAGAATATAGTTTTGCAAGTTTCTCTTCACCTGTTCTTCAAGAAATTTGTCTGGTTTTGCTTTTAGTTGTTTGTGGATGGTTTTTTTTTTCATGCTCCCTGCTGGAGGTTTTTGCTGCCTCTTGGGATTCTGCTACAGGCCAGAAATCCCTGAGACCACATATGAAATTTTGTGTCCAGTTCTGGGCTTCCCAGCTCAAGAAAGATGGGGATCTTGTAGAGAAAGTCCAGAAAAGGGTTACAGAGATGATCAGGGGCCTGGAGCACTTCCTGTGGAAGGAAAGGCTGAGAGACCTGGGACTGTTTAGCTTAAAGAAGACTGAGATCTTATCAGCGCTTATAAAGGAAAGCCCTACAGAAGGATCTGTACAGGCTGGAATGATGGGCTAAGACCAATGGTTTGAGCTTCAGCAAGACCAGATGCAGGGTCTGTTGTGACCTGCACTTTGGTCCCAACAACCTCATGCAGTGCTACAGGTTTGGGGCAGAGTGGCTGGAAAGCTGCGTGGTGAGAAATGATCTGGTGCTGCTATTCATTGTATTGCTGAATATGAGTCAACAGTGCAGCCAAGAGGGCCAGTAGCACCCTGTCTCGTATCAGAAATAGTGCAGTCAACAGGACAAAGGTGATGGTCATCCCTCTGTACTTGGCTCTGGTGAGGCTGCACCTTGAGTACTGTATTCAGTTTTGGGTCTATTGCTACAAGAAAGACATTGATACCCTTGGACGTGTCCAGAGACAGGCAACAAAGCTGTGAAGGATCTGAAACACAGGTCTTACATAGAGAGCAGCTGAGGGAACTGGGATTATTTAGTCTGGAGGAAGCTCAGGGGAGACCCTATCACACCCTACAATTCACTGAAAGAAGGTTGTAGTGAAGCGAATTGGATGTCAGACTCTTTTCCCAGGTAACAGCAGTAGAACAAGAAGTAATGGCCTCAAATTGTGCTGGAGGGTTAGGTTGGATATTAAGAAAAACTTATTCTCTGAAAGAGAGGTCAAGCCCTGGAACAGGCTGCCCAGGGAAGTGGTGGAGTCACTGTCCCTGTAGGTGTTCTAGGAAAATGGAGATGTGGCACTGAGGGACCTGGCTGTATTGTGATGTGTTGATGTTGGACTAGATGGTCTTAGTTTCCAACCTTAATGATTCTATGATTCTAAATATCTGAAGAGAGAGTGTCAAGAGGATGAAGTCAGGCTCTTTACAGTGGTGTCCAGTGACGTAACAGTGGCAACAAACAGGAATGCAGAAAGTTCCATCTGAACATGAGGACAAACTCCTTTACTTTGAGGACTGTTCCAGAGCACCAGGTGTAGGTGCTTGGAGAGGTTGTGGGCTCTCCCTTCCTGAAAGCAGTCAAAACCTGCCAAGTTCCTCTCCAGTGCAACCTGTTGCTTTAGCAGAGGAGTTGGACTAGATGTCTCCAGGTGGCCTTTCTGATCCCTGGGATTCTGTGATTCTTTGTATCAGTGACTCCTGTGGCAGTGCCGTGCTGACACTGGGTGTTTTGTAAGCCCCTTCTCCCCTGGAAAGCAGACTCTTCTGTCAATGTTTTGGATCTGGGGGGATTTGAATTCGGGGTACTTTGAATGTACAACTTGGTTTCATCCCATGTGCTCTACATGCATGCAGTAGCTGGGTATTGTATTTACTTGTGCCAGTAGTAATAACACTCATTAACTCATTTGCAAATATAATTTCACAGTGTCAGAAAGTTACTGCTTTCAGTTTACTAACAAACCCGGTGTCCCTACCCCAGCATAACTCAAAAGGTTGCTGTAAAAATGCACAATCCCTTGGTTTTTCAGTAGGCTGAATACTAGGATAAAATTATGAGCCTTTAAACTAAATAATAATTTTTTCCTTGTAGCTTGAGATCTGTTCAATCAATAATCTTTCTGCTAACTCTGGGGAGAATTTTAGTTGCCTCCATAAAATGTTTTAATTATTTAAAATCATAAAATATAAGTAGGCACAATTTGCTTGGAACTCATTAGGGAAATATATGAATAAGAAGAAAAGATGATGTTTGCTTCTGCATTAATTTAAAGCAGTCTCTAAAATATGAAATCTAATCCTGGAAAGCGGTGACTTATCAGCAATGTTTACTTTTCCTATAATAGGAATAAATATTAAAGCAGCTAGTTATGTGCTTATCCCTACAGTGTTGCACAGAGGCAGAAAGGATGACAAATAACTTGTCTGAAATCCCACATTAATTTCCCTCTTTTAAAGGTTTTATGTTTGTTCATTTCCTTTTCCAAAACATTGCCTTTAAAATTATTATTATAAACCAGGTGACTTAAGCCATGAGTAGTTGCAAATGCATGAGACCAATTTGTGCGTGATTAGATTTAGGCAGGGGTAATGCTTTATTCTGAGGCAAGCCCTTGAACCTGGAGCAAACATGGGGCAGAACCTGCAGCAGTGAGCTTGGTTGCTCCCTGCCCAGTACTTCTTGCTTGGTATCCGGTCAGAAATCCCTGCTTGGAAGGCCGCTCTGGTTGCACTTATGGCTTTTCACATGTTGATTCTGGGAAGCATAAGAAAGTGGTGCTGCTGAAGTGGAAATGAAAGGAGTAGTAAAATAAAAACTGATGGAAAACACCTGGTAATCAGTCCAGAATCCATATGCGGGGAGCTCAGAGGCTCCTTAAATGAGATGGCACATCCCTCATGAGGAAGAACATCTGGAGCTGTTCAGCACGGCCATGCTGCAGCTGCAAGGTTCAACTGCTGCTGTGCTGAGCATCAGCAAGGCTGCAGGGCCTGAGATGTGGTACGTGCCAGGTCCTTGCTCCTGAGCGGCTGGGGAGCTGCTCGTGTGTCAAAGGAGAGGACTTGGATGAAGCTTAGTCATGTTCCTTTCTGTATATCTTAAGGGCTTTATCACAAGAAGCACACCAATTGTCTTCAAGAAGCAGTTCACAGGAATTGCTGACCATGTGTAATGTAGTTAAACTTGAACAGACTAAAAGCACTTCAACAGCTCAGTCCTGAGTGCTTCCCAAGCTGCAGGTAACTCCAGGATCCTGCTGTCTTCCCTCTGGATATAGTGGAAGAGGTCAGCAGTGTTGCCATGCGCTGCTTTATGCTGAGTGAATGTTGGCTGCTTATTGGAGTTGCAGTTACTAAAAGATTCTAATTCCGCTTTGCAAGTCTTTAGTTTGGAAAACGGTGAGCCTACACTGTGTGAGCAACAGGTGTGATGCTGGGAATCAGGTTCAGACCTGTAAGCTTCCATACATGATCTCGCCATTAGAGAGAGACAAAGACTCATGCTGTGTTGTCGTGTGGTCTGTTCTCACCACCTAATGAAAGCCTAAATTCCCGTGGTCCCCACAGATTCCCCAAAGCTGGTTCACCACTTGAATTAAACCATAATTATACATTATCAGCAGTCACTTTACAGTAAGGTTGAAGGATTAAATGCAGTTAGTAGTGATGAATTCCAGACACGCAGGGCAGGAGCTTGAAGAGAAGGCCAGCTTCTGAGTAACTACAAGATAAAGTGTAATGTATTCTAAATATTTGATTCAATTAAGCTTCCTTCTGCTCTTTGTTTCAGCTTACAGATGGCTCATCAATCTATAGTTTAGGGACACATTGCTATTCTTTCTAATGGTAATTACATGATCAGGATAGAGACAGGTCTGATTAAATGCTTGCAGTACACTCTGCATATTTGAAATGGAGCTGAGTCCATAGCAGAGGCGATGTGGTAGCCCCGCTGCATGCAGATTCAGACTGGCATTTAACAGTGCCATCTGAACAAAATCAGTCTTATGCTAGCCGAGGTGATGGGGACTTTGCCAGTTCCCACCATTCAAGGAGCAGGAGGAGTTCATTAAGTCAAAAACTGTTTTTGAGTCTTGCTGAAGTGTTATTTGACCATTTCTTCTCAGAAACTTTCTGACTCTTTAGATCTGCTTCACTGAGAAGATAACCTGGATTTTGCTATTAACTACAGTCTGTGATAGTCATCCACTGACTGTTGCAAGTTTAGGAAAGGCCATAACTTTTAGATCAGGGCATGTATTCTTAGCAGCTTGTAGCTACCTTTGCAGCAGATCCACACTACTGTAGATGCAAAGAATAATTCCATAAGATTTGAAATCATACTTCACTTTCTGTCTCATCCTCCTGCTTAGAATAATCTATCAGTAACAAAACCTGTTCTCCTATACAAGAAATCGGTATCTTTAAATGCTTTGTGCTCACTTTTATTGTGTAGTTGTATGTGTGGTGTAGTCTGACTTCCACGAAGCAGCATCCAAAAGTGATGAAACAGTGATGAGCTGCTTCACTTACTGAACTTTGTAAGCTCTAGTTCATTTCAGTTTGCCTTCATACTGAGTAAAATAGAATTGTCTGTTCAATGTTCTTATATGACAAATACATTATTAGGTGTATCTGCCTTTTCAGATTGTCAGTAGATTGTCAGTGAAACTTGCCTGCGCATCCCTGAAACACTTAATGTTGGTGTTCTGAAGAACAGAATCCTTCTGCCTTTCAGCAGAGATAATCTATTAAAACCTGCTTTTGAAAGAGCTCAGATGATCCAAGTCCTTCAGGGACCTTTATCTATTTAATCTCTCATCTATTATCTATGCTTTCCCTGTAAAACCAGGTACCACTTTTCTTTCCCACTGCCTGCCTTATGTGGTGAGCTCACCAGATGGGTACAGCCAGTTTGGTTTCAGTCTCCTGATGGAGATGTTACAAACAATGCTATGATCTCTAGCAGGAATTAAATATAGTCTTGGACGCTGCTGAGGGTAAGGTATGAGTGGGTTGGTTTGTTTCCATCCTATTTGCTAGGGCAGAGCCTTCAGTCTTACAGAACTTCAAAGAAAGTGGACTTTGTGCCATTGCAGAGCAATGTTTGGCAGCTGTTAGCTTGGTTTGGAAACCCAGTCAGGATGGTACACAGCCCTTTGGGACCAAAACATGAAGAGTATGTAGCCAGTTCAAGTGTATAAGTATTGTTTGTAACCCTTACCTTTTTTGTTATCCACTTAAGTAAGATTGTAATGTGGAACACAGCCAGAAGCTTTGCATGAAAACATGATGACCTTGTATATTTCTTTAGCCTCTCCATCTGAAAGCCATTACATCATTAAGACTTCACTAAGGTGTTATTTCTTTCATATAGATAAGAACACTGAGGCACAAAGAGGTTGGCAGCTCTAAGGGTAAAACTATACCCTGAGAAATAAATTGTGCAAGCTTTATGCCCTATTTAAAACCTCATGCAAGGGCCGTACACACCTTGTCCTGGCCTTCTCCCATGGATTTTACATCACAGCAGCTAGCCCTCATTTCAGTAAAGTACTTAAGTACATCCTGACGTGCTGTGCTGAATCAGGGTTTTAACTGGAAGAGATGGAAATAGAACAGAGATCTCCTTGCTCTGACACAGCAGGCACCACTTCCTTTCCTCACAACTTTCCCACTGCAGCAGTAGGAACACAGTATCCTTCAATAATTACCAGCAATTTTTAATTTCTGGTTCAAGAATCCTAGCACAATTTTTTTCTTTCCCTGTTATAACTTTTAACATTAAACTCTGCTTCTTTTCCTTTTGACAACAGGACTCGTTATTCTGCTATTAAGAGCAAGGTTCCTGAGTTCAACTACCATTGCCTGCTGTCCGGTGGTGCAGAAAACTCAGTCTCCAAGTGCTGTGAATGTCAGCTACATGTGCCATTTTTTCTGCCTTAAAAAAAAATAAAAATAAAAATAAAGAGTTCAGTTACCCATTTATCTTGAAGGAATCCATGGTTGTTGGTGCTTCGTAGCACCTAGCAATTATCTTAATAACAAGAGAATGTAGTCTTCTCCAGAAGGTGTGTAATTTTTACTTAGTCTTATCACACAAAAATGAGTCACCAACATAAATTCTCATTTGGACTTTTTCAATTAAATAGTGTCCTCTAGAGCTTTCATGGACAATGACCCCTTGACCTTCTGTTTATTTCCACTGTCGTTAAAAAATCAAGGTGTTTAAGCCAGTGACGGTAACTGGGGAAAAAAAAGGGGGATTTTATTGGCCCAGTTCTTAGAAACATGCAGGATGTGTGAAGTCCCAGTGAAACTGACAGATTCACTCTTTTAGTTTGAGACAGATGTTCCCAACAGATGGGAACCCACGGAAACAGTATGATGAACACTCTTACCTGCATGGATTCTTAGTATGTAGAGAAGTACTAAATAGCTCAAAAATAATCAGTTTGACACTGCTTTTAGAGACTAATGGTATGTGAGTTCCAAGTTCACACTCTAGTGTTTGCCCTCCTCTCCAGTCCTCAAAACTGTGTCACTAAAACGTATCTTAACCACTTCTTCATCCATCTTGTTATGACTTTCACAGAAATAACCCAACAAAATGAACAGCAATAAGGCAACCAGAAAATGGATTTTTTTTTTTCTCTGATCTCCTAGTAACATACAAGACTTTTTGCTTTGTCCTTCTTAGTTATTAAAAAGTGTGACCTTTTTGCTCTTAGTTAATGCAAATTTGTGCTGAGTTGTATCAGCAGTTTTTATTTTCTCTCAGCTTAACTGGTGCTTTATCTAGCTGCTACTTAAACCCCTTCTTCCTGTCCGAATTCAGGACTTACCCCTCATCAGTAGAAGGTGCAATTAATGTCCCTTCTAATCAGTGAAAACATAAGGGAAGAATATTCTAGTGGTTAAGATTTGTTTCAGAGGGTGATTTTGGTTTTCTCCATGGTCTTGCCTCAATTACTTAATATTTCCATGTTTTAATTCCCTGTGTCCTTACCCTCCTTTTGTCTCAGACTCAGTACCCTCTTTCAGGACAGAAAATCTCTTTGTTGTACTGACGTAGTTGGAAGTCAGTCATTCTACACAAATTCATTTATTTTTTTTCAATCACTGTTTTAAAAAGGTAATTTTCTAATATGCTTCCTTTATTATAATTAAAATAATTAAAATAAGTAGCCACACTATATTGCCAAGCAAATCATTCTCCTCAACTTAGCTGCCCTTAGAGTCTTGATGATTCTGAAGTCTACTTTCCCAAGCCGCGCTGTGCTGTGGAGGTGTGGGTTAAATAATCATTTTTGACAGCATTCTGGCTACATTTCTGCTGGTGATCTGATGCTTGCTGTTTCCCATGTGCTGGGACACCTCCATTTACAACTTGAACACTAATGTCACTCCATCCCCCATTGGGATCATGCTGATATTGACTCGTGCATCTCTAACAAGCTTCTCATTGAGCTGGTGGATGCTCTGTGTAGCCAAGTCATCCTTTCTTGGTTTTAGCACCATTCCACACCGAAGAACCTATTGAAAAAAGCAATGTTACGCACCTCATTTGTTCCAGTAAGTTCCCTGGACTAGAGTGGAAGTTCTAGAAAAGATTACGTGTGTTTTCTAGGAATTGATATCTTATTTCAGATTGCTAATGTTTTCCATCACAGAGTTGTCATAATAAAGTGGGACTGGGAGTCTGCAGAATTGGGTAACCATACTTCTACTGCAGATCAGAAGCCAGAACA
Source organism: Centrocercus urophasianus (assembly GCF_019232065.1). Taxonomy (NCBI): domain Eukaryota; kingdom Metazoa; phylum Chordata; class Aves; order Galliformes; family Phasianidae; genus Centrocercus; species Centrocercus urophasianus. Next base: position 20,630,030 of record NW_024884722.1, read on the forward strand.
AACAAAAAGTATGACAAATGTATTTCTAAAAGCCCCTATCCGGCTGACACCGTAAACCTGAAGGTCTCTGAAGTTTACCATCATTCTTTTTGTTACTAGTAAAAGTCCTTAATTTATAACTTATAAGTAGTTACTGATTACAAATAATACCTTACTTCTTGTGTAAATAGTAGAAAACACTACAAGACAAAACAAACTAATACAGAGCATTAGCTGTAACGAATAAACCTTTCATCTCAGGCTATTTAAGTACTGACATAAATTTAACAACTACTTCTTACTTATGGGCGCAAGAAGTTCTAAATATAGTGTTGCATAAAGCTTACTTTGATAGTTTTTGTTGAATTTTGAAGCCTCCTTTGTATTATATGGAACAAAGATGTTGCAACTCTCAATAGAGATGCAGGTGAGAAATCAAGTTATTAGAGTCCCACTGTGACTTTATTTTCCCTTCCCAGAGGGGAAAGCATTAACTCCCTATGCTACTACCACTACAGCCACAGTACTTACATTATCAATAGCTATTATTCCCCCTTTCCTTATGAGGCGCAAACATTTTTCATAGTACTCATTGTAGGTTTCTTTATCCGCGTCAATGAAAGCAAAGTCAAAGGTTTCTGCTTCTCCACCAGCCAACAGCTCATCTAGATGGGCAACAAAGTGAGCCGTTATGCCTCGGTTAATGCTGTGTCAAGGGAGGAAGTAATCCATATCTGTCGATGTTCTCATTAAATAATGTGTTTGGTGCTTTGACCAGGCAGCCTATTCCTCCACAGCTAATTACCAGTAATGCTTACCACATAGAAACCAATCTGGTTAAGATGTATGTCGTAAAACACCGGGTCACTGAGTGCTGCCAATGTGGCAGAAGTTCAAGGAGCAGTTATGAAAACCCACAGGATACAGCTGGGGCTGCTGAATGGTGCAGCAGAAGTAAGCAAAGCAGTCTGAAACTGGATGTGTTCCACACCTCTAGTTGTGTTTTGAGCTGATAAAGAACTGTGTTCTGGAGTGGATTAGTGTTTTTCTCTCATTTAGGAGCAGGTCCTGTATGATAATTTCTAATTGATGACCAAGTGCCACGATGCAGGTCATGAACAAACCCTGTCAAAAATCATCAGCACAGTAAAAGACAGCTATAAGTAATTCCTCTCTGGGCCAGGGCAAGTGGAACTTAGATTTAAGTTCTTATAAATTGTCTTCTTGAAAATTCAAAACTGCTGTTTCAAAGGGGCTGATGCTGTCTTCCTAAGATTCGCTCCCTTTCTGCTCTCCCACCCTCATCCTCTGTCATAAGAAATTTTTTCTCTGAAGCATTGCCTAGACAAAGCTGTCCATCAGACTTCAAGGACTGTGCATCCTGGCAGATTGCTAGTATTTTCCTCTTCAGAAAAGAAGAATGAATTTGGAAGTAATACAAGGTGATGGATGGGTCTATGGATCATCAAACAACCCTGCTAGAATCCTTCTATATTCTGCTAATACCTCCTGCATTCCTAACAATTTTATTGCATTTCAGTATATTTATTATTCCCTTTGCTCTACATCTTCTTTTATTGACTGAAAAAAGCCACTGCTATTCTAATGGCCCTGCGTAGTTTTACTGCATCCTAAGTCTCAACTTCTTTGAACCCAAACCAACTACTACACCTTAAGTTTTATCTTGACTTCTGTATTTTCTTTTTTCTCTGCAGCTCTTTCAGAAGACTCCTCCTCTCTACAACAGAGTTACACTTACTTAGAATGGACACTGGATAAGAAAAATTGGGCTTTGTCTAATTAATCTGTTTTAATCAGCTTTTCCAGAAGCAGCTGATAATAATACTTCACAGATTAAACAAGGCAATGGACAGGACAACTGAGTGACCAGCGTAGCTTGCTACACAGGATAAGCATTTTCACCTCTCTGATAACACATACCAAAACTGTAAACTTGTAAAGTTGTGTTTTGTTTTGTGGTTGGTTGTTGTTTTTTTTTTTTTTTTTTTTTTTTTTTTTAATTTTTTAAGGAATTCTTCAGATAAGAATATCAATTTCACTATTAACAAAGTTATCAGATCCAATACTGTATTCCTTGGATTTCATCAGCATTGTATTTGTCTTTGGTTTTTAAGGAAGGAAAGAAAGCATATTTCAGGTTACTTACCAAGTGTTTGAGTAGCTGGCTTAATCCGTAGGTCAATTTTATGATCTACTCCTGCCTAGGGTGAAAAAGAACACAGAGATTATGAAAGTTTTCAAGAAATAACCTCTTCGTATCTTGCAATGAGGGAGTGATTGGTGTTCAGATATCTTTTCCTATTATTTCTAGGATTTCTAGAAAGAAAGTGATTATTTGTCTTCTCAAAATAAGCTGTAGCAACCCTTGTTATAACAATACGAATGCTTGTGTGTGAATGTACAAGTCTAAGATACCAAAATTCCTGGTCATGCAAAACAAATGTCCCAAACATGTAATAGTTAAGATGCTACTTACTTCTTTCCACAGTGGCTTTCCAATTTTGGCATAATCTTCATTTATGTCACAAGCAATAACTCTGCCATTATCTGGTAGGGCAAGTGCCATACTCAAGGCATTATATCCTGTGAGAACTCCTAGGAAAATCACAAAAGCCATAAACAATTATAATGTTCTGCAAAACTGATAAATAGTGAAATAGAATGCTCCTTTAAGGAATAATAAGCATTAAAAAACAAAGAAAACACAGCAACATTAGAATCAAGGATGGCAATTTGCTACTAGACTCAAAAGGCTTTCCACTCAATTTTAACATTATGGGAGTTAGGAAGATTATTTTAATCCATCTCGTAGCAAAGAATTGTGTTGTGCCTCTTTATTTCTTCCCCTTAAAGGTTTCCTGGACATGCTAGGCAAAATTAGTCCTATATCTGAGGATCACCCACTTATTCAAAAGTGGAGCTCAATCCTGAGCCAAAGGGACTGGATCGACCCAGGAACAAAATATGAGGGCTTCGTAAGAGATGACAAGGGTAGAGGTGGTGGGACCTGTACCTGGCTGCTCAGCTTTGGGAGATCCTTCTAACATGGGCGTGTTAATGGAAATGAATTGGATGTTGGACTTCTGCAGCAAATTGCTGGCCAACACTGCAGACCCAAGTGACCCGTTAGCCTAATATTTCAGGTTGCCTCTGAGTTGTTGAGACACACATGCTGATGACAAAAATACCAAATGCAAGTGGCAAGTATGTGCAAATCAAATGCTGCTTTTCACACTGTAGCTTGTCCGCCTTAAAGCTGACACAAAGATGCAGTACCTTAATTGTACCTGATAACGTTATCTTATGTAAACATGTTTGGATTTGGACAAGCACAGCCAGGAGATTTTACTACAGAGAAGACAAAGTGACACTCTTACCTACTTCAATAACTTTCTTGGCTTTAATGAGCTTGATTAAATTTGCCATCAGCTGAGCCTGGTCACAGGACACCATCATTCTGCCCCAGGGATATTCTGCAGTGAGCTAAAAAGGGGAAAGAAATTAATACATCAAACAAACAAACAAAAAGAACCCAAACCAATATCCTAAAAGGGGGGGGTGGGAGGGGGAAACAAACGAGAAAACCCAACACCTCCAAGCTAGAGAAAATATATACTCTTATTTTTCTCATTTTAGATGGTATGGTGCTCCATTTATGAGATAGAAATTGTTTTGAATTTAACAATAACTAAGGTGGATGGTGGGAGGTCATACACACTGACTGGTTATTCAAAGCAGAGATGTGCCCCAAAGTTACCCCATCGCTGTAGCAAACTCAGAAATGTAAATGGTGAAGAACCTTAGTGGAGTATTGACCGTAAATGTCCTTTATTTCAACACATATACACAAGTGGGTATTTTTTATTTATTTTCTTAATAACAAGCTTTGCTGCTCTTAAACCTCCAAGACATGTAGGATGTGGATTTTGTGTTAGTTTTGTTCTTTTTGGTTGGTTGGTTCTTCCACTTTTAAACTATCAGGTCCAAGCCTGTTTCTGAAGGTTGGTCTGTGTAGCTCTGGCTGCACAGCACAGAGCTGGAGGAGTCAGGGTAGGAGGGACCCAGGCATTGTGGAAGGGACAGCAGGAGAAGCAGCTATGCCATAGCAGTTCAGTGGAAAGGAATTTCAATTTCCTTTCCTACAATTTCCTTTCTTCTCTTGGGTCCCACTTGAACCAACCAGCCCCAGTATATAATATTTAATTGCTTTTGTATGGGAACATTACATCTGATTTGGTCAGACCAAGCTGTGAAGCAGGAGGCACTTGTTCTGAGCTGTGGAGCAGGCTGGGGGCAACCAGCTCTCTCAGATAGAGTTTCCTTATATGTCAACTAAAATTAACTTCTAGAAGTCACGTGGTAAAGGCAAGTGAGGTCCAAACACACGGATAAGACGGCATGTTGAAAATGTAAAGCAATACTATCAAATGAAAAAACTATGCTGGGAGACAAAATACCGACCAGGCGCAGCTTCTTGAGAATCGGATGCTCCCTCAAGGAATGATCCAGTATATATTGCCACAGAGGGCTGCTTTTCCCAATAATACTCCTGTGTGGTTTGGATGTCCCAAACAATAGGGATGGATATCTTTTACCTACAATAAAATAAAATAATAATAATAAAAAAATAAGATAACTTGGAGCTCCAATAATGATGTTTTGCAATTGTCTGCTATAGGCTGCTTAAAGAAAAAAAACACCGAAGTTACAGCGCTTTGCTCTGAAAACTGCTGTGAATAATAGAGATGCGATGCAGCTGGGCAGCTCAGTGGACTTCATATATGTATATATACACATATAAATATATATGTATACACCTCTGAACTGTACAGCTCAAGGCTGCAAAGACTGAACGGAAAAGGATTGGGCATGAGATGGTTAGATGTTCAGCAGCTGGAGGTGAAGGCCCCCGGGCAGCCTGACCCTACAGGACACGTAATTTCATGGGGCTACAATGGGACAAGTGTTGCAAGACCTGGGGCAAGCGCAGGGAGAGAAACGTGACCGGGGCAGGACACATCGGATGGCCTTCGCACGGCAGCGCCAGCGCCGTTTCCTTAGCCTGGGGCCCTCGTTCTGCAGATGACAGCCGTCGGGCTCTGGGGCTGTCAGCTGATGCCTCTCCCCAGGCTCCGCGCTTCTATCGAACCCAACTTCAGCCCTCCCGCCTCCTGCTGGCGGAACGCCGCCAAGGAGCGCTTTCGCCCCACGGCTTCCGCCGCCCGTCGCGGTCTGTGTCACGCGGGACGCGGCCGCTCAGCTCCGCGAGCCCCCGGGGACGGGAGCATCTGCCGCCCGCAGCGCAGCGCACGGCGCTCCTGCCCGGCCGGTGTCGCGGGGCAGGCAGCGGGCCGCTTTGGAGAGGACTTCGGCTCCCATCTCTCCAGCCGGGCTGCAGGGCGCGGCTCGGGCTCCGGCTCCGCTTGTTGCTGCGGCCCAGCAGGAAGAGAGAGCGCGCCGCTTACCTGCCAGCAGCCCCGTCGCGAAGGCGACCCCGAGCATGGCCGTGCCGACGGCCACCTCCTTGGGCACGCTGAAGAACGGCATCTCGGGGCGCGGAAAAGCGGCTGCGAGCGGCTCGGTGCGGCACGGCGGAGCGAGGTGGGGCGGAGCTGTCTGCCGCTTGATGCGGGGCGGCCCGGGTCCGCCTCCTCCGTGCTTCCTGTATCGCATTCGTGCCACGTGCGGCGCGAGAGCGGGAAGTTGAGGGATGCTGTGTCTTCCCTCGAGGGAAACGTGTGTCTGCTGGACTATCTGTGGAGAAAGGGCTGCGACCTGCTTTCTGTGAGCATCGCATCTCACTGCTGCTTCTTCGTTTCAAAGCGTGTCCTGGTGGCGTGTAGGCTGGCAGCACTGCGGCGGAGGAGCTCCTGGCAGAAATGTCCTCCCTCCACCAGTCCTGGAGGTGTGCCTTCTCTTTCCTCAACACCCATAGTGAGGTGCCAGCAGGCTCCTTGTCACAAAGTGCATCAGACTGTACCCAAAAGCTGTGGGTTTCTGGGTGCAAGGAATCAAGCCAAGGATGGGGAACAGGTCCTCTGCTCTCATGTCAGACCCTTCTAGTTGGTTAGAGGTCTCCCTCATCACAAAATGCATGGATAAGTGCTGAAAGGACGGTGCAGTCCCACTTGCAGGGACCAAACCCTGGGGTTTGGTTGTCATTTTGTGAAGTATTGGCAATGACAGGCAAAGCCCTTGCAAGATGCAGAGACCCATCTTTCTCTGGGGAAATGAAATTATCAATCCTGCATGCAGACCGGGACTGCAGGCACTGAGTGGACTGCATGTTGGCCTAGAGAGATGTAAGATGAAAGCAGGTAACGCTTCCCTTTTGGCACATATCCTGTATAAAGCCCGATGAACTATGCAGCATTAGGTTAGGATGGTAACTTTTCAGCTGTGTCCTTAAGCTAGCAAAGCTGTCCAGTGTCAGTGCAGTTAGCATAAAGAGATTCTCTTGTAAGTCGTCTTTAGTGCAGGATTAAGTATTTCACCCAAGGCAGAAGCTGTACTTATTTTTATGGGACACAGATTTGCCCATCACTGCATTTTTTTCCTGTGTTAGACCTTATTTATAAGGACTAGGGCTCAGAGCTCGTGTATTTCTCTTGCAGCAGCTCAGCTAATCATGTCAGGCGTTAAGGAGTCTGCTGTGCTTTCTGACTTGCAGAACAAAGCAAGAAATCTGGTCTATCTTGGCAGATAAAATCTCTCTCAGTTTGCTTTTAAAATTTATTTGATTTTGAAGGCTGTGAATGTTGTTGGTTTTTTTTTTTTTTTTTTCCCTTCAGTATCTCATCAATTCCTCTGTGTACATTTTGCTTTTGTAAATGAAAGCATTTCATCCCCATCCCTCGAAGATGAGTGAATAGGAAGCGCCGGGATCCGTCAGTTTAGGCCAAATAGAACTGTGCGAGGCAACAAACTCTTGCAGCGGCCATAAATCAGATTTGTGACTCTGTAGCTCCATCTAGTGATTATTCTTTATAACTGCAACAGGAGGAGGGAGAGATCAGCTGTGGGATTCTCCGCTTTTATTTTATTTTATTTTATTTTATTTTATTTTATTTTATTTTATTTTATTTTATTTTATTTTTTTATTTTTTTTAGCTTCTGCTCTTTGTGCTCTTTCTGAGAACTGCAAGCCATATTGGCCTCCGGACTGACAACTGAACGAGATGCCTCGCTTGTACCTCTCCAGGATCTTCAAGGTTTCTGAAATCACTTAGAGAACAAGTGAACAGAATTGCTAGCATACTTAAACAAGTCTGAAACGGTTTTTTTTGACCCAACTTCTTACATAGTAATAGTTTACCTGTGTAGCAGTGACAAGGCTTTTAATATCTTGAGATATATATTGGACTATATATTGTTTCTTTTAGATAAGGAAATTGATGTACAGATATCCAAAGCAAGATAAAACAGTTATTCTTTTGGTCTCAGAGTGGCAAAAGAATCCAAGTTCTCCAACTAAATCAAAATGAGCTGGCTGCTTTTCTTTGAGCCATCACAATTTTCCTTTTACACTGTTCTGTTATATATTACTGGACAATAAACTTTGGCTGTCACATTAATTCAGACACATGCTTGCAGTGTGTTGTGGCTACTTGAGCACTGAAAGACTTCTTGAGCTGGGTAGCTACCTAGAGAGTGGGAGGCTACCTAGAGATAGAAGGTGTGTGTGAAGTGGTTCGGAATATAAGCTCCACTGTTCCGTATTATCTATAAGGTCAGTTCAGTTGCACAAATTTCACACAACTGGGATAACAGAATTGTAGGGGTTGGAAGGGACCTCTGGAGATCATCATAGAAGGCTACCAGGATGACCAAGTGTGATTTCCCCTTGGTGAATCTGTGTTGACTATTCCCAATAACCTTCTTCTGCTTGCCTGGAAATGATATCCAGAATAAGTTGTTCCATCACCTTCCCAGAGATGAAGGTGAGGCTGACTGGCCTGTAGTTTTCGGGTCCTCCTCCTTATTGTTTTAGCGTCCTGGAGTGACATTGTACTCTAAACTTTAGGTACTCTACTTTTAGGTACCTCTCTTGTTCTGCATGACCTTTCACAGATTATGTGGAATGGTGTGGCTGTTACTTCTGCCAGCTACTTCAGCACTTATGAGTGTATCCTACTGAGACCCAGAGATTTTTGCATGTTGAGTTTGCCTAGATAATCTCTAGCCTCATCTTTCTCTAAGAAGAAGAAGTTTTCCTTTTCACTGACACTCTCTTACCTCCTGAGTCTGGGATTCCTGAGGAGCAGTCTTAGCAGTAAGGCTGAAGCAAAGAAGGAGTAAAAAAAAAAAAGGAAGTAAAAAAAAAGTGTAATTAATAATACCAAGCTTTTTATATAATACTGTCACAGTGCAGCAAGCATATATAACAACTCAGCAACAGCAAGACTAGGCTGCAGAATTGACATAAGGGTGTAAATTGCATCGAATTCCAGGCACAATAAACGTGGCATTTTTTCACTCTGTTTTTTCCACATTCTCTGTTACCAGGGCATCTCCCTCATTCAGCAGCAGGCCCACATTTTCTCTAGTCTCCCTTTTGTTACTTACATACTTAAAGAATCCTTTCTTGTTGCCTTTGACCTCCCTCACCAGATTTAATTAGAATGGTCCTTAGCCTTCCTCACTGCATCCTTGCATGCCCTGATAACATTCTTGAATTCCTACCAAGTGACCAGAACTGGGAGAAGTTTGGGATTTGGAATTGAGATTGTTTCCAGTGTTCTACTTGACCAGCACATTTACTGTGCCTCGAAGCGCCTCCTACCTACAACTGCATCCTGAAAGAGTGAGACTTTGACAGCTTCTTCACACTGGAGCCAGAACATGATCATTTCTGTGAAATGTAAGGAGTAGGATAGATAGGATTCAGACTGGCTAGTCAGCAGTTGACCTCAGGATGTGCAAATCCTCATTTTATTCATACTGATAACCTGTCCCACAGCTTCTCGGTCACTGGGTGACTGATGTCTGCACTAGCTTGTTTTTCAACTTGATACTTGATACTGTCCTTCTAGGACTGTTTTTTTTTCTGTTTGTTTGTTTGTTTTGTACGTGGGAATGTGGTACACCATCCACTTTACTATCATCTGCTGTATATACTGCTGGTATAAGTAGGACTAGGGAAATATTAGCCTACTTATAAGGATGTAATCTCACTTCTGGATTTCTGCCTTTCATTTTGTGCTATTGCGCCACCTCATTTTTCAGAAAGACCAGTAGTACTGAGCATAATGAGGTGGGAGTGTGAAATGCTAAATGAATTGAAATGAGTTTAATAAGTTATTCTGAAAGGAATATCCACTGTCTTTATTTTTATATATTTATTTGTGTGCGTGTTTCTTTCCCTCTTCACACTCCCGTGTATCAGCTACTGGAGCTCAGCTTTGTGCCTTCTGATACATGGGTGTTGTTCTGTGGTCTGCTCCATGGTGTTGTTGAAGACCAAAATATAATCATCTTAATTGTCTTCTTGATGAACTGTAGAGAAGTAAAATCTGAGGGTGGCTGACCATGGGATTGCACACAGTGACTGACAGACTACCTGCAACATGTGCGCTAAACCACATTTGCTATTGATTTGGTTTTACCAGACCTTTTGGCAACGCAAGTCCTAAACCATCACGGCTGCTAATATGATTCTACTAGATGAGGGTGGGTACAGATGACTCTTCTAAGAATGATATTTGCTCTGTGGTGGAAAAATCACTGTATGCCACAAACAATCTGAGGGAAGTGTGCATAGACCTCTTGAACAGCAGAACTCAGCATAAATAATCCCGGTACGCATGTTGAAGTTATACTGCCTACAACATTGTATGGTAACTTGAGTCATGGCCTGAACCACTGATTGAGCACCTGGGGAAAGGACCCAATCAGCCCTGGGAGCACAGGTGGAGGCAATTCAGCTGTGTGACCAGCAGGTGTAGAGCCTGACTGCACCTCTCTTTGACTTTATTTAAGGGCTGATTGGCACTCTGGAAGGTTCTTTGGTTGGTGATCCCTCCTCTGTGGAGTTTCCCTTGTGAGCCTAGCTCTTCAGAGGCAGATGGTGAGCACTTTTCCTTTGTAATGCTTTTCTATTGTGCTGGTTTCCTTGTCATTACGTCTTGTGTAGCACTATTCCATTGTGTTGGAATAGTGTTTCTGATAGTTACGAGTGTTAAAAATAATATAGTAGGGCTATTATTGTTGTGTTGTGTCTGCTGGTGTGGCTTCAAGCATAATTTAAATAGTGCTTGCCTCAAACCTGGATTACCTGTTTTCCCCTGCATTCATGATGAGGATAGCAGTCACAAAGTTTTCTGACATAGCAGCGCTCACATAAGATATACTTAGTTTAGTGAGTAAAGTAGAAATGTGTTCAGAGCTTCTGTACAGAGAAAAAAGTGAAGGCAGTGGTCTTTGCTCCCCAGTAGTTTAGAATAGGAAAGTAAGAAAAATGGTAACAGGAAGGGAGAGCATGGAGCTAAGGGTGTATTGGTCAGATTGCTTGGCATGTTTCTCAAGAGAAATCAGAGCAAAGAAGCTGTAAGGAGAGTTAAGGAAGGAGAATGAAGTTTGAAGCTGGCTGGGAGGAGTTTGCCTCAAATATGAGTGTGGGAGTACAAGCCTCAACATAAAATTACTGCTGAAAGCGCTCTTTGAAGATGGCATTTTGGATGGATGGGACTTGAATGGGATTAAATCTGTGGAAAGAATTTGCAGTAATCAGGATGATGAGAACTTGGACATAAGTTTTTAGTTGTGAAGGTGCACATAAATAAATCATCTTGGAAGTGTGTCAAAATCTTTCTGATTATTTTTGTATTGTTTGAATGTGAAGGTCTAGAGGGAAATCAGAGTTGAAAATGAAGTATTATGAGTTAAATGATAGGCAAAATGCCACTTTCATCTGTATTGATGTAGGAGAAATATCGGAGAGCTGAGGCTGAGTTGATTTCAGACATCCTCAGTGAAGTGAGGGAACTAGATTAGGATTTTAATCTGATTGCAAGGAGGTAGGAAGGAAGGTGGAGATCTGCAAGTTGTCAGCATCAACACAGTAGATGAATATAGATGGGGCAGTTATCAGAAAAAAATGTGGAGCTGTGACTTCACATGCCTTTTACACTATCCACAGAGAAACAAATCGGTAAATGTTCTGTTCTATGTATTTATTGTTACTATTGTTTAGTGGGTTTTCTTAATCTCTTTGGTTAATACTGGAGGTTAACTTCCTCTATTTTTTGTGTTCTTTTATCTGTCAGAGGTGTTGTAGATAAGCACATACACATGTTATAATTTTACACTCCACAGAGAGTATTCCCTTGGAAAACCCAGGTAAATCAATTTGTGGTGGCATATTTTAGAGAATGATATATGGAATTATTATTATTTTTATTTACAGTTGAGATTTCTTTTTTCTTCCAGTTGGATTTGCTTTTGTATTGGACTGTTCCATCCTTGCTAATTCTCTGATACTCTAAGCATTTCATTTTACAGTTCTGTAATGCAGCATTTGCCATTTACTGGCAAAACCCCCTTGACCTTAGAGATACTCAAACTACACGTATCTTTTTGTAGTAGCAATTTTTTGCTATGGCTGTTCATATGTCTTCTCAACCGAAAATCTTAAAATAGTAAGAATAGTACAAAGCTGTTTTTTAAAAATCTGTGATAAATGGAATTGCTCTCCAAAATTTTCTTCCAATAGTTGAATTCAGTAATTTGAAATAAGACTAATGGTTTCCCAAATACTCATCATTGCTTCTCAAGTCATCTGGATTTTTTATCAGACAAACTGTAAGTATCAAATCTCCGTTTAATATGATTCATTGTCCAACTGGAGGGTAATCACTAGAATGGAACACAGACATGAACAATGACTTTAACTAAGTTGGTTTGGTTATTTTCATCTTGCTGAGCTACTTCTATTGCACTCAGTCTTCTGCGGAAGCTTTTAAAGTATGTCTTTCGATAACAGCTTGTAAAGGCTGTGGTACCTTCACATCTATTTCAAGGCTAAGGTATCAACATTTCAAATGCTGCTGCTGTGAAAGCTGGTGATTCATGAGCCCATAAGCCTTACGCCATTAAACTTGCAAACAGCGAATGGTTTAGAAACGGTTTTCAGCTAGAAGCATTTTGACATATTGGTAAATATTTTCAGGTCTTGCCGGCTCACAGGCCAACATTTTGAATATATATGACTACTTTTTGCCATCTCATTACAAGAGTAGGTTCAGCTTTGGACATGCAGGTATTGTGAGGAGAGATAGCTCCTGCCAAGTGGCGTAATTCCCAGTGCAAAGTAAGTTAATGGCTTCTATGAAAATCTCCCACAAGTATCAAGGACTGGGGGAGACCCAGTAAAATAGCTCCTTTGGTGGCTCAGCTTGACAGATCCAATGATACAAGCAGTTCTCCTGACAAAGAGAGTTTATCATTGAAGGATGTCATTCAGAGGCGCTTTGAATTTCTCAAAATAGGTGCCAGGCTGTTCTGAATGATATTCTTCTTGGTCATGACCTAGCCTCACCCTTGAAATGGTTGTGAGGACAGTGGTGCAATGGATGCTTGCTACTGAAGAATAAAATTTGTTAATTTTCTCCTGCAAATGATCCCCATGTAACTGAAATAGGTATGACTTTAGCTGTACTGCTTTACTCATAAAATGTGCCGTAAGTCTCAAGATGCTGTGACATGTAAGACTTAAGCTGTATAGTGCATAAACAAAATGTGGGAATTTTTGCTCCTTATCACCCTGCTGCATGTGATAAAATGTAACGTGCACTGAACAAATCAACCATAGCCATAACACCTCATCAACCAGGCTCTACTACAATATATATATATTTGGTATCTAAACAAATTGTTGTTACAGGCCAGCTGATTGTGTTTTTTTTTTTAAGCAATGTATGTGAATGGATGCTAAAGATAAAGGCTGGTTTTAGAGGCCTGGTGTTTTTTTTTCCTTCCCTTGAGGGCACTACCCCTAAAGTCTCCAGTGCACAAAAGCAACAGCATGACAACGGGAGAGGTGCAGGATTAGGGGTGTTCTTGTGATTTATACATTTGTGCTCTTTACTGTTGATGTTCTTTAAATTTTCTTTACTGTTCTGTTTATTTGACTCTCACTGTTAGCAAAGGAGTATTTTTTTTATTCTGTTCTGGCCTGTTTTTGTTAGAAATTTTAGTTTTAAAAAAATCCCATATATATATATATAAGCAATTGGAATGCTTTTGTTAAATCTAGTAATTATTTTTTTTAACAGGATCCCAACTGAACTTTAAGCTTTTTCAGTGACAGTCATCCCTTTGTTAAGAACAAGGCTTTCTCAGTACTGTATTTTGAAGTTATGTAGTTTAGTGCTTTGAAGATCAGAAGATCCTTCTGCATCTCCATACTGCTATGTAATAGTGTATTATAATACACTAATATATTACATTTTCACTTTTTAGTCCAACTTAGTATCCATTTTGGAAGTCTTTCTTTTCATTCATGTATGGCCTGGGCTTGACTTCATAAGAATCTCTCACTGAACTATAAACTTCCTTTATAAATATCCTTTTTCCTTGAAAGCTATATCTTACTGCAATGACCAAAGTTTTGTCATGTGTTAGATTAAGATGTCTGCCTAAAATCAATAATGCTGAGGTAACAACATTGGTTTCTGCTAGGCTCTCAATTACTTTCTCAGTTGTTTGTCATAGGAAGAATATATGATCAGTTGTTTTCCCTGCAGGCTATAAAACCAGCCTGTTCTCCTTTGATCACTTCTGCATACTTCACTTTTACTCTCCTAAGTGTAACACAGATTTTTAGAGCTTTGGACCCCTGAAGTAGCAAAATGATTCTTCTGTAGTCCATTCCAAGGGGTAATAGCCTCTGTATGAAGAACCATAAATATCCCTGGACAACTGTTGGCTCTTTTGGGTTGCATTGCACAATCAGTAAGGAATCTTTTCCTGAATTTGCCAAGCTCTTTGAAGAAATTTCTGGGAGAGATTTACTTCAGTTTTTCCGCTGCACCTTGCCTTCCCTAGTGCCATTTTGCTTTTGAAGTTGCTGCTGTTTGCCACAGAGGGGAAATGCAGTCATACTAGTTCTTTCCAGGGAGCTTTGCTTTTGTTCTCTTTATCTCCTTTATCTGAAATAATTAGACTGTATCTTCACAATGTCAGCAAGGCTCTCCTAAACAAAGGAATGCTTGAAACAGTACAGTCTCTTATAAAAATGAGAGAAGCTGTAATGGGCTATTGAGTCAGCAACTGCTTGTTATTGAGTATTACTTCCTCAGAAAGAGGCAAGTGTGTTTCTGAATGAGGCTTCAGAGGTAGCAGGCCACTTGGAGAAGCTAAAGCTTTGGTCCCATCATATTGCCAGGGAGAAGCTGCCCTTTCTGCCTCTGGATTTTCACATACCCTGTTTTCTATATAAAGAAGATACTGCAGAGAATTGAACACGCTGTTCTGGTTAAAACAAAACAAAAACAAATAGCTGCTTTAATTCAGAAAGCAAGAAATTAAATTGCTTAGCAGTAACTTTTCATCCAGGTAGTATATGCAAGAGGTTGATCAGACTTGGTGATGTAAACCTTTGGATTTCAGGGACATGCAAAATACGTGACAGTGCTGTACCCTGGCAAAGCCCTACTAAAATAGTTCACAGTGTAGAACAGCTTTATAGGCAGAGAACTGTTATGTTTCCTAACAGGGTATTTGTAGCATGTTGTAAACAGTAACTGTTGTAACTGAATCCTAGTCTGCAGTCCTTAAAACCCGAAGCACTACCCAACTGGCAGGAACCTTGATGCGATTTGCTTTTGTCTTCTAATTCATGTAGGCAACAGTGGAAAATGCTAGAGTGTTTGGGAGCTAGGCCAGGAGGAGGGTAGGTATGCAGCTGGTCGTCTGTCTCGCTGCTTTTGAGAGCATAGGTAATTACTGCATGCTGTATACCTTCCTGATGAAATGCCTTTTGGAAAATCAAAGCTGTTTGGTTCCAAGGCAGAGGCAGTTCCTCTGACCAAATGGGGTTTAGTAACTCTTCCAGCCTAGCTGCAGTGTCATTCATGAACTGTTTAGATGCTTGATGTTTATGTACCCTCAGAATTGTTGTATGCTCAAAATAAGCTGTGAAGTGTGGACTTGGTGCTTATTGTGCATTCAGCTTGGAGTTAAAAAGGGCAAGTGGCATAATGGACTGAGTGTGTATGTCCCATAATCATAGGAAATATGACTGCTCCTTCCCAGTTCTGCAAGTTTTTCATGGGTTTCTCTATTGGCATATCCTTAGAAGTAGTTGTTCTTCTGGTACTAAAATAAACTTGCAGACCCAAATATGCACTGTGCTTGAAAACCTGTCTCTAGTCAGTTAAATCAGACCTATTTTTTAACACACAAGAGTGGAAACTGGTCTGTTCTTAATGTGCAGGTGCAATACAATAAGAGAAAACAAAAGCAACTTAGACACTTAGACAGAAGGTTTGTTCTGAGGACATGCATGTAGAGAGCTTTAAGGAGAATGCTATAAGGCTGCAATGTGTGCAAGCATTGGAGGACTGCTCTCTTTGTCACTGTGTGGAATCTGATGTTGTGTGAGAATCTAGGACTTCCTGGAGATTTGTTGAAGCCTTAGGAAATTTGGTTCCATGTAGACGATGCTGAGAGCTCCTGTTAGGCATCAGTACACTAAAAACACACCTGACCTTACATGTGTTGGATGTTCCTGAACCCTTGGCAAAACATACTGCTTCCTGATGTTGCAGCCTAATGCCATACATTTTTTTTCTACTTTTGTTCTCTAAAGTACATCAAACTCGAGCAAAGCTGCTCCTTTTTCCTTTCTAGTGTTCAGTAGAATTACAGCCAGTCAGCCTTTGCTTCTGTTCTCTGAAGTGTAACTGAGATTTTTTTTTTTTTTTTTTTTATTATCTTTTTAAAGAGCCTTGAATCCATGAAGTAACAAAATCATTCTCTGGGAGTCTGTTCTAAAGGACAGACATATATTCCCAGCACAAACCAGAACCCAAACAATATGAGTACTAATAGTAGGAAGACAGTAGCAAGAAATGTTTCCCTTGGATATTTTCCTCCATTATAAAGGAATTTCATCACATCTTAAGTCAGTGCACAGCATCAGCACAGTTCAGTTTCTCCTAGATGTTTATAAAATCAAAATGTTCACTTAATCAAATAAGGACCTATGACTGTCTACGTATGATCTGTTGATTGTAGGGCTTACCTCTCTCTCCTTCACCTTCCCCTCACCCCCTTCCTTCTGAAGCTGCAAAAACTATTTAGAACATGGAGTTAAGATCCTTTTTCTCTATTCAAATATAACATATTGAATGATGGCTCACATCTCTGCCTTCTCAGGTTCATGTGGGATCTAATAGTTGCTGCAATTAACTCCCTCTTTTTACTGTTTTATGGTATGCTAGGATTGGTAAGATATTTTAATGTTGTATAAAGCAGAAAAGGCACTTTTTTGTCCTGTCTTCAAAAGGGAATCTCATTTGAAAGAAGAACTGTTAAGTACAACTTCCTTCTTTGCCTGTTGGTGTCTGATTTCTCTGCAGCACTAATTCTAGTCAAGACGTGAAGAGGCTGGTGGGTAATGAGACTCCTTCTTTCCTGCCTTCTCTTTCAGTTATGCATGGTCACAGTGCTTTTTCTCCACACTTCATGGCTGTGTGGAACAGCCTTTCCAGCTACCGAAGTACTTAGTCTTAACCACTGAGTGTAAAGAACATGCATTGAGCAAGCAGGGTATTTGTAAGAGCAACTTGAGAAATTTCATCTGGGTTCACAATATGTCTCATTTTGATGTGTTCAGTGTTTCCATATGCTGGTCAGCTCTTCTCTGAATGCTTTCAGTACAAGTCCTCCTCATTGCTATTAATTACTGTCTGTGTTTGATATGAATATCTTCAGTTCCCTGGATTTTCTTACATGAATGATAAATATTAAGGGAGTGAAATTTTTTGACAAATTTCTGGTAGAGTAACATGATATGAAAATAGTGCCAAAAAGCAGAACTTCTTAAAGAACAAAAACTACAACCCCCTCCCATCTTTGCTGATCTCTGTTATTGCCTTCCCTGGAGCTGATTTTGCTGTCCTTGAGGAGGTCAGAGAAGGAAAAGGATGCCCATTGCACATCTGCTGCACTGACAAGCAACCAAATGTACCTTTTGGCTTGTGGCTGACATTCTGGTAGCAGAAAGCTTCCAATTCCCACCCTTCTACAATCAGATGGGATGAACAGCAGAGCTGTACTATATTGCATGTTGGCATACAGGTTAAGTACATATGAGTCTATTTGCCTGAAGTTATCCTTTCAGATCACTGCCCAGTTCTTGGCACATGTATCTCCCTTTCTTTTGGCATGCCTCTTTTTTTTTTTCCCCAGCAATTTCCTGGTATGCAGTAGTCATCCTAACAGTGGCACTGCTATTGGAAAATGAATGGGCATATTGCAGTCTGGGGGAAATGTCATGCCCTTCTGGTGTGGGTTCTGAGTAATACAAGCTGTGGAAGGGTGTGTGTAGTGGGTATGCAATAAATTAAACATTGCCTTTGCTGCAGGCATAAATAGGAAGAGAGACACTCCCTCATTCATTCTCTCTTTCTCATCCTTTTTAGACATCAGAGAATGGAACAAGCTGGTCATAAAAAGCAGGGCCAGGTCAGAGTAGATAAGTACCTTCACCTGTTGTAAAATTCAGAAGAGCATTTAAATCCCTGCCTCCTGTAACACTCCTCTAGAGAGTCACTCTATCACTTGTAATAGCTTGCTTGAAAATGCATTGGAACAGCTGAACTTGCCTGGATTAGGATGGCTTTATGCTATGTTCCTGCCCTCTTCTGGACCGAAAAAGCCCTTCAAATCTTGATTCATGGTTTCACTCTTCATGATGCATTGGTTGTAGGTACCTAAGCTCTGTGAAAAACACACAAACAAAAGACAGGAGGCAAGTAGAAACAGTTAATGAAGGCACCTGTTCATGTAATAGGTTTTTCATCTTCTTATCCTGTACTCTTAGTTTCACCCCCCTCATTACTTCTTGTTTTAAGTTGTCTGGTTTTGGGTGCAGGAGCTGTTTCTTATTGTGCATGTGTGCTGCATTTGGCATTGTGGAATCCTTTTCTGGTTGGAGCCGTTACTCACTGCAGTAGTACAAACACACATCTGCTCAAAGGGCAGTGTAAATGTATCCTTTAAAGCAGAGAGGTTTGAGAAGTTGTGTGACTTTGGTAGTGTCTTGGAACACAGGAATATATAGTTGGTGCCAGTGGAATAGCCAGGAGGCTTATAGCTCCCCACAGTTCTTTACCTTGAATCATCCTGGAATGGAAATTAAGCGGTCAAGAGAAAAGCAAAACAAAAACACTACAACTTGGGATCTGGGATCTTCTGGATGGCTTTCCACTGCTTGCTTAGTAAAGTGAAGAAGTTCAGAAGGACAGCAGCCTCTGAGGCAAGGAATTGGAAAATCAAGGATAGTTTAAGAAGTTAAATAAAAATGTGCTTCCTTCATAGTCAACTGCTACCAAGGGAAATGTGAAAGTTAGATAACTACAGGGTTTAGGCTTATTCTTCCTACTTCCCTCTCAGAGGGTTCCTTTTGTGATGCTGGTGCTGCTGGCCCTTTATTCCCTTGTTTGTTGCTGATTAATGTTATGGAAAAGGAGATAGAAATCCTCATTTACCTTTTGTGAGCTTAGTTGTGTCATATGGTCACTTACTTAACTGAAGTTGGAAATAACTCACCTTCCTGACTCCTGTATTGAGTCTTAAGTACCCTGAGTACTTATAGGCCTTTGTCTATATAGGTGCTATATCTGTAGAAGGGCTGGTCAAAGCCTTCTGTAACACAAATAACAGAATCTAAAGTGTAGTTGTCCAAATTTTTTGCTTGCCTGGGCTGCACATAAAATACATAATATATTTGCTGATTATAAACAACAAAACTTCGGTTATTTTTAATTTTTATTAAAACAAAGAATAAAAGAGGGCAAAACCCCCATAATACTATCAGGTTGGACACACGTGGTCTAAAGTGTTTCAGTCTTCTCCCACTGCTTCACTCACTTCTTTTTTTTTTTTTTTTTTTTTTTAACCAAAGGCTAAATCAGCTGTGGCAGATGCTTCAGCTACAGGCTTTTCCATTTTGTCTTGTAGGCTGACACGTGGTGAAATTGCTCATCTGTTGAGAGGTGAGTGGGTGAGAGGGCAGGGTGATTTTTCAGCAAACGGTGGGACTGACAGCTCTGCTGTTTCCCTTTGGGGAAGAGTTCTGCTCTGGAGGATGAAAGCCTGGTTTCTTTGAGATTTGGTGCGAGCAGTACAATTCAAGGGTATACAAAATGAGCACAAGGAAACACAGAGAGACATTTTCCATGGATTATCTTGTTCCTAAGACAGCTGAAATGTGAAGGTTGTATGTAAAGTAATAACCTGCATATTTCTCAATGGTGGAGATAGTAAGAAGGTGCTCTTAGTACAGAAGAGGTATCCAATATGATAGCTATTGCATATAAAAGCCTTGCCTCCAGTTGCCTTCTGTTGCGGAGGCGCTCCTAATCTGGGACCTTCAGACAGATGTGGCTGTTAGCAAGTGGTGTTACTCCTCATCGCTGCATGTAGCTGGTGTTGTCTTCCATACGTGGCTGTTTTCCAGCTATGTTTATTATAGACTGTTTTCTATCTTTATAGTTTCCTTCAAAGTTAATTTTTTTTCTGTTTAAATATCTTCCATATTTTGTTCCCGGGGGGGGGGGGGGGGCGGCGTTTCAGTGGTGAAGGAAATAGTTCTTGTACATAGTTTGTCCTCATATGGAAGCTGTTCCATCCCTTGGATCATTTTTGTGGCCCTTCTCTGGACATGCTCTGAAAGGTCTATGTCTCTCCTGTGCTGAGGACTCCACATTTGGATGCAGGACTCCAGGTGAGGCCTCACAAGAGCATAGGGGCAGGATCATTTGCCTCATCCTGCTGCCCACGCTTCTTTTGATGCAGCCCAGGATATGGTTGGCTTTCTGGGCTCTATGGGTGCATTGCTGGCTGAAGTGAGAGTCCTCGCTTTTTTTCTTTTAAACAGGAGAAAGATTAGAAAAGCTGAGAATTGTTTTGAATAGCATGTGTGTGGCAAGATACGCCTTTTCTGAGGACAGATTTGTGGGTTTTAGCAAGTGAAAGAGCTGTTAGCTTATTGCAACAGCTTGTTCTGACTCATCTGACACCTCTTTTAATGTGGTACTACTTAATACAGTTTAAGAAACATTGTGATCCATACCTGTGTTTAACAGAGGGCCTGTATGCTGGATTTCAATGAGAGTTATACAGCTGACTTAGCTGAAAGCAGACTTTGGTCAGTGTTCAGTGCTTTGGAAATCCTTACCTAGCTAACTGCACTCTCCAAATGACTGGTGAAGCAGAGCTAACATAAGTCACTGCAGACTACACTACGGTGTGTTTAATATTGATCTACATGCACCTGCAGAACCAATATCTCAAGCCTGTGCTGACAAAGCATTTCAAGGGAGGGAGTGGAAAGATGGATGCAACAGAGTCCACAGCTGATTTATACAAGCTGATTTATTGAGTTACATGCATACTAGAAATTTGTAAAGTACAAAACACAATGTGTACATTACTGAAAAAGAAGCTAGCCTGAATGTGAAGTCTCCAGTGCACAGTGTTTTAAATACTGTATATTTATATGATTAAATCATATGTCAGCCAAATGTTGTTGATCTCAATATGAGGGGTGAGGCTACAAGTTACTTGGCTTTAAATTTTACAACCAGGCATCCTAGTTACTTTGAAGCTTTACATTTGAAGGATTGTCATGCTTCAAGGACTGACTGACTGATGAAGTTCTATAGAAGCTCAAACAATCTAAGAGTGACTCACCATCATCCTGTAGACCCTGCAGCGGATCTAACAAGACATGGAGAGGTGCCAGGTGTGGAAGACTTTTCTACTGCAATATTAAATATCACGAGTAATAGATGCCCTTAAAGATCATATGGGAAATACATGGCAAAGCTTAGTTATATGATCATAGAATGGTTTAAATTAGAAGGAACCTTAAAGACTATGCATTTCTAACCCATGGCGATGGTAGGGATACCTCCCTCTGGATCAGCTTGCCTAGAGTTGCATCCAGCCTGGCCTTGAACACCTCCAGGACATCCACAACTTCTCCAGGCAGCCTGATTGAGTGCCTCACCACCCTCTGAGTAGAGTTTCCTGATGTCTAATCTAAATCTGCCCTTTTTTAGTTTAAACCCACTTGTCCTCTTGCTATTCTGTCTGATAAAGAGCTTATCTCCAGATATCCTGTGGGCCCCTTTAAGTGTAGAAAGGAGCCTTCTCTTTTCAAGATTGATCAGCTACACAACTCAGCCCCTCTTCACAGGAAAGATGCTCCTGCCCTCTTATTATCCCTGTGGTCGTTCTCCAGGCTCGCTCTAATGGGGCCATGTCCTTATTCTGAGGGGCCCAGAGCTGAATGCAGTGTTCAGGTGGGGTCTCATGAGAGCAGAGCAGCAGGTTCCTTATTCCTTGCTTTACCTTCTGAAATACTCTATCTTGGTAAAAAGAAAGGGATTATATTGCTGTGACTTCTCATAACACTTTGATTCTGTATCAGCAGTTCTGAGAGTTGTATAAGCCCTGACAGATCTCATTTTTTTTTTTTTTTTATGTCATATGAACATGAGTCATTACTGATGCTTTGATTCCAGGATCTCTAGTCCTAGGCAGTTGTAGTTACATTACAAATTCAATAGAAAACCGAAAGAGAGGTTTTCTCTGGGTAATCTGGGGTATCTATTCTATAATAAAGATCTCTGAAAGTAGAACAAGCCACTATTGTAGCTCTTTCTCCCTGCAGAGCACTGGAATGCTGGATGTTACCTCCTTTCTATTGCCCTCATCTATATCCCAAGTAATTAAACTTGGTGAAAAACCCTGTGAAAAGCAACTGTTGTTGGGCAACTCTCGTTATTCCTGATTGGAATAAAAATATTTATTTACCTGAAATGACTTAAGCTATGTAGTCTCCTGAAGCTTAGTCAGGCTTTGTCCATAATGCAGTTAAAGCCCTTCTCCTGCAGGAAACTAGCAGAGAATTACTTATTGCAGGTGTAACGAATTACTTATTGCAGGTGTATTGAAGGTGTAAAAACTGTAGTACAGTGTTTGAATATCTTGGTATTATTATTTGCTTAAAGATTTCCTTAGGTTTAAGACTTGCTTATGCATAATCTGAGTGAGGCCTTTGTTTTCTTGAATTTATAAAATTTGGATGAGCCAGTGAGAAGAAAGTGAGTGTTCTTTAGGTAGAAAGCAACAGTCACTCAAATCCCAGGTGCAGAAAGGATGCTCAACCCTTGCCAGAAATACTGTGGTCTCTAATTGTGAAGCAGCTAGTCTGCAGCCAAGCTGGCTGTGGAGGAAAGGTGGAAGTATTTGATCTCAGCTGTGTTGCCACCTGTATCACGCCAGGGAAGTTAAATGCACTGAAAGAGCTCTGCCTACCATTGATTTTATTTCTTCCAAATGAAGAATATGTTGATAAATGGCTGATGAAATGAGGCAGCAGTGGGTAAATGGGCACCCTACCATAATCCTTTTTTTGTGTCTGGAGCCACTAACCCTGGCACAATTAAAAGAGCTGCTACTTTACAGTAATGGCAATGCTATGAAAGTAAATGGTGGGCCAGTTCCTGCCATTTGAGATAATTTGATGAGAATCTGAAATATAATAAAATCATTTAGAACCGGGAGAAAAATACATTGCTCTGAGAGCTTCAGGCCTTGCTGTTATGGTCCTTCCCTGCCTTTGCTGGTGTTCATTTCTAAGAAACCTCCTTAGAATAAAGTGGCATAGAACCAGAGATGTGGTTGTGTTGCATAGGCACAGTTGTAGAGGCATGAAGAAGCTTTCTATGCACACACCACAGTGAACAGAGTATGTCTGGTGCCTTTAGGCTTCAAAGAGTGTCTTTTAAAAAAACAGACATTGAAATTCCTGAAGATGGAGGCAGGCAGAAGAGCAGGCTTCTTTGTCTGAATCTGCTGTCACTGAACATAGAGACAACTTCCCGATGTGTCACTTTGCATCCTGGCATGCCAGTTATCCACTAGGATGGAGTCCTGGGAATGTCTTGCACTGGAGCTGTTTTCACTGAAACTGCAGGGCCTCGATTCAAGAACCAATTAAGTGGAGCCTTCTTTAACTGAGAAACTCAGGTTTATTGCAGATTGGCTGCTCTTGAGTTAATTCCCAGAAGTCTTTGACTATGAATATAGTATAGAGTTACCTGATCCATGAAAGAGGGATAAAAAGGAAACTGAAGAGACAGAAAACCAGCTAACTTAGCATGTGGCAATTAAGAGTTCAAAGTAAGGAATGAGTGACGTTAAATTAAATTGAGTTAATCAGATTGGGCTGTTCATTGGGATATTAAAATCGACAAGAATCAATAACTTCACGACTGTCATGTATCAGCATAGATGGTCTATGCTGACTGACCAGTTCATGTAATCTTTCATTGTTGAGGATGGTTGGCACAGAGGTAAAAGGAAGTAACCAGAATGTTAAATGCGAGGAATAATATATCCAAATATTAAGCTGCAAAGTGAAATGTATGTGACAACAACTTGATTAAGTCTAAGTTATGTGAACTGGTCTAGCAGGGTCTCTGTGGAAGACAGAATGCATAGATGGTTAAAATGGCTTCTCTGGGTGACTTGGCGGCACTGGTAAAAGCCTGGAAACAGGCTGGCTGAAAACGTCACATCAGAGCAGTGCTGCATCAGAAAATGGGCTTTTCAATTAAATGTAATTCTTCATTAAAAATGTAACTGTGAAATAACATACCATTCAGGAGAAAACCCTCAGGTAATCAGAGAGGAAGCCAACAAGACTGTATCTCCTTACAGGGGTCTTTGAAGATATTTGAGTTATTTTTGTAGCATTGTCCTGGAGAGGTTAAGTACAAAAGTTATTCTCTTGCTTGAATAATTCTGAAGTGACTATGTTTAATTTTCACCATAGTTTTAGTTCTGGTTGAATGGGTTTGAAGAGAGTGATGAACGATTCCCTGTCTAGTAGAGGCACCTTCCTGTGCACAGTAGTGTTTTGTTTTACACATCTATCAAAGAAATAACCAAGGTGTTGGAAATGACACATGAATTTCTGTCTGGCAATAAAGGACCTGACTGGCTGTGTTACATGATAGTGATGGTTGCAATATAACAATCTTGATGGATAAAACAGTATCTAACCTTTGGGCTGGGCTGTTTAGGTCACCAGTTTAAAATTGGAGAACCATCCATATGAGTTTACATTTCCATCCTTATCGTCTAACACTCTGCTTTTGTTCTGTATAGCTGCTGCCTGATTTTTCACATGCTATAGAAATTCTGTTGTCTATTTACTCTACCAATGGCATTGTACTTTGTCTGATTTGCCACGCTTGCTTTGTACTTGTGGTCATCTTCTCCTCTGAGAGTCCATATTTAATATTCTTAACTGCGGAGCAGATCAAATCCATCTCTGTGAAGATGAGCTTTTGAACTTGATGGTGAATGAATGATTGACAAGGTGCAAGAATTTTTCTGTCAAGGCTGTGACATGTCATTTGTTGAAAAAGCTATTCAGCTGAATGTTGTACTCATCTGAAAGCTAGGAGAGTGAGGAATATGCCAGATTATCAAAAGGATGCTGCTTGATGTCTAGTGGCACCATTAGTGACATTTTGATGCTAATGAACAAGGGAGCACTTTCTGCTAGGAAAATTATGCTTTTTAAGGTTGGAAGAGGATGCTTTATGAAGTCTGTGCTACACTGATGCAACCTATATAAATGTCCAGTTTTGCAGCAAATAATGAAGTTATAGCTTGTGGATTGCCATAGTCTATAGAGTGTTTGCTGATCAGATGGTGTTAAAAACTGTGTGAAAGACAGCTGAAACAGCTTAAATGCTTCCCTGCTGGTGCTTCTCTGTGCAAGCAATTGCTCTAGGTGCCATGTGGATGTTAGAGGTGTGTTAATGGGAGGAGGGGAAGATGCTGGGGAGCTGGTCTCTATTAAATTGTTCTCCAGTGTGAAAGAAAGCTTAACGCGGAGTTGACTTGACTGAAGATAATGCTCTATTCCTGAGTGGGGATACCTAAAATCTTGCAAATATTGAGTGCAGCCACACAGCTGTCAAAAATTGTTATTAATTAGCAGCTGTTTCCTTGTTTTATGACAACAGGCTGCAAATGAATAAGGGCTGTTCAAAATGCTGTGTGGATGTGAACTTAATGGCTCAATAGTATAGCTTCTCTGTTGCAAGGAACTTGTCTTGGATTTTACTTCTGAATGAATTGGCTAGGTCAACTGACCCTTTACCATAGTGTTATTGCTTGAGGAAATTAGTAGAAGCAAGAGATTGAAAATACTTCCTACTTGCTGAATCTGCAGCTTCCCAACCTCAGCCTTCCAAATCTAATATGGGCTTAATTATTTTTAAAAGGATCTCTCGCCTATGTTGTCTAGATCTCTTTGGATTTGTTTGCTAATGTTGTATGGGAGCGACCACAGAAGTTCTAAGCAAGTTCTAAGAAAATCTTGATGTCCTTTAATTCATTCTGCTAGGACTAGGGTCATTTCTCCACAGGATTTTCTTTTTCTTTAACATTCTTGGAAAAAATAATGCATTTTTGGGGGATGTAGAAGACGTACAAAGGTTCTTTGGGCACCAATCATTCCTAGCAGTGGAGGTGAGCTACCCTGTGGCACTGATTATAGATTTCATTGTATGTCTTACAGATATTGTTAAGTTGCCACTTCTCTCCCTCTTCCATATCCTAGAGCCAGAATATGGTCTGTCTAATGACATCAGCACAGCCTAAAAGGACCGGAGTGCTGAGCATGCACAGACCTGGCTATTGTTTTTCCTTTTGATGAAGGCACCATATGCTGGTTGCTTTGCTTGGAGGTAGTGGTGGTGTTTTTTTTTGTTTTTTTTTTTTTTTAAAAGAACAAAATTCATTAAAATCTTTTCACTGCTCTCTTCTTTTCCTGAGAATAGGCTGGGTAGGGAGGTAGAGGAACACCCTCCTGCTATACCATCTCCCTGAAATTGTGGCCACAGATGCTGTCTTGGCTGCTGGTAACAGCATTAGAATGGCAGCAGCCTTCTGCAAAAGTGGCTTAAAAATAGATCCTATTTGGTTATGCTTGTTCCCTTAAAGGGACACTGTCAGTTTGATTTAGTCCCAGCATTCTAGCTTGCTTACTCTCAGCTGTGCCATCTCTTCCAAGTTGCCAGCCAATTTGGCCAGCTTTGCAATGGGATTGATACTGTTTTACATACAGGCAAATATGCTTTGAATACAGTGAAATAAAGTTTTACTAAACCCAGTAAATTGACACTTATTTTTTTGTTGGTGTTGCCTGGGTCTCTTTTTCACAGTACTGCCTCACTGCTCATTTTCTGGGTTGGAAATCATGATCCTCACTTTCTCCCTTCCCTGCTGAAATTAATTTGAATAATGTAGTGGGGTAAGATGGGGAACACTCATTCACCATCTCCCAAGTACTTTCTATCCCTTTAAGGCCCAGAGTAGCTTGTGAGAGTGGTTTCTTGGAATTACTAAGTCTCTTGAGATTTTTGCCTTTTGTAACCTCCCTTCTTCAGAACAACACAATGCTGCTAAGTGTGTCAGCAGGCAAATAACAAGCTTGGCCTCCAGCACCTCAGACGAGACCTCTGTCATCTACCATTTTGGGAGTGTTGTCACATCCAAACGTCTTGACTCTGCCTAAAGTCAACACAGTTTGTATTATATTGTGCTGTAGCCCTGAGGGAGCAGAGTAGCTAGTTTCATGACTGTTGTGAGCAGTAAGCAGACCCTGGGTTCAGTTCTGAAGGTTTCTTACTTCATTTTCTCATTGCCTACAACATTTGTTCTCCTCTGTGCAGTGGTATGGAGATGGATAGTGCTTAGAAAAGGCTGTGAAAGCTGATTGGAGCAGGCTGAGAGGGGATTGTAGAAATGTGATTTCATCCAACTACACCTGGCTTTGCAACAGTATTGTCAATTTAATTTCCCCCTCCTCCACTGTCTTCTCCATGTTAACTGCTTCTTTCCCTCCTGGTGCCTTATTGTCCTTCTGGTAATGCCTCATTCTTTGACATGTCCCAATCTCTTATGTCATCTTATCACTTCCATCTAGGCCCTCTAGCCTCTTCTTAGCCTGATTTCCACTTGTCTATTCTTTTTTCATTAAGAGTTAGATGTTTGCTGACACTTCTACACTAGTCTATCTCCTGACTTTGAGAGTTCAGCATTGATTTCAATCAGAGTCTGCCTGGGAGAACTGACTGCACAGGTGTCTCCTATCATGGTAATAAGTCTTTGTTACCACCCTCACCAATGTATTTGGTTGTGGTGGACTCTTGTGGTTACTCTAATTTGTCATCTGGCACCAAACTACTTGAACTGTGGCAGTGTTCTGTGGTCTTCTCTCCATTTCTGTGCGATGGATGGGTCAGTGGACAACTGCAGAGGGCTTTTCTCAGGTGTCTTGCAACTCTAGCCTTCTTCACTGGGTGATTTAAGTCCTTAGAGGTGTGTTAGATTGAAGTACCTGCTAGCTAGTGTTTTTGACTCTTGTTACTTCTCAGGATTTGGTCCTGATTCAGTTGTGCTTAGGAGAGATGATTGAGGCACGTCTTGTGCTTGGTAAAATGGTGCTGGAGAGAATTTGTCCCATACATGCATAAGTGGTTTGTTCAACACTGGCACATCTGTCTCTTGGGGTCACTAATGCTTGTTCCTGGATCTATGGAGGATGTTCCAGGAACTTAATTGTGTTAGCGTATAAAAAGGGTAAATAAAACAAACTCGGTAATTATGGCCCTGTCAACTTGACATTGATCCTGAGCAAAATAATGAAATGGCTGATAAGTAATTTGAATAGCAAAGAGTTAAAAAGAATAATGTCATAATGTCACTCAAAATGAGTTTATGGAAAATAGATCTTGTCAAATTAACTTGGTATCTCTTTTATGATAAACTTAATTGATAACAGAAAATACTACAGATATCTTTAAAGCAGTTGACTTGCTATCCCAGGACATTTTGGGAAAAAAAAACAAAAAACAATACAGAATTAGCATGGCACACACTAATGACATTGCTAACTGGCTGGTTGTGACAAGTTTCTAAATGAGATGTTAAACTGGTAAACAAGGAATCAATGCTGAGTGGGTGTGTTTTCACTAAGGTCCTGCAGCAAAGGTTCATATCTCTGTTGTCAATTTTTTTTTAAATAGATGAATGTGAAAGAAAATAACAGATTGCTGGTGATTAAAGTCTGCAGATATGCTGTCCCCTAGTCTTGTGTCAACTGGGGGGAATGGCATTTTGCAATACTGCATTTCCAAGCCAGAAGTACTATCTAGGAGAATGTAATAGGCAAGTGTGGAGCCTCTAATAGACCCAAATGTTAAATATGATATCTAGGAGCTAAAGAGGTCACTCTTGGAGAGTGGAAGACCCTCTGGGGAAGGGGAGAGCACTGCGAGGTGCTCAAGATGCCTGCTTAGTAATTTCTCAGGTTACTAGGAGGATTAGTGAGGTCTTTCAGTGTAAAAACGAGGAATTGTTAAGTGAGAGTCAGGAGGCAATTCTTCAGTCACTGGTGTAATTTCTTTTGTGATGCTGTGCCTCAGTCTTGTTTCAGCAGTGCTAGAAGGGTACTGACGAATTGGCGAAGTATCAGAGGCAATCTGTCAGAATGATTAAAAGGTCTGAAAAACATGTCCTTCAGTGACATGCTCTGAGAGCACAATCTTCTTAGTTTATTGAATTGAGGTTTAGAGGTGGCTTGACCAGTCTGTAAGTACCTATATTAGGACCAGAAGCATTCTTCCATTTAGCTGACAAGTGATTGTTGCTTGCTGCAAGCTGAAGCTACACAAATTTGTGCTAAAAGAAAAAGCCCTGTTTGAAAATAATGAGGGCAATTAACCACTGGAGTGTTTTAACGGGGGGTGGTTGTGGATTTGTTATCGTTAGCAATCTCACTCTCTTGACAGTGTGCTCCAGTTGAAACAGGGAATTCATTTAGGGGCTGGTATGATCTGTGTTTTATAGGAGGTCAGACAGGATGATTGCTTTCATGTCTTTGAGCTGTAGGATCTCTGAGCACATTACTCCAATTCTTGTCAGTACTGGCCTGTCCAGGATTGCTTCCAAATGTTAATACTTCAAGAGGAAATTCTCTCTTGTTTTAACTTGTGTAAAATGGATGCAATTTAACAAAATTGGGCATTAGTTCACATAATGAATAACCTTGATTTTATCAATTTGCAGCTCTATTTTCTGCAATTTGACAAGTTTAAATGGCATTCAAGTAGCTTTTCATGTAAGGTGTCACTCTGTTTCCTTACTAATGCCTGAGCAAGTACCTTGCCTATTGCCAGGTTGTTAATTCTCTGTTATTAAGTACTCAGGTGCTTCTTCACTGAAAGAGCTGTCAACTGCCAATGTGGAATAGTTTAGATTAAGAATCCAGCCTGCTAAAGGCTCCTCTGCTTATCTAGAGCAGTATCTTAAAGCATGTGAGTTCTCTTTCCAGTAAATTCTTCTTCCTTTCCTCTAGAAAAATTACAATTACTAAAGAGGAATCCATGTCCCACATGTATGTATAACATAAATGCATGTGTGCAGTCTTTCCTGCTTCATTTAGTAAGAGATAGATGATTTCCTACTTCTGCATTATTGGTTCAGATGTTGTTCTGACTGTGCTAATAGCTGTGTCATTTGGAGCTTAGCAGGATTCAGTTGCTTACCTGACTTTACCTCACAGTTAAGAGGCACTGCTTCAGGACCTGAGAGACCTGACATGATTTTTTAAGCTGTCAAAGGACTCTGGTGTGACTCTAAATCTCAGTTTCCTGTACTCAGGAAAAATCTGAATTGTGTCAGTGCTTTTCCTCTAGCTTTTTTCTTGCCTTGATGATGCTTAGGGACACTGGGTTACTAAAAGCCTCCTTGGCTTTTCCTGAGGGCCTGTCTGTGCAGTACAGTGGACAGATCTGAGAATCTTGCCATTCTTTCTGTTTCTCAGTTCATAGAGCGTATTGTAATTGCTCATCAACGAATCTTGATGCTTTTAGAGCTGCCTAGAGGCCAGGTGGAATGTACAGTGTCTGGGTAATGGACCCGCATACCACAGAAGAGCTTTCTGGAGCCTGGTGTTAGAATAGAACCTGTGTTAGCACAAGTGGAGCTGTATCTCACTACCTGCTTTTTGTGAAGCATTCTTCTGAAACAGCCATGTGTTAAGCTGGGCCATGCTTACCTCTGACTTTATTGTGGTCACAGTATGATCAAGTGTAATACCCTTCACTTCTGCTTGCCTTACAATGCTTCTGCTGGTGGAAACTGCATGCCTTCAGTCTGAAGTGACATATATCCTCTAGCAGCTGAGAGAAATTTAGACATTTTAATTTCTTCATTGTTCATTTCCCTACTGTCATCTGGGAGCACATTCCTTATGCTCTGCTTAGTTCCGTCTTTTGTCATCAGCAAGACTGTCTTTGTAAAGAGAGGACCCTCTGTCTGAATATGGAATAAGGAGGCAGGTGGGGAATCTATTGTTAATTATGCACTGTAGTGTCATTCAGCTGCTTGCATAGTGCCTAATTAAAGTGGTTATATTCTATTGTCTCTCAAGCTCTTTAATTGAGAAGTTAATCTAGTAAAAATGAACCACAGCTTTGAATCCCTGGCTGTTTGGCTTCATTCTTTACTTCTTCACCAGAAACTTAAAAAAAAAAAAAAAGTGCTGTTAAAATGATTGTATATAAATCATCCTGTGGCTAATGAGAGGCTCCCATGCTTGTATCATGAGAGTAATTTGAATGAGAAGTTGAATTTGCTCGACAAACTCTTGATTTTTAACCGGAGTATGTATGGCTGACTTCGGAAGTTAACCTCCTTATGTTGTTGTTTAACTGTACTTGTTCACAGGGAAGTACCCAGTGATTGGAAAAGTGGTGGAAACTATACAGTCCCTTTGAACCCAAGCCATTCCAGGATTTAAAACAGCAAGGAATAGAAGTGTTGTTTGGGAGAAATGTAGCATTTAAGTCTATTCCTTAATCCTGCCAGGAGATCTTAATTGGAACCTTTTTGCCCCACATCAACTGTAGTTACTTTTTAAATATAGAATGTGTATAAGCATAAGCTGCAAACTTCTGTCTTTGAAATTAATTGGCTAATATCAACACTGAATCTATAATTGACCTTTGAAGCATATCGCTTTATCTGATTTGCTGGGGAAAGCTGGGAACAAAAGAATAGCTTGCACAGTTATGTAGAGCAGGGAAGACTTCGGAGTTACAGAGGTGTTCACAGGAAAATAATAGAAGTGGAGATAAGTGATTTTTGGTTGTTTTTTTTTTTTTTTTTTTTTTTTTTTCCCCAAAGTAGAAGGGAACTGATTGCAAAACCTGTATCAAATCTATCTCAACTTAGGAAGTCTGGATCTGAATGTAATGTTGATGTCTTAATTCTATTGATGATAAGCTTGTTCTCAGTTCAGTTACTTGATGAAATACTGATCTGTTCTCTGTGTTAACAAATGTGAATGTCCTCAGTAAGCAGTAGATAGGCAGGGTAGCTACTAGAATTTTGCACTGCAGCCTATTCTTTTTTAAGCATTTTATGTTGGAGGGTGTTGTGATTAAACTACATTTTTAATGACAACTTACAGAAGAGAAGTATTAGCCTGCCACAGGACTCATGTTCTATCTTGTTCTTCCCCCTCAAGTAGAAAATTGATCTTTCAGATGTAAAGCAGAGATCTGGAGAAAAATAGAGAATATTTTGAGCTTCTCATTTCAGTGCAGGCAAGGGAAGGAGATAGGGGGAAGAATGAAATATTGTTTTTTTTTTTTCAGTTGATTGAGGTCATTTGTAGGTGGTGTGTGGTTGGCATATATTTTTTTGTCTTGATGCAGTATTCAGGAAATGGTTGTCTTATGGCAGATCTTGTGTTGAACAGCATTTCTAACTCTTAAGTATGGATAATGTTTTAAAATACTGATTCTTGATTTACTTGGATCATTTAAAAATTTAAAGGTAAAACTTTATTCTTGGGAATTCTGTTGGGTATTACTTGGGCTTCTGTCAAGAACGAGCAAATAATGTATCTAAAGAAAATGCAAAGTAAACCTTAAGTGTGCTAAATATGAGAAGGCTGGTATATGTATGAGAAGTTGTATCAGTTCAAAGTGGTGCTGGGAGAGCTGCGTGTTTGTGGTTACAGGAACCTTGAAGTATATTGTTCTTTCCCTCATTTAATTTTGGAATGAAATGGTGTAGGATATAGCTTTCGACTTGCAAATCCCAATTACTTCAGTGAGTGTGGAGCTATGAAAATACTACATGCTGCTGTTTAAGTCCTTAATTTGTACTGAAGGAAACCAATTGCCTGAGTAGATGTAACGTGCAGAATGCTGAGTGGAATGGTTTGGACTCAGAAAGGACAGTATTGAATTCTTAAAATTGATTGTAGGGACAGTCTTGAAATACCATATCCTAATAGTGGTCAGTAACTTCTAGAGGTCTTTAAAAGGCTGATTCCATTGCCTGTGAAGTTATCCTGTGAGGCAGATGGCTTAGATGCTGTTTTGGGACGTTTCATGTGGTCAAGAGATTAGAGAAGACTTGCTGTCCTTACTGTCTATCCTTGGTACTACTCCTGGTTTGCCAGATAGCTGGGGGAAGCTGTTACTGTTTCTCATGCCCAACTGAGGTTTGTGTCTGGGATTGAGGATTCTGGTTTCCTTTAAGATCCAAGGGAAACATCAGTATGTAAAGCCTTCTCAAGGAGCATTTGAGTGTGTGTAAAGTCAGATTAAAGCCTGTTACTTCAAATGCAGTAGAGCCTAGAAGATGGACTTTGTCTATTAAACAGATAATTGTAGGAGAAAAACATGGGGAATCTTTGCATCATTTTGTTTCTAAAACCAAGTTTCTGATTATGAGGTCTTTTAGATTGGTCATCAACTAGTGATTTTGGTGGTTGTACAATCCTTTCCTCCTTCTTTTCTGTTGTTGCACATGCTTAAGAGAAGCTGTGATTTGGTAAAAAGCACAGGAAATATTTATGCTAAGTGTACAGGCAAAGATTTCTTGAAGCTACTTAATTTATATTGTGTGCTTAATCTTTTCCTAATCTTCGCTCTAATATGTGGAATGCCAGCAGGTGGCAATCAAGAATGTCCTGGCTGGTGCCTCTTTTTTTAGGACCGTGTGGTGTCATGTGTATTACTGAAGATCAGCTCTTAAAAGGCATGAAAAACTGGAATGCCTGGAATTAATGGAGACTTGTGCAAAGGTTGGCTTCAGCCTCTCTGCTTAGTCTGCAATTAATAGCATTTGCTTTCCTCAAGGAGCAGATACAGGTTAGCTGTTCATAAAGTCCTTGAAGGTGTAGTACTTAGAATTAAAGCTACAAGCTTGTTCCAACTAACCTTTCCCCTTTTTGAGTTACTGAGAACAGTTCAAATGTGTAGTACAAGTCAGAGCAACCAGTGTGCATTGCAGGGGAGCTGTGCTCCCAGGCCTGCTCCTCTGATGAGTGGAGAAAGTATCTGTGAGGAGTAACATAAGGAGGCTGCATCAGTGCTGTCAGAAAAGAAATTGTATGTGACTTCAGAAACATCATTGCTTGCAGAGCTTGTGCTGACATCAGAGGTCTCAAAAACTACTTTTTCAAAGCCATTCCAGTACAGTAACCAATGAAGTCACTCCAGGTGCATTAGATGTCATGAATTGAAAGCAACTATCCTATTACTGAAATAAGGGAGGGATGTGATTTTTCAGACTTCCTTCCCCCTCTGTGGAATGGGGAAAAAATTACTGTTCGCTAACAAAGGTAATGGTGGATAATTTGCTGGTAATTGGATGAGCAGGTTTATTTTTGGTGCAGTGGGGAAATCTTATTGCTATACTTAAAATTACCAACGAAACAGTTTGTAAAATCAAATTGCAACTGACAGTACAGCGTTTGCCTCTAACATTTACCAGCATAGCAAATGACTTTTTCCCACATCTGCCCTCAGCTTGATCTTTCTTTCTGATAGGAAACTGTAATGAAAGGAAGTGGAGAAAGGTGCAAGGATTCTTCTTTTTGGAGGCCTTTTTCTCTGCAATGAAATGGCAGTGGCACGAGGTCACTTGAAACACTGATTGCTTTGTACTGGTATTGTTAAAGCACTGTGACCCACGTTGCCTGAGCACTGTTCTGGTCCAATTAATGGATCTAGGAGCACTGATTAATTATAAACCTAACAGCCACTTCTAGATGTAGAGGGTACTGGTGACCTTCAATCTGGAGAGGAAGATGCTGGCTTTCTTTGTGTGTCTGAGATAATCTAGCATGTGTGAGTGATGCTTTGTAGGAATCATCTTTTTTAAGTAACAAATCCCATATGTACCGTTTTGAATTATTTTTAATTTTAGTTTCTTGGTCCACTGGGAATCTGTAATGCCAAATTATTTTTCTCTGAAATTTGCCTCTATTCCTGTATTTTGCTCTATTTCAGGAGAATGCATCCATGTAATCATGCAGTGATGCTAATCTGTCAGTAACTTCATTAGCGAACCTTTCCTACAGTGACATTTTCATCTTAGTCATAACAGCTCTGACAAGAGTAACTCAGATTTTCCAGGCTGTAGCTGCTTACAGAGAAGAGAAGTTGGACCTTGCTCTTATTACAGCCAAATTTTTGTTGCTGACATTTCCTTAGGTATTATATCAAATCGTGAGCTGAGTGTGGTACTTGGTACACATCTCCATCAATTGCTTGGGACAGTTTAGTGAGTGATGAGACTGTCTTGTACAAGATGCTTCATAAACACACAATAAGAGTTTCTGCCCCACAGGGTGTGAACTTCTACAGAGAAATAGGAGAGAGACCAAGTGGTACACTGATCTTCAGAATAGCAGATGTGCCTGAGTGTCCCTGGCCACTATCCACCAAGACAGTGCTCCTCTAGATTTTTGTTTCTTGACCTTCCTGTGCTGCCTGGAATTAGTCCTTTATCCCCTACTTTGTGTGTAGCATGCTGTACCTCTGGCACATCATCTTTATCCGCTTCCATCCTTGTACTTGTGCTCAATTTTGGGAAAAATTAACTTATATGTATTTGTGTGTATGTTTTCACTTCTGTTCAGGAGGTGGTTTGACAGACACTGTAGCATGCAGATGTGACATCTCTGCAGGCCTTTGGATCACTTGTTGCCTGTTGTTCAAAATGGCCATGAAATTTTCCCACTCTGGGGCTGTGTTGATGTTGCCAACAAACTGACCTGAAGTATTCTCTGCCAGTTAAAATGCAGGGATTTGTTCATAGTTCCTAAGACTCCAATTGTTCTGTGGTTCTGTGCTATGAAATAACCAGTTGCATATGTGTTTCTACATTCTGACCCATAAGTTATGATGCTGTCATTCAGTCTAGCCTTCACAAGTTCTGAGTGTTTATCTTCATCAGAGCCCCCTAGGAGGGCTCAGATATTCCTGATAAAGCACAGATCTGAAGGAGAACATCTAGTCACCGCAGAGGAGATGAGTATCATGCCCTCCTTATTTTCATTCCATTCTCCCTTTGTCCTGCACATAAAAAGAATGGCTGTGGTGCTGAAAGTGAGCAGAGCTTGTCCTAACAGCCTCTGTAAAGGATATGACAGTTTTCAGCCACTGCATAGAAATGCAGTAGAAATAAAGGATATTCTTTGAGTATTGTATCTGCCTTTGTGTGGGGGCAAAGAGCAGAGGCTGCTCTGTAACAGGTGAAAATAATGTTTCTGGTTCCAATGTGGCGTCTTCACAGAATCACAAAATGGCTGGGTTGGAAGGGACCTCAAGGATCATGAATCTCCAACCCCCCCCCCTGCCATGTGCAGGGCTACCAACCTCCCTATTTAATACTCAACCAGGCTGCCCAGGGCCCCTTTCAATCTTGAACACCTCCAGGGACGGGGCATCCACAATATCTCTGGGCAGCCTGTTCCAGCACCTCACCACTCTCTCTGTAAAGAATTTCCCCCTGACATCCAACCTAAATCTCCCCTCCCTCAACTTAAAACCATTTCCCCTTGTCCTGCAGTTATGAACCCTTTCAAAGAGTTGATTCCCCTACTCATTTTAGGTATTGAAATGCTGCAGTGAGGTCACCCCACAGCCTTCTTTTCTCCAGGCTGAACAAGCCCAGCTTCCTCAGCCTGTCTTCATAGGAGAGGTGCTCCCTTGGAGCTTCTTCTTGATTCCACTAATCGTCACAGATCTCCTTTTAATTTTTTGCTTTCTTCTCTGCCTTTCCAGGGGCAAGACTGAGCATAAGTATTGCAGATGACAATTTGATTCAGATGTCTATTTGAACACAGTGTGTCTAAGCTTTATTTAAAGGGGCCACGAAAGAATGAAGTAATATGCTTTAGTAACTTCTGGATGAGAAGAGGACAGGCAACATTACTCTGATTTTTCAGGTTGATTCCTTTGCCTTTGCTCTTCTGAGAGGCCTCATCAGCATACATGAGAAGTTAAGATTGTTTTGACAGTGTGCATTACCTTATATTCATATAAATCAAATTTCATCTGCTTGCATCTTGCCTAGTCCCCCCAGCACGTTTCAAACAACTGGAGAATCTGGAGCTTTCACAGCTCTCATCAGTTGAAACAATAGACTCTTGAAACTTTGCCTGCTCTGTCTACCTCTCTTCTGTGTTACACAAAGACCCAGGAAAAAATGGAGACAAAATCGGTCTCCAAGTTTCCCGAAGACCCAGGCAGTGGGCAGCCATGGGAGAGGAATAGAACAAGCACATAACATTAATGTCATTTTACTGTAGGATGTTTCTGTATGAGAAAGGAATGTTCGTACTGACATGTTCCCTTTTGACGGCTGGTCTTTAATATTTCATGAAACCAAACTAGTTCAGAAACATAAAGAAGCCTTTTACTAAAGTGATTTTTCTAGAACAGAGTTGGCATAATACACATAGACCAGGTCCAGCCAGAAAACTGTCAAGTCTTTTCCTCTGTTTTCACTTCTTTAATAAGCTAAGACAAATCGCTTTTATGCTTCAAGGCATCCCAGGAAGCTGGAGATCCCGTGTTTCTGAGTTGGTATAACTACAGACATTTTCCCTAAGATTTATCTACTGAGTCATTCAACTGGTCTAGAAAAATTCCTGTGCTTCAGTGCACAGAAAGGAAATTGTCCAAAGCTGTTTAGAAATATCTATGTACTAGAACATTTTATTTGAATATTTGGATTAGCCTGAAATTGCACAGTGGTCTGGTATAGACCATAAGTGCACTGCAGGCAACTTCTATTTCCCCTAGCAGGTGACTTAAGCCACTTCCCGTGGAACATGTCTGTTATATCTTTCTTGTAAGACAGTTCCCCTAAGTTCCTGTATGTGCTGGGCACAAATATTTATTCTTTCTGACTTATAAGTGGGGAATTTCTAGGTGCATGCTAAAGATCTCATGTGTGTTTTCTTTGACATCTTCACTGTTTTTTTGGCCTTCCTGTCATCCAGATGATGCCGTTTTCCTTGTGCTTCTAAAATTAGAGATTGCTGAGATCATGCTTCTTCATCTGGAAAGCTTTTGTCCCATTCTTTACATGCTACTGATCTGGACTGTACCTAAGGTTGAGCATGCCAATATCTAAAAACTGGGGGTGAAAACCTGATCCTCTGAATCTTCTGAATGGTTATGTTCAAATGAACATTTAAAGCTTCACGGATTCAGGTGAAGCAGGAAGCTTGGATCAGTTGGTCTATTTGCCTGAGCCTGTCCAAGTATCTCGTTTTTTCTGCTGTTCCTTGACACGTTTTGTATCAGTGTGCATTACAATTTTTTAAGCAGTGTACAACATCACCTGCCACAAGAAACTGCAGCTTTCCACTGTGGGCAGGGGTAATCATTAATGATAATTACAGCGCTATTAAAACAACCTGAAAAGTTCTGTTAAAGAGAACTGGTGACACAGAGCAAATTTAAATAAGGAAGACATAAGCATTTAATGTTTTTTTTTTTTTTTTTTAATTGACTGCCCTCTTTCCCAAACGTTATCAAGGTTTAATACGGTATATGTGGCTGAAGAGTTAGTTAATATCTAAAATGGCTATAGTAGTGTGAAGGAAGCTGGTTGACTTTGCACAGACAATTCTGCTTGTTTTACTACATAAGGATTTTCCACTCATTCTCTATAGAACTGTGAAAAGATTTTCTTTTTCATCCTATAAAAATGTCAATAGTACAGCAGAAACTGGTTGAAAGGAAACATATCCAGTCATATTGCTTTGGATATGTGTGTCACATTTGGATGTCTACCATTGTCTTTCCTTTGGGGAAAAAACTTTGCCTTTTTCAGTTCCGTGTCTGGCCTTCATTTAGACAGCCATTAGCCCTCTGTTTTTAGGATGTACTGCTTGAGTACTCCGTCTCTCCTTCTGGCAGGAGTATTCACCTCCTACAGGTAGAGTTAGTTTTGACCCCTTTTATAGCTCCCAGACTGGATACCATGATCCAAGTTTTCAAAATACGGCAGCAGATTCAAAAACACATGGTTTTACTTATCCCAGAGAAATAAAATGAGTAGAGAGAAGTAGAAGTAGATTAAAAATAACAAAGCCTTATGTTCATATGAACTGACCTCACTTCTGGATTTCCATGTTGGCTAAACAAGTTCTGCTTAACCACTCTTAGCACTTCTGACTGTTGACACAAGCTGACCGAGCAACCCCACTTCCAATTATGCCATCCCTATGGTGTGTAGGCTGCTTTTAAAATCCTTCTCAGGTACTCAGAAGTTAATTTGATTTTTAGTCCTGCAGTGGGGCAGGATATCTAGGGGAGGAACTTTCAGATGGTGGGCTCAGGTGTTGCTCCTTCAAGGACTGGGCTGTTGAAGCAAAGATGCTTTCTTTCTGTGTTCTTAAACTGAGGAACTCAAACTGGATTTAACCTTAGGATTTCCTGGAACCAGGTGCTAGATAATCCCTAAATTCCAGAATATGTTGCTGTTATCATAACAGCTACATTCTTCATCTCTATAAGTAATTGCTTCTTTCCAGGAGTATAAAATTGCCTCTGATTCTCCAGGCTCTTTGCAGCAGGTATACACTCAGTGTTATTACTATCATAATTTGATCTGCAACTGCAAAGAACCTATACAAGATTCTCTTTTCCTCACCTTAAACTAGTGATGGACCAGAGCCTACACTCTAGATGCAAACATGTATGCTTTTTTTGCATTTTAGTTTATTGTGGTATGTGGTGATGTGACCGCTTTGCAAAGCTTACATTTGCAGGAGGCAGTGGAAGATAGTTACCTGAGAACTGTTGTTCCCTGAGCAGTTTCACATAGCTCTAAGACAGAAGACACAGGAGCAGTAACTGATGATCTTCTGCTTTATCTTTTCTGGTGTTTCTGTAGCTTAGGAGATACCTCTTAACTAATCAGCTGTCTGTAATTGGGGCAAGTCAACCAAGCTCTTGGTGACGGCACACTCAGGAAGCAAGCAAGCAGGGAAAGAGTGAGAGGTGTTCAGTTCTTCTGCTTTCAGTGGTAGTGGAGGTCTGCATGAGAAGTTGTGGAACAGCTCCATTTGGAAAGCAGAGATGCTTCTGTGATGGAATGCGTTGTGGTACCTCACTGCAGTCACCCTGAAGACTTGTAAGAACATTGCACACTGTCCATTTTATAGTAAAACTTGACTAGATTTTTTCTCATTTAAAATACAAGGTTTTTGATAATGATCGTGAATGATCTGAGGATCTCTTGGTTCTTCAGCTGCAAATGAGACACCAGTATTATAAGGAGGGTTTCTCAGACCTCTCTTTTCTAGATGGGATGTCAAGAAGTGATTATTCCTGTTGGCTATTTATTATAAAGAGTAGACATCATGTAAAACACTGGTTTTACCTTATATTACCTTGTTTACCTTATAGGCAGTACTGTAGCCATTAAGATGACATGCTGCAGACTGTTCATGTCAGATGCAATGTACTGTGTAAAAATTTGGAGTACTCTTCTAAAACAGTGTTTCAGAAAAAATTGCTTGAGCAGTGAGTCAGAGAAGACTATTTTTAGTATTTCTGGACAGATAGAGGTCAGCAAGTCCAAACTTAGCTGCAGCCAGAGTCTCTTCTTAGCTTCTGCTTAAGAGAACAGTGGTCTTGCAGAGCATTTCGGTGTTGAAATCAATGCAAGGGGCTCAAAAGCTGCTTCTTTCAATGTCAGTCATGGAGTAATGATGTTATACCACACTTGCTTGTAAGATTTCGGAAAGTTCACTGTAAATAAGAGGAGGATGAATCCGAAAAAACTTTCAAAAACTTCTAGAAATATCCAACTCTTCATTATATGATGGAAATCTCTGAACCATTTGCCCGCGACTTATTCATAAGTAAAAGTTAAACAGTGATACTAGAATTGTATGACATAGTTTCTGAAACGAGATCGCTTTAGGTCTTTATATAATCGTTAGGAAGTTTTAGCTAAATAGATCTTGATCAAAATTTGCTGTAAAGGAAGTACAGAAGGGGGACCCCGTGCTCCTATATTGCCTTTGTGTGGCTTTTTGTGATGCCTAGTGATGTAGAATTTTGCTGTGATTTCAGATGTATTTGTCTTGGTGGCAGGAAGAGAGCCTTAAGCAGACATGTCTCAGACATGTTTTGGTGTTTGTTACTAACCACAAACTACATCAATAATTCACTAAAGTTAATGAAAAGACTCCTTGTCTCAGTGATCTTAAAAGCAGTTTCTGTGAAAGGATACTTCTCCTATTTATTAGGCCTCAGAATAAGGGAGCAATTCCTCCACTCAAAGAATGATCAAGTATTATTTTTTTACACTGCAATAGATATTAAGTCAGGGCCATATGTATGACTTGTATGTGATGTTCTGCTCCTATTATATGTGCATTTCTCCTCTGTAAGAAATACTATGTCTTAATCTATAGATGTGTCAGTCAGGAAGTCCAGATGGATATGATTCTTGACAGAAAGGAACAACAGTGGTTGAGGTGAGTGAGGAGACGACAGGGACAAATCTTACTTTGACCAACCTCATCTAGGGCTCTATTGGTAGTCAATGGTCAGAGCTGGGTTTCTTGAAAAAGATCTTATTAAGGAATTGCTTAGTTAAACTTAGCTGTAGATTGTGCAATAAAAACTTGCATCATTTCAGCTGAAATGTACAGAAAACTGTTTCAAATCTGGACAAAATTGTTTTATGCATGTGTTTATTTTAAAAAAAGCAACAATTAAAAAAACCTTGGAAAATAATTTCAGATCATTTTGTGTTCTACCATTCATGAACACTTAAGTTTTCATGTAAATATTCTCATTATAAGCTTTGTATCCAGCCATTTAGTTAAAAGAATACATGAATGATTCATGGTAGCCCTATACATAATGCATAATTAAATCATAGACTGATGGAGTGGAATTTATTA
Organism: Centrocercus urophasianus; assembly: GCF_019232065.1. Classification (NCBI taxonomy): domain Eukaryota; kingdom Metazoa; phylum Chordata; class Aves; order Galliformes; family Phasianidae; genus Centrocercus; species Centrocercus urophasianus. Next base: position 20,671,596 of record NW_024884722.1, read on the forward strand.
ATTGTGAAGACACATGTGTTACCATGATACTAATTTATTTCTTTCAATTTTATTGGCATATTGCTCACTCATCTGTGATTGCCTGCTTTGTTGCATTACCCAAGAACAGTAACATGTTGTTAAAACAAATTATCTGGACGTTTGGGTAGGCTGTTTGTTCACTGATGGGAACAATATGTATTTAGCAAAAAAGATTTAATGTAAATTATTATACATGGGGTATTATCTTAGTACAGAACCATCACAGTAAAGCTGTTCTGATGAGCTGTGTTATTTTGTGTGAAAAATGCAAAAAAAAACCAAAAAAAAAAAACCAAAAAAAAAAAAAAAAAAAAACCAAACAAAAAACAAAAAAACCTGAAGGATTTCTTGCACAAGAGAAGGCAAAAGTTCACAGAAAATGATGCTGGGATGATTACATGATAACAGATGTTTTTAAGAATCATTGCAGTGTTGGACTGTAAAGCTCAAGATGTATTTTAGATTGTTCCAATAATTTGTGCATCTGCCTAAGATTGATTCCTGTCATTTCTTGGGGGGAGCTTTGGGAAGAAATTATTAGTTGCATTAATACATTGCACAATATAGTTCATGCTTTTGCTAAAGAGAATTTTCATGTCTTAAGCATGGAATGTTCTCTGGAAGTGATTCTTAACTTTCGATTTCTGTTGTGTTTACTTACAAAGTAGCATTTGTTTGAAGGCTAGTACTTGAATGAAAATTAGGAACTTTTCAGGAGTGGTTAGGCAACTGTCTCCTCCTGTGTCTTTTATACTTGCCACATGTATATGTAAAGTTACAGTTATGGCATTCAAAATGTGACTGAATTTTTATAGATTTGGGAAAGGACACAAATGTCATGTTTGGGCAATCAGATCAAGCTGCTGTCAATGGTTTACGGGCTGGTTGGGCCCGGTTCCGTGACGAGTGGGGCGGAGGGATCCGCAGATCCGCGCCTCCGGAAAAAAAGGGAACAGGGGACCCCAAAATAATTAAAACAGTGGCAACGATCTGAGGAGAAACAAACTAATTTACTAAGTATATTATCAGAATGCAAGATAACACTATAATACAATATAATCAGAATTGAAGCTAATAAATATAATGAGAGAGAGAATGTCTAGAAGGTGGATAGGCCTCACCACAACGCTGAGGTGAGATGCGCAGTCCAGTTGAGCAGCAGGGAGACGGGAGCAGCGCCCACGACGAAGGGCAGGCGAAAAAGAGCAATCAGGTGACCTTGCCAGGAGTTAAACCTCTTCTCCCTGACCGCAAGGTCCCCTGGGGAATGCAGTTCTTCTTCTCTTCAGGGCAGGTACCCAGGACTTGAGCATTGACAGTTAAAGTCCCAGTGCCCCACATGATGTTATGATGTGGAGTACCGAAAGCCAAAAATCACAAAACCATGACAGCTGCTTTGTCAGAAAATAGTCTGCAATAATCCATGGTGACTACTGAGTCTGCTGCGTAGTGAGAGCAGTGTCTTTAGAGAATCCTGTGTATTTCTGTAGCCAGAGGCTGATACTACATTAGATATTGTTAGCCAATTTTGTTTGTGAACTGAGTTGGGGTAAAGGGGTCAGAAGGTGAGAAGAGCCTAAGTGACCCTTCTGCATATCACTGTTAAATTGCACTCTTTTATACTGTATAGGATCTAGTAAATAGTGTTTTCTAAATTGTAATTCACAGTTCTGCCAAGGAAGGGTGTAAATATGTGGAGGATCTTCCACCTCTGGGATACTTTGATCACCCTTTGGGCTTTTGCATCTGCGATGTTGGAATTGGGAAGAAGGTGCTGCTTTTGTGCAAAAGGCATAGGAAGGTGATCTTTTAAAATCCCTCAGGATGGATGGGCCTGAGTTTGCTTAAGCACAGAAGTTGTTTTGGCACTTGACTCTTCTGGCATGTGGATATTACCTCTGTTCTTTTGAGTGGGAGGTGGGATGGTGTTCCATGTTCAATGTGAGGCCTTCCCTTTGTGTGGTTGTACCATTTGCTGTGTTCCGCTGCTTAACAGCTGTCCTAAAAGATACTAGAACAAAATAGGGGCTGGAAAAAAATAAAAGTTGCATTTTTTCTTCCAAAGTAGTGTTATATTTATTTGTTGTCGTTGTTGCATTCTTTTCATTTGTGTAGATTTTTTTTTCTTTGGACTGAGGTTGGTGTGGATTTATTTATTAAACTGTTATTACTGCCTACCCGGAGCCATAGAATGCCAGGTGTGGTATGGGCATATGTTAAGAATCAGTCCTTGCTCTAAAGGTTTGCCATCTGGTTAGGCAGGCAAAAGCAAGGTGTGGTGGGTGCTATCACTGCTCTTCAGAGATGAGGAAATTGATTTGACAGATACAGAAGTAACAGAGCCTGACTTAAAAATGGTTAAATGACTGACAAGGCCTCCCAGGAATAAGTCTAGGTTCTAGGTTAGGATCTTAGATGTGAATCTGCTCTTTTGAACAAGAAAATACATGAACTGAAGATGCAAGAGCTGCAGAAACTCATTTTTGAGTAGTGCTACTATCCTTGAAATCTAAAATTTTAAATACAGAGGCAGCTGAAGAAAATTATATAAGCGGCTGAACTATCTCGACAAGTCAAAATTATTGTTCTTATTCTGACTCTGATTTGTATAACATGAAACCAGACTCTATAAGTATACTATTAACATTTCAGTTTATCACAAAGTAGTTTATGCATAACATTTCTGTATGTAGTTACTTAAGAACTTTTCTTTTGTGTTTTGAGCAAGTGATTTCTGATTTTCTTGGGCTTTAGGACAAGATCATCCCCAAGCTTATCAATGTGCACCTCTTAATAATACTACAAGGAGTAGATTTCACTGTATTGAGTCTGTATCCATCAGATAAAATATACTATCTCCAGTATATTAGTCATCCTGGACAATATGGGAAAAGTAACTTTTGCAGAACTATCAGAAGATTAATATTTTTCTCTTGTGAAATTCATCAGATCAGTTTCCCTCATGCTGTATCCTTTTTCCAATTAAGTAGGACAGTAGGGCTCCAGCACATCAGGCCCAGAAGGAGCATTAACTCCAGAGTGAGGTTGTGTGATTAATGGTGTATTCTGAATGACACATAAGAATGTTTGTCTGTTAGCTTCTGAATTGGATGTTTTGTTTATTGAAACAATCCTATTAAGAAATGGTGATGTAGTTAACAGTAATACCTTGGTAACTGAAATTAAACAAAATGTCATCTTAGTTGCTGAATGTAATAATTCCTATAGCTGCAGGAAGGACCTTGCTGTATCTGCAGTGATCTTTAAAACCTAACTGCTAAATTTAAGATACTAGCCTTTGAGGCCAGTTATCTGGATTCTGTAATCAGGATCTAACTGTATTTGTTCTGACTTTTACCTCTGGTTTTAAATACAAGATTGCACTAAGATCTATGTCCAAGGATCTCTATGAACCTCAGGCTGAGTTGCTTTGAAGCCATACTTCAAGCTCCATATTTCTAGCTGATATTTCTAAATAATTGCAGATGGTCAGATGAAATAATCTAAGCTCAAGTTTCTCTCTGTAACCTGTTTTTTTGAGATAGGAGTTAAAAATCTGTATGGACCTAATCCAAACTGGTTGACTCTAGTTTATTTTTGAGCAGCTAGCCACAGCATCTTCCTGAGATATCTGAATGCAACTCATTTCTAATGAATGAGGTAGGTACTTGCTTTGACTACTAGTGCTAGAGATGGGTTTGCCTGAGGCAAACCTACAGGCTACAGATATTTCAGCTGGTAGAGTACAGTTCCAGAGCTGACTTGAAGGCATTCAAGATGATAGATCTTGGTCTCTAAATAGATAGTTGCAAATGCTGCTGAAGTGAGTGTTAAAAATAAAGGAGCCAGACAATGCATTATATTGATAATATAATGGTTAATAGTTGAGAGGGTCACTGAGGGGAGTGGGAAAGGATGTTGTCCACTGTATCTTTTGCATACATAGTCTATATAAGGCGTGATGCTTTTTCAGACTACTTAATTTCAGAGATACTGAGCATACATGAGAAGCAATCTCAGATTACATAGCAAAAGAAATATTACAAGAAAATAGCGCGACAGGAGATGGATCAAATTGTGTGATAATTAGAGTGGATGATGCAGGCTAGATGTGTGTGGATCCTGTTGAAGGCAGTGATTGAGGACTGATAGCAGCAGCTTTTAAACCATGCCCAAAGAAATCAGTGCTGGGCAGGATTCCTGGTGGGATTATTTTCTGGAACTGAAGAGGACTTATGGGCAAGAGATTGGGAAGAGAATAACAAATTATACTATCAAAGCAAATAGGAAAGGGAAAGCAAAAAGAAAAAATTAGCAGCTTATTTTCCCTTCTTGAAATGTGCAGGCAGGATTGACTTTGGCTTTCCTTTGTTCTTGTTTTTCTTTTTCAATACCTGTAATGCCAGTTGGAAGAAGGTGAAAATGCTCTGACCTCGTTTAATAGAGATCTGTCTGATGAAGCTGCAGGAGAAGCTAGAGAGTTCTAATGGACAAAGGCCTGGTTAGAGAAAGCCTAAATCTTATACCTCTCCACTGGGGAAGAATAATGGGATGCCTCTGCAAAATTCCACCCCAGAAATCTTAGTTTTAATTTCTTATTTCATTATTATTTTTAACTGTTTGTTTTATGTTCACAGATACAAACATTGGTACTAGACAATGAGGCTTTGGTCAGTGTTGTCTTGACCTTAGCTGTACTATGTTGACAAGTTGCTGTCTCATGGTGGTTCTTGTCATGGAGATCCTCTGTCTGGTCAACTGAGATAACTGCTCATATAATGTGACATGGTTAAAATCAGTTAATGTAGAAAGAGCATGTAAGCCAGACAGATCACTTTTTTGAAGTGGCTTAGGAAATGATTTCAGAAGCAATTATGCCAGTATATCTGAGAGAAAGTGTCTGTGTGGGTGAGGATATATTGGTGATAGACACCTGGGATGGGCTAAAAGTGGTGACCTCAGAACAGGACTCTTGGAAGGCTTGAGTAGAGGGCGCAATCATAAAAGTGCTTTATGGAAACTGAAAAGTGCTTTATGGAAACTGAAACATAAAGTTTGTAGGGAAGCTTTCTGGAGTGTGAGAAACTATCACACATTTAAAATTCAAGATCCAATCAGTTGCATCTCTGAGCAATATTGATTTTTTTTTTTTTTTCCAAGTGGAATGTGTCTTCCTTTGGGATTTCTTCACCAATTTAGGTTTCAATTGGTGTAATCTCAGAAGAAAAGTCTTGCTTCCCCTTATGAACTGTTCCCACTGAATATCTTATAAATCTTTTCCCTTTATTCTTTTGAAATGACTGGGCTTTGACCTTAGCTTTTTAAATGTTATTTAGCCTGCATGGAATATCTATAAAAATAAGAGCTACAAACTCTATTGAGAAAAGTACGTATGACCTCTGCTTGTAATAACAGAATGCAATTAATGTTGGGCCCTTTTTGATGATAAATTGGGGGTAACAAATAGATTTTTTTCTTTTTCAAACAAACCAATATGAAGGAAGAAAGGAAAATGAGCTTTCAACTACTTATAAAGATTTCAAAATATCTTCTCCACCCCCAATCTGAAAAATAATCAATACAGCTGAGGCTTTTACCAAATTTGCAGATTCTTGAAAAAAAAACAACAACAAACAAACCCTAAGAAAAAGCAAATAACAAAAAACAAACAAAAAAAGCCTTCTACAGACAAATTAAATGCAGGAGTGTAATTGAAGGTAGGGATGTTCCTGTGTTGCAAAAAAAAAAAAAAAAAAAAAAAAAAAAAAAAAAACCAAAAAAAACGGGGGGGAGGGGAGGGGAACAGTACCATGTTTGAAGACCCTTAGTAATTGTTTATAGGAGCTGTCACAGCAGTTGCCAGGGGATGGTTTGAAGGTCTTGTTGGTCTTCAGGGGTGCATAGAAAAGCACTTCTGCTCCTTCAAGCATTTTGCTACTTTAATGTGTATAGCATCTTACACTCACTTGATGCTGTGTAGATGTTATGGCTTGTCTGTGTTTATACGCAAAGGTGCTGGCAGCCACCAGCTGAATAAGTCTTGCTGTAGCTCCAGCTGTAAGATTGTGTTTTTGAAGGCAGTGAAGAGAGCTTTGTTTCAGCTGTGCTATTGCTCAAGGTATCAACTTGTGTTGTTGTTTAATAAAGTGTTTCAGAAAATCTAGGTGACGTAATCTGAAAAGCACAGACCAAGTTTGGTCCATAAGAGATGAAAGGTGTCCAAAGAAAGATGTAGTGCAAGGGACACAGATAAAGGGGTATCAGTTGCCCAGGTAACTGTGACCTCACTTATGTGCCTGCCTTCTAGATTTCTCTACTCCTTATTCTCATGGTTCAGGCCTGTAGGAAAGATTTACTTTTGCAAATCAAATTACGTTGAGTCAGGTGGAGAGCTGTTTGTGGTGGGGTTTGGAGCTAATAGCCAAATATCAATAATTCCCTGCTCAAGTAACCTGTTCTCTCCTCCTTGCCCTGTCTCACTCACAATTAGAAGACTATAATCTGTGGCACTCTGGTGTAAGTCTTAGGACTGGTTTGTACAAGGGCCTTGTATTTTCTCATCCAAAGTGTAGGTGGAGAGGGGCACTGCCATGTGTTTCTAGTGTGTGGGCTGCCTATGGCAGAGCAGTGCTCAGCAACTCTGCATGTGCAAGTGACTGGTGGGAATGGTGCTCATTTCTTGCTTAGGGCAGTGAGTTCCTGAGACTCAGATAAAGAAGTGGGGAGGGCAATCCATTTCTATGTTTGATGTAGTGACATTGAAAATTTCTCTGGTAAAGCAAAGAGGGGAGTTGCAGTGAGAGATGCAGATTGTATTTGAGCATAGAATAATTTTTTAAGTGAGGAGAGACTCCGAGGTGCTGCTGTAGTCAATGAAAGTAGTATGTATCTTGGAGGGAATGCAGAACACTGTTCTAGCCGTCACTGAAATATTTTGTTAGTATGTCAGAGTTAGGTTTTATATTTTGTTTCTTGACAAGAATCCCTGCACGAGGCAGAAATGAGCTCTAAGGATAAAGATTTAGCCTGTAAAATTGTTCATGTGGGAGTTGGCATCAAAGGCCATCTGATGGCATAGCTCAATGTCAGTCTCATGTCTCTTGCCAGAACACTATTCGGCTGAGTATTGTGAGGTGACATTTTTCCGTATTCCTAACTTTGTAGAAGTTTGACAGAGCCATACATTGGGTATAGTGGATGGTGAAGTTATTTCTTTCTCACGGAGACTACAGTTCAGCATAGCTCTATATCTACATCAACCTTACTGACACAGGAAGCTTTGATTTTTCTTGGAACTTGTTTCCGTTCTGTAATGCAACTCAAAATCATAAGGAATAAATCAGTAAGATACAAACTTAATCATTTAAAAGATTGAGAACCTCATGTATTTTGGTATGAGAAGGGGAGGTTTCTCTTTCTGTTGCTAAATGAAGAATTTGAAGGTGTCAATCCTGATGTTTTGGAACATGGAGTTGCATTGTAGACCACTGCTGCCACCAAGTGGAATGGTTTCCTCTCTTTATGGAGTCTTAAAGAAGCTTGCACTTGCCTTCACACCACCTGCTAACTCATGAAATAGCAGTAGCTGTGATTTTTTTTTTTAATTATGAGTAATAAAATGGGCTGTTGACTATACTTCTGAGCTGTTGGCTTAAGATAATGTCATTAATGGCTGGAAGACCCCTGCATAGTGCAAAGTGGATCTGGGGAAGATCTGGGGCAAAAGGAATTTCAGGCAGTCTGTCTGTAGTGACACATGAGCTTCAGGAGAAGCAGAAGCAATTGACTAATTTTAATACAAGAACCTTGAAAATACAAAATAATGTACTTTGGCTTGAGACAGTTGATTCAATTGCTCATAGTGTATTTTTTCAGTTGCTTCTCTTTGACTTGTTATTGTAGGTGATGTTTATCCTTTGCATTTTTGTAAAGACACTTGTGCCAAGAAAGTGGCTGCTTTTCCAGGTCAGTAACACCTGAAGCTTTCTTGTGAAGTTGGGGGCTGCTAAATGAAGGTGTGTATTAATCAAAGGTAGCATCAGCATCCACATAAAGATGTGTGGTGTGGATTTCTTGAGAAATGATTTGTTTATCCCTTGACAGCTTGGTTTGCTATCTGACTGATCATGAATCTAAGGGAGTTTCTTCACTAGACAGTGATGGTCTTACTGTCTCCCACAGCCTATGCCACTGTGTCCCCAGGAAGGTGATTCACAGTCCTGTGGACCAGGGGAAGTATCATCAATGCCATCAATATTCTGTAGCTGACAGCATCGAGATTGAATTTCTATTTTCATAAAATGCACATTAGCTGGCAACTGGACAGTGCATTTTCCTTTCTCAAGAGTTGTCTGCAACTGTATCTGAATATACATTTCGTTAGCAGGAGCCTCTCAGTAAGTTTTGATGAAAGCTTATTTTCACTTGACTTTGAAAATGAGCAAGCCAGAGATATTCAGTCACCTGAAATAGTCATTTATCTGCCTCCTCACAAGAACGTGTTAGTTGAGCTCTCAGTTTCTTGGAGTCTTGGCTTCATAAGGCTATGAAATAAGAGTGAGGTTGAGAATTTTTTTTCCTGGCGATTCCTAACTTCACCATATGCATCTCTACCTCTCATTCAAATGTGTTTTTGAGCTGTGCTTTTGAGCCTTAATGGCAAATTTGTGTTACTGTGTCAAAGGCTGTCTTTGCTGAGGGTTGGAAGTTGTATGCTGGCCACTGACTTTGACAAAAGCATGGTGAAGATCTTTAATTTCCTCAGTTGACAAAATTGTAACTGCTGCTTTGAATGTGTTGGCTCTCGACATGTTTCGTCTGCAAAGGCCATTTCTTCCCTTGTGCTCTTTAAAGCAGAGTTTGCTGTTGGAGAAAGTTGCTGAAGGCAAAAATCCTCTTTAGTCACAGAACACATCCTAAGTGACCCAGATAAATCATAATACTTCAGACTGGAAAGAAGTAGAACGTCACTTCATTTTCAGGTCCCTGATTCAGGAATTTGTGACGAGGGCATTGGGTATGTGGTATGCTTTTTGTCTTTGTTGTGTTGTGGATGCCTGTGTATCAGGAGGTAGCAAGCTAATGCAGTCAGACTGCTCTTTGTGAGTATATGTAGTTGAGAAATGTATTTGCTGTCCTTGTGGGGAAGATGTGATGTTTTGAATTTTATTTCATCTTTCCTCGTTGGTCATGAAATTAAACACAGCATAAAAAGTCAGAAATACTTCATTTTGAAGATGTCAGAATGCTTTTATCTTGGAACATTCCAATATTGCATAACATGATATATGCCGATATTATAATAAAAATGCAATACAAAATTAAAAGTCAGAATGAAATGCAGCCAGAGAGCCAAAACCAAGGATGTTAAATATTCCATTTAAACATTCCATCATTTAATTCAATATTTCAAAAGGTTGCAGTGTTGGCAAAATTATATTTGCCACCTGAAAACATTTTTTTTCTCTTTGGTTGAATTGGGTCTAATTGTGAATTACTGAATTTTTTAGTCAAGAGAGTGAACACGTTTCAAGAAAAGCCACTTGATGAATCTTCATTGGTAATATACTGAACTGGATTTGAAATTCTGATTTGGAAGATTTTTTTTGTACCTTATATCACAGTTCTAACTTAAATCTGCTCTGGCTGAAGTTGTATTCTTCACTAGGACAGGGAAGTATAAATATCTTCAGGCTGTAGTAGAGAATAGAATTGTTTCTATTTTTCTAATTTTGTACAGTTTTGTACACTTGCTAATTAGTGAAAGAAGCAGAGTCTTCAACTTGGAAGACAAGAAACAACAAAACGACAGCCATGAGGCTGAGGTCTGCCACACTGTCTTTGGGCAAGCTTGTCTCTGAGTTGAGCTCTTGTTTGTACTTTGCTCCTTGTGCACAATTGGTAGGGCTCTAAACAAAAATTTTGGTGAAGATCGAGTACTGTTAAGAGCAGACATGGCTGTGTGGTTTGCATAGTGACCAGTTTGTTGTGTTCTGCAACAATCATGTTGCAGATTGCTTCCGTTCAATTTGAGAGTGGCTTCTATTTTAGTCAGCTCAGAAGTTAAATGGCATTGAGAACTTACAAGACCAGAGGAGCAAAGCAGTCATGGAATCTCATACCTGTTCCCCAGCTCCATTTTTGAGAAATTCTTGCCAGTTCTTAAAGGTCCCAAGAGAACAGTGTTAAAGTTTTAAACTCCAAGTCCATGTAAAAGGTGTGTGGAGGGGAGGTAATGTTAAAATAGTACCAGTTTCTGCTAATGGCACTCCAAAATATTTTGATGAACAGAATTACTTGGGAATTTGGCACCTTGGAGAACATCCATTCCCTGTTGACACGTGAAAAAGATCTTGACTTCTTTGTTAGGGTTTAGCTATACTTTACTGAAAGTTGTCAAATCAATGTTACTCTTTTTTTCCCTCTAACTCTGATCATGAGCTCCTGAGTTTCTCTAGCAGTAATGTGTAGTGTGTCATGTTTGGAGTCATTTCCAGTTAATTTCTTTTCTTCAGAGATAGTGTTTCAAAGACAGTAAAGTGGACTGCATATCTGGCTTCCAACTGCCTTTGTACTTTGGAAACCTTCCTTTAATGTTCTTTGAAATTTTCCTTTGTTTTCTCTGCTAGTTCCTTTTACTGTAATATTGTATGTTTCTTCCCGCAGTCTTTACTCAAGCCCATTTTCCACTGGACTCAAATAGACCATTCAGTAGCTGATATTTCATTCCCTGTGTGAGGGTTTTTAATAGCTGTTGCAAAAATAATGGTAGTGACACTTAGCAGAATTTCTTGCTTGCCTATATGTGAGGTGAGGCATGTTACTCTAGGTCACAGAAACCACTATCAGTGTTCCAGTCATTATGGTGTAGCTGATTATTTTGATACTTTTCAGTTCACTGGATAGTGTGAAGCATCTTTCTTTCAACTAGTTTTTGGTTAATTTGGTTGGAACTCCCCATGACTGCATGGCTTTTAACCAAAAGTAATGTTTTTCCTGGGTCTCAGTTCTGAATCCAATTCATTTAGATGACTGGTCTCATTAGAATCTTCCAATGCAAACAGTAGTTTTGGGTTTCATTCAAATAGTAATGTCCTGAAGTTGAATTTATTATAGGACCAGCATTCTGTACAAAGTTGGTCCTGAGAATAAAAATATTTATTCTTGGCAAAATTACCAAAACTTGTTTGCTTTACCTTGTCATGTAGTTTTAGGTCAGTCACCATTTATTTTACAGCATTGCACCAGCATACATTGTTTAATGAAAGGAAAACATTAACCTCTCAGGAACATTCAGCAATACTGGCTTCTTGCCTTAATAGAAAGAATGAGAACCCATTATTAATGAACATTTTACTGAACTGTCTAGTATAATGACACACAACTGTCTGCACATTTGAAATAATACCTTAGATGCTTTTGTAGGACCTACGTTAGCATCTGTGAAAGAACGACTAGTTCTATTGTTAAATTTCCCTATCAGCCCCTGCTGCAGAGAAATTCATAGTCTGTTTGGATGTCAGCTTGTCTGGGATAATTAGGCCTAAGAGTCTGTGCTTAGCTGTATTTCACTTCCAAATATTTTGGGTGAGAACCAGTAATGTTTGTCTGCTGGGAAATATTTATACTCATCATGAGATAAAGCCACCTTTTAGGTTTTTATTTGAAGTTTCTCATTGATGTTTCTAACTGCATCTCTGCTGTCATTCAGGTGGGCACAAATTATACTATATGCCTCATTGCTCAAGCGTTCATGTTTACGTCATGCAAGTAAAGACCTCTTAGTCTTCTGTATGCTTGAGAGTGTTTCAATCCCTCATCACTGCTAGTTGTAATATCATACTACTCAGAAGCTAGGATGCGAATCTAATCAGCTACAAACAAGGTCCACTGTCCAGTCATATACATGAATTGCCATACTGAGGAGAATTATGAAGTCCAAGGCTGGAAGAAAAATTCTAAGTAGCTTTTGATCCATGAAAGTTATTTCTCACTACTGATAAGTTCCATGTTCAATAAGCTATGTACTTTTATATCCCTTTTCTGTACTCTTACCCTTCTGCTGCTATTTATATTGACACCATTTTGCAAATGTAATTAGTTATGTTTTAATGTTAAATCTGAATTGCCAAATTTAAATTTTTTTAAAATTGTCTCTCACACTACAAGAGATTTTTGTTACAGGAAGGTGCAATAGAGCTGTGTCAAACTAAGCTATCACTTACAGTTCTCTCATCTGTAAATTTATTAAAACAGTCTTTTCTACTTGGTTCCAGCACCATGAAGATATACCAGAAATCACATTGAGTAGTCAGTCTGGTTTTCTGCTCAAACTGGCAAGTGGAGCAGTTGTCTGGCAGTGGCATACGTTAAGGGATTTTGAACTATAAACTAATGGGGTATGAGTAGAGATGGTAGCTCAGCTGGGTTGCTTGTGTACACTCAGAACAGGTTAGTGTCCCAGTTGAGGATTTTTTCATCTGTGTCATCCAATGAAGAACAATGAAAATATGGTGGAGCTTTATTGGAGAGACATAGCTCAGTCTGTGAGACCATTCTTAGTGAACAGGAGGACTGGATGAGGGATGGGGAAAAGACTGAGTCAATCTGGGCTAAATTTAGAGAGCTGGTGGCTAGGAAAAATTGTTTTTCTTGTCTTTGTGAAGTCATTACATATAATCTAATGTTAGTGAAAGAAATTACGTATGGAACTTCAGTAACTTTGCAGAGCAGGCCCATGTGGCAAATTGTTAAAAGAAGCAGTGTTGCTCATATCCTATATAGAACTTTAAAAATACACCAGTGGTAATAAGTGGTTTCCTGAAGATAAATATTTTTCTGTTAAGATGGATTTATGGCTGAACAGCCAATATACTGAATGGTGAATTCTAATCTAAGCTTCACTAATGTAAATCCAGAGTAACACTTGAAATTGTGAGATTTCCTTCTGATGGCTCTTACATCTTTATCTGACTTTTAAATCATGTGTTTATGTTGTCTTGGTCATTTTTGAAGGAGAATTTAATGACTTTGCTATTTACCCTGTTTTTACCACATGTATTGAATTGATTAGGACAAGTTTAATTTGTAGTCTTAAATTGCTTGATGGATCAATTTCTTCCTTAGTCATCTTATGCTGTAAGTGGGGTTTTAGGTGGAAGGAAAGTACTTAAGGTTATTATTCATGTTTAAAAAAAAAAAAGAAAAACTTGTTTAAATGTAGCTGCTACTCCCTACTCCTACGTGATATGCTCTACTCTAGTGACCTGGAAGGGCTGCTGAAATGAGGAATAAACAATAAATGATGCATTAAAAATCCCATTAGCATGACATTTTAATTTACTACCCTACTGCAGTCTGTCTTTTTTTTTTTTTTCCTCTATTTCTGTTGTTTGGAACATCTTTCCCATATGTGTATGCTTTGTGATGGTGGTTTTTTCATTTGTTTTTGTTGGTTCCATGTGATAAATTCTTATGAAATCTGTGGATTTCTATGTATTCCAGTAGCATATTTTTCACCTAAAGCTGTTGGCATCTTTATCTGTAATCGTTAAGAAAAAGTTATTTTGGGAGACTTAGTAGAATTCATTTGTTTTTCTAATTTCTTCATGGCTGCTTGCAATGGTTTCACTATTTGTCATGATAAGCTATTTTATGTAAAGCTGATATGCCTTGTATCAGTTTTTTTCCGTTTACAGTTTCTACTTCAGATAGAGTGGATAGCTGGGCAAATGGAGGAGTATGAAATATTAATTGTGCTCATTCACAAATACCTCCTAAGCTCAGGTTATTTTAGAGCCCCTCAGAGACATAGGGACTATTGGGGAACTGAATTTTTCAAGTCAAACTTACCAGTTCATCTCATCAAAACAAGGGAAGAATTGCTATAAATGAGATCAATATCCCTTTGACAGATGTGACTCCTAGGTATATTTGGTTCTCTACATGCTGGAAGTGAGACCCTTCTTTGAACAGCTGATGACACAGCACAGCTTCACAGCTTCACCTTCTGGAAAAATTTTGCTTTTGCTTTAGACAACAGCACAGTATAGTTAAGAATGGTTCTCTTTATTGAAAAGGCAGCTGTATTAATCTACAATTGTTTTTTTTAATATTTACCTTGAATCTTTTTTATGCATTTGTATAACGGATCAAGATTCTTTTTTTTCCTAAATCTTCTAATGGGCAGAAATTCTTTGAGTTTTGAAATTCTGCACTAAATTCCTCTTTTATGCCAAACTGAAAAGAGTCAAATTTTACTGCAGCCTCTTCCTGCACCCTGAATCCTCTTATCATTGTCTGTCTTCTATACTGAATCCTTTGAGTACTTTTTATGAAGTTGCCATCCCCTTTCAAATGTGCTGAGAGCAACAGTGAATGAAATCCAAATCCTTTGAATGAGGTCAATCATTGTGTTCAGCTCTGATGTCCAGAAACTTGATTTGATACAATGTTTACATTTAGCCATCTTACTCATCATCTAATGCTTTCTTGGGAAATAGGAAAATCAATTGACTTTACTGGGATCATTCATCTAGGGTTATGTCAACTTGAAAGCAGCTTGCTACTTATTTCTCTTTGCTACAGTAAAAATCCAAGAGGTTTCTGACAGGATTAAGGATGACAACACTACTAAATATAATGCAATTTGAATACTCAAAGCTTCAGAAAATATTACACAATTCTTACTTTGATAGCAAATAATGGTTCTGAGGTGCTCAAAGGGAACAGTTGAACTGTCCAATAGATACCCCAGATAGCAACACTGATGCTCGGGAGAGCCTATGTAGTGATAATGATGTCTTTCCTTGACAGTTTCTCTCAGGCTGGGAGAGATGAATCCCTATTTCTCTTGATGTTGCAAAACCTGACTCTTAAGGGAAAAACAGTGAACATGATCCTCTGTAAGAGGAACTCTAATATAGTCAGAGATGTTTTCTAGGACCTGATTTTCTGTTAATATTTTCTTCCCTCTAGGTTTCTCATTTGTCTATTTTATATTTTATATACCATCCTATGAGTGAAGACTTTCCCCCCAACATCTAATCTAAATCTCCCCTCTTTTGGTTTGAAACAGTTCCTCCTTGTCCAGTAATGATCAGAGCATGTAAAAAGTTGATCTCCTGTTTATACGCTCCTTTCAAGTATTGGAAGGCTGCAGTGAGGTCTTCCCAGAGCCTTCCCTTCTCCATGCTGAGTAAGGACAACTCACTAAGCCATTTTTTGTAGGTGAGATGCCCTCTGAGCATCTCTGTGGCCCTCTTCTGTGGACCTGCTCCAACATGGCTGTACTAATTCCAGGAGCCAATTTAAACTGAAAACTACATAGAGAATTTGTGCTGTTTTGCAATACAAACATGACCTATTTGCTGATGGAAAAGCTAAATATCTGTGCTGATGGAGACCATAGGTGTATATGTGGTATTGGTGCTTTGACATGTATCAAGAGGAAGAAACCTGAATGGATGATGTCCTGAAAAAACTGAGCCCTGAAAAGTAAAGTTGTTGCAAAGTAGGCACTTAAGATTTTCAGAAATCATGCATTAATTCGAACTACTAGAATTTGTGTTGGCAAACAAATTTTATTAATGAGAAAGTGATAATGTGAATTTATTTGTATTAAGGCGTGCACATGTATTTATCAGAAGAATGGTTAGTTCACCAGTATACAATCTTTACAGCTGCTTGTCATTTTTTTTCTAGCATTGATTATTCTCAGCTCATCAGTTACTCTTTACCTTTTATATTACTTGTCATAAATTGAGAATGGAGACATATTTCAGTGAAAGAAGAGGAGATTATTACAAACGGATTGTGAGATTTACTGATCTACAATGTGAAAAACTGCTCCAGTCTGATCCTTCAATAAATCTGACCAGATTTATATGTATGTCTATGTATGTGCATATAATGTTTAACAGCTAAATTATGTGTTTTTAATAATTTTCTAAGAAACTTAAACTATTTAAGGTCACTTTCAATACTTGTTGCTTTTTAATTTTTTTCTGTGATTCACCTACTTCTGTCACTTCCTTATAGCCTGATATTTTTTTCTTCCACTCCGATCTTCATTTTTCTTTATCAGGCTTTTGTGGTTATCTAGTATGAATATTTTTATTTTTGTTAATCTTTGTTTCTTGCTTCTCAGGATCATTGCAGGAAAAAGTTATGAGTGAATTTAGCTACTAGTAACTAGTAGCTGGAGTTCAGGCTAATTTTTACACTGTTTCATACTACTGCTAAAGCTTTTTTTGAAAGCCTTCTTGCTGTGGTTGGACTTGGTAGGATTCCCCACAGGGCTCAGGCACTCAGTGCACAGTGGATGGCAGTTTGGATGATGACCCCTAGTCAGTGCCTTTAATATTCTCTATCTGCCTGCTGTTAATCCTATGCAACTGGGAAGTTGCAAGCCATTTTCTGTAGTGAACTCTGAAGTCAGTTGGGTGCTAGTGTAAGAAAATCAATTCACGGAACAAAGGAATATGATGGTACTCAGGACAGAGAGAGTGTGGTGGGGTTGTGGGCTTTTCGTAGCAGGACTGCTATATGCCTCTCTAGTTGCACTGAGTCATGTGTCTTTGGAGTCCGTATCAGCGTGCTGTGAGTCCTGTCACAGAGGATTAGGAAAAAACCTTTCCAGGAGGGATTACAAGAATTCCTGAGCCACTGCACAGAGGAGTTAATTAGAGATTGGGGGAGAGAGGCGGGAATGAGACAAAGGCTGTATTAGCCATCTAATTTGGAAGAAAACTGTTCTATCAAATCATGATTATTGCGATCATTGCACCCTTGATGGACCTTCAGTAAGAGCCAAGTATTCATCGTAGACTGCGTGAATTAGAGAAATGAAAAAAAAATCCTGTGAGGTCATCTAATCTGTCCCCTGGGGCCAGTCCCCTGCAGTACAGTTTCTAATGCTTGTCCAATCTAGTTCTAAACACCTCACATGATAAGGCTTGCTTCTCCTTGGGTAGCTAGCTGCGAATAATGTGGGAGTGACTGGGTGAATAAGGCACTGTAGCGTTGTTATAAAAGTGGCTGTTTGTGCCTGTGTAAAGTGCTTGAGCTTGCCTTTTATAAACCTGAACAGACTGAGGACAGTACTGTACATCCACGTACAGCATGCAGCCTTCTCTGATTCCAGCTTCCTTGTTGCTTTGTGGGTTGCAAAATGTTGCAGCTACTAGTCTTCTGTGTGAGGCTGTACTGCAGCCAGTTTCTGGCTCTGGAAACTTGTCCATGGTGTTTATGTGAAGTGTTCTTGGTTTCTTCTCATCACTTTGTTACACTCAGACTTTCAGGTTTGGGAAATCTCACTCCTTGGCATTTTATTTTTTGCGTTTTTTCTTGATTTAGTGAGTTTACAGCTCCCTTATGTCCTATATTTAATTTAATTTTTTTTTTGCCTGATATATAGTGATCCCTCCCCCTTGATATGTTCTGATTATCTTGAATTATACTGACATAGCCAAATCTTCTCTTTTAATTAACTACATACATGGCACTGTATCCATAAAATCTCTCATTTGTCTATTTGCTGTTCGAGAGCGCTATGTTTCAAAAGACATTTAAGATTCTAAAAGCGTTGAAGATGTGAATTTCAGTTCTGTACAAAGAAAATCTTGTTCCTGTTTTATTACTGCTGAAGGCTAAATATTCTGTCAGCTGTTCTTGAAACACAGGTGAATTTCACATGAGTAGGAGTGTTTTGATGGCTATAATTTTGCTCTTAGCTTTAATAGTAAAGTTGAGACAATCTTAATGTTTTGGCTTGCTTGAAAAAGCAGGCTCATCAATGCGAGAAGACTGAGAAACTTTGCTTGTCTTCCTCGTTTCTACCTCTTTGTATTTTAAATCATTTAAATTCATTCCTTTGAATGCTACGTTGCCCTTTAGGAAATATGCATGTTGTGGCTGGAACGCTGAATCACTGTGCTGTGTCACGTGAAACCAATGTGACTTCTGCTGCTGCTCTAGCAGGTATACCATCAGGTGATGCTGCACAGAAATGATGGGCAGCTGATCCAGGGCTGCGGAGTTGAAACCTTTTCTAACAATTGGAGCCAAAAGAGTAAGGCTATGAAACATGTAAAGGATTATTATTATTTTTGTCAGACATGACGTGAATGCCTAAATAATGAAAGGCAGAGAGTTTGCTGTTTCTGAGCATAAAATAATTAAATGATACAAATGCTTTAAATACACATCTTCACAGCCAAACCACAATCACCTATGGAGAAGACTAGGGCTGAGAGTTTTCTCACTGCCCATGTGATTGTCAGTTCTTTGCAGTGAGGAATTCTTTATCACTGGCAATTCTATCCTTGCAGTACTATTGCAGAGATTGTTGTAACTCAGCAACTTCCTTGTAGGGTGTTTCACATGAAGCTTAAGAAGTGGTGGGGCTGGAGAACAGCAGCCAAGGTGTCCAGAGGATCTGTCAACATTTCAGACTCTGAAGTCTTACTGGCAACTAAGAAAAGACTCAAAGGACAAGAAATCATTCATAAGTTTTCTGTTAAATCGTCAGGTCTTCTGGCTCACACAACCAAATCTTTTTCATAAATGATACTTACACTGCTCTTTTTTTATACCAAAAGCCATTCAGCATAAGGTCCTGTGTTACATTTTTGGCTTTCTTTCCCTGTGCCATCTGTTATTATGGTGTATTGTTGAAAGGTTGGTGTTGCTATTGCACATGTGAGAGTAAAACAGAACAGGGCATACCGTGTCAATTCATGGTGCCAAAACATGGGCTGCATTTTAAATTAATTTTCAGGAGGTTGGAGCTAATGGTCTTTATAAGGTTTCCAGATTTGAGCAGGCTGACAATATGACATGTAATGACTGCCTTGCTGAGCAGAGTTGGCTTCTGAATGTCATTCAGGAATTGGAGCAGCCTCTCACTATTTGTTCCTTTTCCTTCCATCCTCAGCTCCATCTTGCATTTCTGAGGAGGTTGAAATTGCCTATCTCATGTTTTCATTGTGTCTTCTCACCCAGCCCTTGCCCTATTTTTTTCTCTATGCTCGTGTAGTTTTGAGGTTCCTTAGTTCTGGATGTCCAACATTGGCCCATAGAACATAAGCACTGCAGGAGGTTCAGGCTTGTATAGTGTACTGCTGTATAGCATAATGTAGTTGACCTTTCTTTGTAATTCATGACTTGGGTTTCTTTAAGTTGTTTTTAATTCTGTTTCTTTCTATCCAAGTAGTTTTGGCTGCTCTTCACTTTTTCTCTTAAACCACCTAATGAAGTTTTACTTAAAACCTGCTTAGTTTTTGTTCTTGCCTGTTCAATTTGCCTGCAGAAAGAATTAATGATGTCATATGGGATGAGTGAGGCTATACATAATAGAAGTGTACACATTTGTTATATAAAAACTAATACATATATAGGAGGTGCTACATAAATGTAGAGGTATGCTGAGAATTGCTTGCTGTTTTGATGCAGTAGGATGCCTGTCTAGAATATGTTGTGCAATTTTACAATTTCCAGATACCTGAATGTCGATGGAAAGATGGAATTTAATCCATATTGCTAATGGACTAGATGCTGAAGTATAGACCATAATACTCCAAAAGATGCTGAGGAAGGATAGTTTGTTGTCTGCATTTGAAACTGGGAGCAGAGAATTGATGTATTGGAGGTATAATTTTTGAAGAGAAGCTGAGGTTTGTCTTAAAGGTTCTAGCTATCTTTTTTTTTTTCTCCTCCATGTTCTCCCCTTCTCTTCCCCTTCCTTCCCAGCACACATGTATTGTTGTTCAATTCACCTTCATCTTTTCTCTTGATTGCTGATTATGCCATTTTTCTCCATAAATTCCAAAATTCTTTTCAGAGTCAACCCACATAACTGCTACTGCTAACCTATTCTCACCAATGTAAGAGAAAAAGCAGTCCTCTTTGGCAATCTAGAGGCCAAGTCCTTTTCCTGCAGAAATTGGTGGTTTCAGTGAATCCAGCAGAGGAACACGTGCATTCCTTCCTGCTGTCTTTTTTATTGGGGTATCAGGTATGTGTGGCTGGACAGGCTGAACTCTGGGGGGAATGGCCTCTGGCCTCAAGGCAAATTACTGCTGCTTCACTGGGCTTCTTGGCTGTCTCTGCTCCTATGCAAAGAATGTGTCCTGCATATACAACATCTGAAGTGTCTTTAAACTCTATCTTAGAATAAAATAGGTTTTCAGGAAGATGGGGGAAACACCTGAGGCTATAATTCAGAGGAATCTTCATTCTGATTTCATTGCCTAGCTCTGTCACTGGCTCTGCATGAGATGGGACACTTGCTTTAGTGATATACAGGCAAAAGGAGAATGAAATATGAGATTGGAGTACTCACGTTGAATCCTAATTTGGAGTAACTTCAGTTAGTTATAAATATGGTAAGTCAACAGACTTTACTGCAAGGATCTTCTGTTATCTTTTTGCTGTCCTTTGTCTTTCTTTTTGCCAGTATGTGGTAAAGACTTCAGAACAGAGATTAGGATTCATGGCCAGGAACTGCATTGGATATCATTGTGCAAATAGTAATCCTCTTGATATATGTATGTGTGTGCATGTGTGTATATATATCTTGTATAGTGGTATATATCATATATACTGAGACTTATTCAGAGAAATACAAAACAATTGAGATTGGAAGGGATCTCTCTGCTCAGACCTGGGACTGCTAAGGCAGATTTAATCATCTTCCTCTATATGCTCATTATTGTTTTCTGAATGCAGCCCAGGGTGCTCCTGACCTTACTTGCTGCAAACATACGTTTCTGGTTCATGGTTGGTTTGCTAGCTGGACAATCTAGGGGTTGTCCTCTGGAAAGCTGCTCTTCATCCAGCTTGACTCCCAGGCTATGCTGGTGCGTGGAGTTATTCTTTCTGAGATTCAGAATTCCCTATTTCCCTTTGCTGAACATGGTGGAATTCCCACTGACCCATTTTTTTCAGCCTGTAAATGTCCCCCTGAATGGGACACAGTGAGCTCATGTGTCAACTACTCTTTTCATTCTGTTAACATCTACAAGAAATGCTAAGGATACATTCTGTGTTGTCATCAGACCATTAATGAGGATATTACAGTCTGGCATAAGTACTAACCTCTAGGGTAAACCAGTGGTGACTCGTTGCCAGCTGGGTTTCATATGCTGATCACAACTCTTTGAACCTACCAATTCAGCCTGATTTCAGTTTACCTCACTGTCCATTGGTTACAACGTCAAAAGTCTGGTGAAAGTCAAGAAACAACATCCAATGACCTTTCCTCATCCACCAAGCCAATCATCTCCTTGTGAAAAGCTACTAGGCTGGTCAAGCATTTCAATACCTTTTTATCTAATCAACTTCTCATATTATCTTGATAAATACATTTTCTTATACTTTATTTTAGCATCTTATTGTGAAAATACGCATTATTTTTAAAGACTGTTGTAAACAAAATATCTAACACCAGGAATGTTTTACAACTGGAAGACTGGTTGTCCAGACTCTAATCTCATGGCTGTTTTTCTGATGTAACAGATGGCTCAGGGTACCATCTGCGTGTGTGTGTGTATATGTGTATGTTCATAGTAAATCTTATGAACATAGCAACTTTTAAACACTTTGTTTTATTTTCAGCCGAAGAAAATGCAAGCTAAGTACAAAGTATTTTCTCTCCTTACAGGTTTTTCTTGTTAAAGCACAGGAACTACAAGAGAAGACATTGTATGTTTAATGTCCATTGTGAGCTGTAGATACTTGCTGTCTGTCTCTTTATTATTGCTAATCAGAGCCGCATGGTTAATTTCCTCAAGTCACAATGAATATTTACCCTGGAATGTGTCATTGTCCTAAGTGAATTTAAGGCTGCTGTCTCTTGCCAACAGGACATGTTTCAAGAGCCATCTGTTTATCCTCAGAGTCTGGACAGTGGAAAAGAGAGTCCAAAGAAACTGTCCTGTGCTTATCCATTCTCATGCTGTATGCAAGCCTTATTAAGTTTTTACTACAGCCAGTTGCACTTTTTGTTTTTTGCTACAACCTGGTTCTTCAGGTTTTATTTTCTTTAAGGCTAGGTATCTCGGCTGTGTAAGTGCCAGTGGCCTGACTTCTAGTGCTACCGTTAATAGAGCTGCACAGTGTGAGGTAGTGATCAAAACTGTCAGAGTGTACTATGGACAAAGTTTCTCTGTCTTGTCAGAGCTGGACAAATATGTGGCAGCATTCTTATCTTTCTGATCTTAATTTTTTAAATTTATTTTTATTGTGGGTCATATTCACGGTAATTCTGTGCATACTTTGTATTCAAAC
The DNA here is from genome assembly GCF_019232065.1 of Centrocercus urophasianus. NCBI lineage: Eukaryota > Metazoa > Chordata > Aves > Galliformes > Phasianidae > Centrocercus > Centrocercus urophasianus. Next base: position 20,693,904 of record NW_024884722.1, read on the forward strand.
AGCAAAACAGTATTTGGAAGCATTTAAATTCTGACAGAATTGAGGATTTAATGTCATTTCAATTCTTATGCTTATCTATTTATGATTGAAAAGTAAATTGAATGATTGGCACAATTTATTTTGCTCTGAACTCTCAGCGCTTGTGATGCACTTGCAATGATGATCATCTACAAATAATTTTGAGTCATTAACACTTACAGAAATACTTGTAACACTTTATGAACAGAGTAGTCGCATTTAATTTAAGCCAGTTTTCCTGGCTCTACTTTCACCTCTTGCTTGATGAGGCTGCAGTTAGGATGTGACAGTGTGAATTAATTCTCCCTGACTCTCTGCTTCAGTGTGCAGTGTCTCCCATGAGGTGGCATAATGGTGGTATAAGTGAGTACCACACTACTCAGGAAACTACACCTGCCTGAATTCTGCCTCAAATTTCTGTTGTGCAGTGCTCTTCTCTTGTTGGTCAGAATTGTTGGAGACTAGCATCTTGTAATGAGAAATGGGTGCTGCATTCAACTATTTTAATGAGTATATTATCGTTACATCTGGCTTTCAGACTCAGGAAACTGCACCTTGGGACCCCTTCAGATGAGAGGAATTCCATATGGACAATTATGATGACAGAATATGGCTATCTCACACTGAAACTACTAAAGTGTTTGGCTTTTAAAGATCAAGAAACAGTAGTCAGGACAGATCTACTCAGTGTGGAGATGTAGGGAGAGATTCTTGCTACAGTAATACTGATGATAGTTGATGACCTCGGCAGTTAAACTTGTGCCCTCCATTGTCCTCTGGATATAAATATGCTTTTTGCATGCATATGAGTGATACATTCATAGAAAATGGGTGTTAGATAAACTAACTGCATAAGGCAGAGTTCTGCTATCATAGTAATTGAAAAGAAAACTGATGCCTCAAAAGCGATGAATGCTTTTTGCAGGAAGTTTTTTCTGTCCTTCCCAGCTTGGAATATTTTTCCTAAATGGAGCAACTATTTCTTTTAATCTGCAAAGCCTGTCTTACAGTATTAGGTCTTGCCTAGTTGCTCCCTCTCTCTTTCTTTCATCTACCCTCACATCAACATGTTATTTAACTGTTTGAAGGATCCGTGAAAAGGATACATCCATGCCTATTTATCCTGCCTTGCAGGAAAAAGCAATGAATGCATAAATGATGTTACTCTATCTGCAAGTGCCATAAAGAATTGAAAAACCACTTTTCAAGTTGAATGCACTGAAATTTGATTTAAAAATCTGTAAAAATAGAATTAACCAAAGGTCTAATTCAAACCTGAGCTTAGTCTTTTTAATGATCATCTGATCATCAGAGTGGCCATGATTTCATCCACATGTTGGAAAGTTTTGAGCTAGTAGGCCTTAATTGTATTGCTGTTGCTTTCAAGTCTCTTTAAAGACTTCTCATAAAGTGTGAGAATTCAGTAATAATTTAAAAACTACCACACATCATGTGATAGAGGAATGTAGAAGTGGTCTCTCAGAGGTTTTTTTACACAAAGGATAAAAAGTATTTAGACAAGTAGGAAAAAGGGAACAGGTTACTATTTTTTTTCATTCACTTTGAAGGTTTCTCTAGTTACATCCAGTGGTAATTCAAGAAAATTATGTAATTTAAGTAAAATTAGAGAGTAAAGCTGAGCAAATGAGAGGGAGAGATTTATCTTAAAAAAAAAAAAAAAAAAAAAAAAAAAAAAGTGGTGTCAAAATAATTTCTGTGTATCACTACAAACTCTGAGGATGAACACTCATTCTAGGTAATAGGTAGCCAGAAAATATCCCATTCCTGGGTTTTCAATTCACATGTAGCAATCTGTATTGTGCTTTTTAAGATGGCCACCAGGAAGAGTGGGGAAACGTTCACCACAAGAAGAATAATTCTGAGGGATGTTATGGATATTGAAAGTGTAAAACAAGAACTTGTGGAATTCTTAGGGCTTTACTGCATACAAAACTTGGAAGCTGTAAGACAACATTGGCAGATCACTTGAAATAATAATAATAAAAGAAAATAACAAAAGTGAATTTCTGTGAACATGGACAGGCAACACAGTTTCAAAGCCTAATGATATATCCTGAAGAGTAGACTGTCATTTCAGGCAGCCTTGTACAAGCTTGTTTGGGGGCCTTGTATTTTGTCTTAATCCTAGCATGTGAAGTCTTTTTCTTAAACAGTATCTGGGATGTGAACTTTGAACATGTTTTTCTTGATTACTGTAGGACAGGTGTACAGATAAGGTTGAATAAATGCCGTGAAAATGTTGTAGTCACAAAACGGCTATAGATGTCCTAATTCCAGACACTCAGCATTATATATTAGACAGCAGCTCTGCTCAAACAGTAAAAGAACACGTCACTATATATCCCCGTCAGATTAAAAAACTAATTTGAAAAGATTAATGTATTCCATTCCTGTTAGCCTGAATCAGATACCGCTGTGCCTACAGCAGCACTGCCTCCTGATTATTGAATTTTTATGGCCTTGTAATTAATTGCAGATTCCCTGTTTTGTTCTATTTCTTTTTCTCTGACATTTTAATTTCAACAAAAAGCAGCGGTCTCCATGCAGCCTCTCTCAGGAGATCCTAATGGCCTATAAAACAAAATGACTTATAGATATGGCACCCACTTCAGTTGGCTAGCGATTGTTCGAAACCTTGCTGATCATGCGGAATTTAATTTTTTCCCTTCCTCTACTGTACTTATTTCTTGTCTATTAAATTGCAGCTCCAGTGTCCTGACTAACAAATGGATGTAACAGAGTGCCACCCTTCCATAATACATTACTGTTGCCACATGCAAATTTTTTCTTAAAAAATTGCAGTTCATTTTATCTAATTATAAATGAATAAATGACTCCTGCATATGAATAGAATATTGTCCTTGACTCTGCATGTGAGAATTTTACGTTCTGGTAAATCACTTGGATTTATTATAAATTTAAAGAATCAAATGTGTTTTAGATTCATTTTGCATTTCCTCCCTCCTTTTCCATCTCCCAAAAATACTGGAATGTGCAAAAGTGATTTATTTCTGTGCTGTGGAAAGGCATGCTAGCATGACTCACCATCTCCCAGTGAAACTCCTGGAGCTACTGAAGGCAAGTAGTAGTGAATTATTATTATTTATATTACAGCAGTGTCTTGAGATCAGAACCCCATTTTTCTAGGCACTGTACCAACACATAATAAAAGATCATCTTTGCCTGAAAGAGTTTATAATCAGATGAAAGCATCATCAAAGAGAGGGCAGAGTGTGGACTGTATCTGGAAGGGTGGAAAGGATGGTGAAGAGCAGCAGTGTTGGGGTGTAAGAAGACCATGGACGAGGCTGAGGCTGGGCTGGGGTTGCTCTGGCCTTGGGGAAGGGCAGGGATGGCAGGAACCCATGATTGCCAGACTGCATTCCACAAATAGTGCCACAGGCTGCTGCAAGCATTTTCTGTAGTCTGTTCTGTCTGCATCTTGCCTGCGTGGAGCTGGGTCAGTAGGTCTTAGTCTTCTACCTTCTGGGTTATCATAGCTGTCCAGGAACACACCAATGAGAAGACAACATCCTCTCTGCAGAGAAGTGGCTGTCAAAATGAGGGGGAGGGAGGGAAGGTGAGATGGCTGCTGCAGTGGGAGGGCTGAGAGCTATTGATGAAGAGATAGTATTTCAGCCAGCAAATGCAACTGGTAGTTGAACCGCAGCAACTCCAACCTTGACACTGGATGTGAAACCAGCATGCAAATCACACTGCAGTAGCCATGCACTGCTAAAAGCAAGTTTGATTTTAGATTAGTTTAACTCTCTTTCTGCAGACACACCTGCCTTGTGACTACACCCAAGCATTGCAGTGGGGCAGCAACCTCTGAGATTGCTGCTTGGGGTAAAGGGCTGATGTATCCAGGCAGGTGTATAGCACCTTCCTAGGCTTGGAAGCCAAAGGCAAGACCATGGAGGGCAACAAGCAGAGTGATGAGGAGTGACTGATACAATTCACTGTGCATTGTCTTGCATGCTTATCTAAATGGTAGCTCTTTAGATGTTGGATGATGCTGGCTGTGCGCTCCTGGTTCCTTTCCCACACTAGAAATACCTACAGGATGCAATAATAAAAATGAATAGGTTTGGAGTCCTATTTGCTCTTTCTTTGAGCTTCCTAACTGTAAAATGCAGGCAGTAATCCTCTCATAGCTATTGTAAAACTATGAAGAGCATTATTGGCAAGGCTGGAAGCTTTATGTATTTCTAAGAGCAACTAGGTGTTCTCAGCCATGTTTTCTTTCTTACAGTGTGAGAATAAACAAAATCCCCAACCAAGAAGTCCCCAACTTCTAAAATGGACAATCAAGACAAATCAGTCTTTGCAAACAGTACAATAATCTTTGCACTACTGCTGTGATTGCTTTTCACAATTGGCACGAAATACCTGAGTTGCAGGTACCATTCATCTTGTCAAGAAGAAATGCCTGTTGCATCCTCCTCTTACCCTGACCACACCTGCTTGTCCTGGTGTCCTTTATCAGGTGTGTCTCACCTGGGTTGCATAGATGCTGAGCAGTGTCAGGAGCTTTGCTGTTTGAGATGTCCCCCACTGGGGTGTGATATTAATGTGCATGAGAAAAATATATTCAAGAGATTGCCTGATCTGTCTCAGCAAGAACCCAAAGAAGCTGTTCTGTTTTGAATTTCGTTGTAACCTAGGGTAATATCTTGTCCAAATAAATGTTTTCTTACTTGAGGGCTAGGGAGATGGAAGCTACTTTCATGGTATGCTTAAATGGATTCTAACAAGGGAACTAGAAAATGTGCTTGTACCAGCTGGAATATCCTTACTGTGTGCTGGCAGTCACTTGCCAGTGGGGACAGCACTTGTGGAGGGGGAGTCAGGCAGCTTTTGTTTTCAGGCTGGTATAGTGAAAAGTTGAAATCTGCTCCAGTGATGTCAGTGGGGGTAGTTTTTCAGTGCAAGTTTTGTCCTTTTCTCTTTATGACTGATTAATTACAGGAGGTTTTAGTGTCTGAAACTCCGGGTAGAACTTCATAGCGTGGTGTGGCCTCTAAGTAGCCTGGACTGTAGGGGACATCCTGGCAGTCTTTTTCTGTCTTGTACTGAGGGAGGAACAGTGTTCGAGAAGACTTCTACTCTGTTACTCATATCCTGTTTAGCTTTGTGTTTCATTTTATCAACCTCTGTGGTATTGTAGTTCTTGTCTGTGTCATGTCATCTTCACCTTTCTTTTTCTAGGCCCCAAACTTCTGATTTCCTGTGGTTAGTCAGCTGAGCCTTTAGGGCTGAGTGAAGGCATCACCAGTGTCTGTGTGCATGCAACTCTGTGCATTTACCCACTGAAGTTGCTTACAGAGCTGGATCTGGAGCAGTTATGTTAAGAGGCACCCAGTCTATGAGGAGAGGCAGCGCTACATGGTATGAGTCACCAGACAAATGCATGGCATCTGAGCCTTGATATTTTCTACTTATTTTTTTTAGCGCAAAGGATACACATAAAGTACTTGTTTTGAGTTTGTAGAGGTTCTTTCTGTACTGAAAAGATTACCCTTAGAAGACAGTTTGCTTGGGCTTGGATACCAAGCTCAACTGAATAGTTTAAATGAGATACTTCTCTATTTATGTATTGCCTCACAGCCAGAGGCATAGAAATACTGTAGTTATGTTTGCTTCTGGCTGTTTGGATTTTAAGAAATGCTTTATCTTCTGTTGTCATTTTATCAGGCTTTGGTTTTGCTGTTTGGTACTAAGCGTGTGCAGAATAGATTATAGCATCTGCAGAAAAGGAAAAATACAAAGGCAGGCTGGTGGATTGGGAGCTCCCTGGCTGTGGCCGCGTGAGATGTTGCCAGAAGGCCTAAAGTAGGAATGTGCTGCAGAACTGAGCAGATGAAAAATGTTTCTGGATCTATAAAGCTTTCATCCCAGGGTGCACTTAAACATCAGTTATTTATCTGTGCGGTTCACAGTAGAAGTTTTAGCATACCGAGCTGTTTTAACCAGACCAGAACAGATATCTAAAGGATTGCATTGCATGGAAGACAACATAACCACTGGTTATACTTGTGACTAGTAAAATCTAGGTTTTAGTGTTGACTACTTCATATTTTTTTCTATTGAAGATAGGAATTTTTTTCAGTTGTTTTGATATTTCCTTCTCACGCTCTTTGCTTTTCAATCAAGTTCAACAACCATCATAATCATCACAGTTAGGAAGTACTTTGGTGTCTGCTGATTTGTCTCATTTTACCAAGAGTAATTGCTCCTCCTTTACTTTTCTCTTTAAAAATAAATATGTTTTAAATCCATCATTTTAGTTCAAGATTTGGTATATTTTTAATCAGTTTTAAGTAACTCAGCTAACCTTTGCTTATGAAAGCAAGAAATCCCAGTGCAGTTTCTGCAGTAAAGGTAATGGTGCGATTAAGTTCAGGAGAAAAGTGAGGCTAAAAAGTGTAAAAAAGAGCAATTTGGGGAAAATGAGGCATAACTTCGCTTAGCTGTTAATATCTGGACCAAATGCTTGGTGGCTCTGGATTTAGGTATTCTGAGAACACATGCATTTTGTTTTGTTTTGTTTTGTCATGGTATCCTACAGGATGTGCAGAATGCTTTCGTTTACCGAAAAACTGACATGTGGAAGCCTTTAGAAGATGTTTCAATGTAGACTTACTGAGAGCAGAGTATTTCAAACACAGGAGACAGGCTGAAAGGAAGTGAAGTAGCAGTAGGACAGGTTTTCGTGTGGGTTCTCAGCTGGTCTAAGAGCTGTAGCCCTACCTGAGTTGTTAAAGTTGTGGATCTGCTCTGTAAATATGAAGGAGAGAACACAATATGTGACACATGATAAAAGATTGGACTGTGTAAGAAAGAACAGGGTGATGGCTAAGGGAAGAACACAGGAATCAAAACTTCAGCCTTCAGATTTATTGCCTAAATGAAAAATTGAAATATATCTAAATTAAGGGTGAGAAAGCTTATGAAGTGTTTCCTCCTAAATGCTGTAACTGAAAAGTGTACGGTTCTAAGTAGTTGACTTTGTATTTACTGGTAACGAACAAGTGTGTTGTGTAAGTTCCTTCCAAGAGGACACATACTGGAGATGAGCTACAGAATTAGAAACAGTTATTACAGTGAGTATGTCCTAAAGTTCACAGATTCCTAATGCCTGAGCAGGTGTTTCCTTTCTGCAGCATGTTATGCTGTTGTTTAGATTCATGCAGATCTAGAACAGTAATTTCCAGGTCACGGCTGTTAACCTGGTATAAGCAAAAGCAGACTGGGTGCTCCCTGTGAGAGTAGTTCTTAGTTTTCAAGCTAACCAGACTTGCCTTTGCATTGTTTTCTAAATGTGGAGAGTTTAAACTTGGGAAGTTGTTTCTAGCTTATGGTGCGGGTTAATGATGCTGAAAAAGACTGACCTTGTTTAATTTGAGTATGTTACCTTAACACTTCATATACAGCCTTTCATCTGACTGATTTTATTTCTGTATAAATTCTGGATGGTGCTATTTTTCCTAGTGTAAAGGGTATGCAAGTAAATTTCAAAAGATAAATGAGCCTTTGTACTCCAATATAATTTCTCTACAATCCTATGTCTTATTTATAAGTCTGGAAAATAGACAAAATGGTGATGTTTTGGCTCGCAGAGACTTCAGAGTGTATAAATAACATATATTATTGCATATAAATTATTTTGGAGTGCAGATGCTCATTCATCTTTTGAAATTTATCTGCATAGTTTAGCGTTTTCATCCACAAATGCCTGAAACCAATCTGGCACCCAGAAGAAATGCCATGTCTCTGTGCCATGCAAATGGCTCTAAAGGAAATGCCCCTTTGGGAGTTGACTAGAACATACGCTGCTTGCCACCACACCCACAAATGTGAATTTTTTCTGTCGAGAGACTGAGTGTAGGTTCTCTTGATATTTATTAATCTCCGCATTACCTACCTACTTTCCATTCATCAGAATCCCTTCAGGCAGAAGACGCAAGCATCCTTTGTGCTCCCTGGTGGCTGAAAGGTGCAAGTTTGTGAACAACCCCTGTGGTATTTTCTGCTATTACTTTGCTGCTTGGGTTTGTTGGTTCGCTCTCCAGATAAGAGCTGGAGACTTGCTAAAAGAAGATTGAAGTCTTATAGTAGCTTTGCTGTGCCAAAATGTAGAAAGTGTGTTTGTGAATGCTTTGCACAGGGGTGGCACTGGGAGGTCCAGTAGGAAAAATGAGGATGGATGCAAGAAGCATAGACAGTGAGTGGTACCCTCCCTTCTGTTGATGGTTAGGAGCCCCTGGTATGCATTAACTGCTGTAAAGACCAGTTCTGGCCTTATCGATACAGGTGGAGCATAAATATTGGGAAATCCCTCTAGGTAACAGGAATAGGACCAAAGTAATGTCTCATGTGGAAGATGAGAAAAATGTAGAGTTGATGAGAGCAGTGGGTTCCCAAATCCTACTCTCCACCTAGATATGCCCATCCCTGCTGACCCTACACAAGTTGCCTAAGAATCATGTTCTGCCCTCTCTCATGGAGTTTGAGGGTGAGGCTCTTTCAGGAATCCCAAGGTACTGTCTTTAGGCCCTTCACTTTTCTTAGAAGTCTGGCTTGAAGTGACTTTCCAAGATCACGTAGCTTATAAATAATGAGGATGGAACTTGAGGTCTTCACTTTCAGCCTTAGTGTTTTCCAGCACAGAAAACACTGCCTTATGATTTCTGCTGTTTTTGCTAGTGCAGTCCATCAATACTAGTGATCCAAAACCCCCACACGAGGCAGAACAATGTAATTGCTCAGGAAATGCATCTCCCCAAGTAAACCCTGTGGACTATGTATGCTCTATCTTGTTCTTGAATACTATAAGTGCAGATGTGAGAGAGTTTTATTGATTCTTATGCACTCCCCAGTACACAGCTCTATTAATAACAAATGCAACAGTATGTTATAAATACTCAGAACACCAATGCGTTAGCATAAAAACAGCAATAAATTCTCATCCTTCGTAAAAATGAAAAATCCCTAATAGCACGTTCTGCAATTTGCCCACACAGAGAGCAATCAAGAACCATACCTAATATAAAGGTGCTACTGCGAGTAGCCAGAACATACAGGATAATTTCAATTTGCTTTTTGAGGAGCTGATCTTTGAAGAGGTCCCTAATGAGACTCTGCTTGGCTCAGAAAAACCTAAAAAATTGCAACCGCTTGGCACTGCACTTCACCTGTACTGTTAGCGTACCAAGTAGGAACCAGTGGTTAGGGCTATCTTAATAGGCTTATTCTGTTCTCCTTTCATGTTAAGATCTGGAAGTTTTCTTGTAGCCACATAATGAGATGTCCGTTAAAAAAGATAGACATTTGCCTGAACGTGAAATGTGCAGTTTAACACTAATTTCTGTAAGAGACTGGTTTTGGACAGGGGACATGAAATATACTTTAATGTAATGACCAAGTGACAAACAGGTTGGGAGGTTTTGCACACTTTTGTCTGTATATCTGTTTCATCATGTGCTCAATGTTTTCCAGTCTGAAGTGCCAAGCTTTTCCTGTGTCTCTGTGTGTCTGAGCATGACGCTGCTCTCACTCAGGTCTGAAGTACAGCATTTTGGCTTTGATATGTACAGTAGATTCATCCAGGCAGAGCAGTCTAAGAGCTGAACCAAGCACATCTGCTGTGTGTCTCAGGATAATGTTCCCTGGGATGCTTGCTGGCAGAGTGGACACCGTACAGTGACAATGGTACCTGACTGATTCTCCTGGTGTTTCTGGAGTACTGCTTTCCGTACCTGTTCTTCTGAAGATGTGAAATGTGTTAACTTTGGTCATTGGGTGCTATCTGGTTTTCTTTGTGTATCCCGGCCTGCGACTGAGACCTTGGGGGATGGCCATTACACAATTAAAAAACAGTTACATGTAGTTATTTGGGCTCAGACTTACTTAGTTCCTTTGAAATTGATGACATGGAGATGACAGCAGTGCTAGGGATACTGGTCTGATGTGTATTTATTTTCTGTGTACTCTGAATTTAGCTTTCTCGGTGCCATACACATACATTCTCCATCAAGATGTGTCCTCACCAAGGAGAGATTTTGGGATCTTTGGTATTCTTTATTGATTTATTAAACCCTTTTTCTATTTGTTAGATTAACTTATTTACAAGGAAAAAAAATCTGTTTATTAGAAGCTGTGTAAATGGATGATAACATTATACCTTCACACTATGTCATGCCACTGTACCTAAAAACGCTGGAGATGCACAGCCAATTTCTGCAATTACATGTCAAGGTGCAAGTACTAATGGAGCAGTTTTAATAAAAAAAACTGGGAACAGACCCTGTCTGAGGTCCTCTGAATAAGCATTTAGATCAAAGAAGCAGGGAGGCAATTTTCTCCATTTTCTGGGTTTACTAAACAAGTGGAACAGATAGACTCATGAGCTGTTCTTTAACCAATGAGAAGTTGCACCAAATGAGTCAAGGAAGGGCTTTATTACTACTTTGCTGGCAATAGCACTCTATGTACTTAAAGTTATGTGAGTGGAAACCTAATTCCCACAGGGAAGTAATGTACTCTAAACTATAGTGTGTACTTGAATTGCTGTTGTATAAAAATGTTGCGCTAGGATTACAGGAGCTAAGGATCCCTTGTGCCATGAATGAAACCCAAGAGGAAATACGTAAATACAAATAATTCCAGCTGCAAGCATACTATTTAAATGGAAATCTGGGTTTAGTTTTATTTTGCGTCTTACTGACCACAATTACTACTACAGTAGTTTCTACAGCTCAAACAGTTGCATTTCTGGTACAACACGCATTAGTCCTTAGTATGAAGTTCTTTAAAGGGGAGTAATAATTTCTTTTTTAATAAGTATTTTAATGTAGAAATAGAATGATCAATATTTGTGTCAAGCCAATTTCTTTAGCACAGGTGTTAGCTTAAATCAGCATTTGACTTACACTATATCTGATGGCATTCTGTGACAGAAAAAGCACTCTGCTCAGGTTGAAACTATTACTTGGTAGTTTTTGAGAGATACCATGGCGGACGTTGTAGATGCAAACAGGCAGTGTTGTGGAGGCATTCCTGGACATGCTTAATGTACACCAGCAGTGTTTAGTATGGTACCATGCAGAATTGTCCATGGATACTTCAGTTTCAAGAGTTAATGTCCTGCTTACTATAAGTCCACATTCCAAATTAATCAAAGTTTTCAAAAAGGACTTATAAATAAAGGGTGTTAGAACTCAGCTAAGGATATTGTAAAGCACAATCCTTTATTGTGTGTGATAAAACACTTTTAAAAACAGCTCACAATTCACTGTTGTATTTCTAAGAAATTTTGCATGTTTCAAAAACCAGAATATGTGAGACTAAAATTCACCAGTGACACAAATTGTGGGATTTTTCTGGATGTGTTACCAACCATGTAATACGGATGATAGCTAGGGGCAAGTCTCACATCCGTATTTCTATGTATCAGTTGCATTTGTAAGTTTGACAGTGGATAGAAAGGGGAAACCAGGTGTGAAATGACTAAAGGCATTGATTCCTATTTGTAAAATATTGGCTACCCGTAAGTAATTTCTGTATTTGTGAATGCAAAATAAAAGATTTTGCAGAAGAGGTAAAAAGGTTTTTGTCTGTAGCTAAAAAAATCTTTGCCTTTCCCTTTGTCTTCTCAGACCTTCCTGAGATTTTCATAGAGACTTTTACCACCCACTATCCAGCCTTTTATCAAGCTGACTTCAACAGTCGTGTGGGTGCCTAACTTGCTGCATTATGTTGATAGTGCTTTGCTGTCTTGCTACAGTTAGGTGAACGTTTTCTGTGGACCTACTTGAATGTGTTAGAGATAGCAATCTTAAGTACAGCAGTTCATCTGCATGCGCTGTGCTGCCCTATAAAGCAGGCTTTATACATGGCTTTATCAAGAGAAGACTGCACGCAGACTGATCCAGCTGGCCCAGTGTACTCAAATGGGGTGGGAGGAAAAGTTGGTCTGTACTTTTATTTATTTTTCAGCCTGTGTGTTCTGGAAGTTGTTGCCTAGTAGGGCTTTACTGAAAAAAAGTCATCGTGTAATTAATAACATGTGAGAGAAGGTTGGATCACTTGGGTGTCTCTGGAGATAGGGGAAATTATTCTGAGCTGGATCTCCACATGCCATTCATGGGGTTGTACTGCACTGCTGTCACTAGTAAGTTTGTCATCTTTGTTTTTTCTCTTTACCTCCCAGTTTCTGTCATCTTTATTTGATAACATGAGTCTTTTATACATCCTGATAGAGGAAATATTTCTTTGTATTTCCAACAGTAGAAGAGAAAGTGGCTTGCTGGCACATTGACTGTGCAGTCTCTCACATCCTGGTTTATAACGTACCTTTTGTCAGTTTGCTAGTCTTTGATTCTGCATCTGGGCAGAATCAGCATTCATTTTGCACTTCTGAATGAGGTGAGATAGTCTTTTTGGGTATGGCAGTGCTGTCAAAGGATCTGCAGCAAAGGGCCTTGGATTATCAGTCTTTAATTTGTTCTTATCAACCTGTTAGAGTGTCTTGGTGATAGTTATCGATGATTTTGACAAGCTAGCATCCATGACTCTTCAGGCTGCTTTTTGGGCACTGTAGAAAAGCAATGAAATGTATATTTTTACCTTCCCTAGTCTAATTCAAATATCACTGCAAAATGTATATCGCAGTAAACTTTAGCCTATCAGACAGTCATTGCAGTGTTAAAGCCCTCTGGGTGAGTAAAAGAAATTGCAACAAAAGAGATTGAAACTCAGCAATAATATGTGACAATGGTTATGATGACTTTGCAATACAAATACTTTCCTCTTTTAAGGAGCTATAAACTGTATCAATATAATGACTGTGTTGTCTCCCTACTCGTCTTCTTGCACAGCTCAGATTAAAGGCCACACAAAAAAGCAGCACAGGATTAAAGCCAAAATACTGTTTATAAAAAATAATCCTTCTCAAGTTTGCCTGAGTCCATGTTCTATTAATTTAACAGTCCTAAAATGTTTTGTGGTATGCACCATGCTTCTAAACCGTGTAAAGGGAGATGCTCCCTCAGGCTTTCATGGAAATTATGTTTATAGTACATGCTCCTGTTTTCTTCTCATTCCCTTAAGCAGAAAGGTCCGCACTGGTACATTTTCACTGGCAAAAACGTATACATCATTTAAGTCATTACAGGTCGACTGCTCATTTGTTACAATAAACTATATCATCCTCACTAGGAGGCCAAAGAGAGCCTGTAGCCATGAATATACATCTTCCGAGGGTAACTCAATTCAAAGCAGCAGCGTGCCATGGTAAAGTATTACTTAATTTATACTGCTAATGTTTAACATTGATTCTGTGTGGGAAAATAAAGCCCAACGCATTTTGAGAACCTACATCATTAAGGTTTAATAATTTAGACCTAGTTCGTGTGATAATGAATTTACTGACAACTAAAGTGCAGTTTCAGTACTTACATTTCTAGAAATACTGACTCCAAGACTAGGTTCTCTAGGCAGGAATTGTATATTATAGAATTGTTTGTATAATTTACCAGTCCTCACTCTCTTAAACCACCATGAAAAATATATCCTTAAATATGTTTACTAACTGGCACAATGTGATGCTGCTTTTACTCCATACATCTGGTAAGCTATATGCTTCTAATAAGATCTGATAGGGTATTTGTATTTCAAAAAGCTTATTAATTGATGGAAGCTGCTTAGCATTTTTAAATTGCAGCGAAAAGCAAGACCTTGTTGTGGTCCCAAGCACTGTACTCGGCTGCCATGAGCTAAGCAGCAGTGTATTGGGAGGAGCCAGCTGTTAAGCATCTGCTCCCTATCCTGCTCAGGGCTGCTATACAACTATTGTGTCTGCTGGTATCACTGCAGAAACTATTTGACAAATGGCATGCAGGTCATTTCCGAAGCTCTAGGAGGGGGAGGGGTTATTTATTTTTTAAATCTGACATAGCAGGCAGTCCCTCTGCCTCCCTCTGACCTTCCTGTGTCACTGCTCAGGCTGCAGCCATCTTCTACTGCCCCTGTGGGTGCCTTATATCAATCAGGCTTCCTTTCAAATGGCTAAAATAATGGGTGTCCTCCACGCGTCCGAATGTGTCAAGGCTTCTGCAGTATAACTTGAGGCAGGAGTCAGGGGCATGCTGCACCTTGTGGGAGGTACTTACTCAGCAGCTTGCTGGATTTGGCCTCATTGCAGGATGTCTCTGAATACCCTTTGTGTATTCTCCTTAATTGCTTTGTATGGTGCTGTTGTTTGAGAAATGAAGGGGGCCTGGCCATTCTGTAGCAGAGCTTTCCTAAACTTCCCTCTATTCTGGGTGTACATGTCTGGGGGTGTGCGAGGGGATTGCTGCTGTTTCAAGCTTCAGTAAGGCTTGGATCTGTGGTAGTCCATCACCTCCTTGGAAGTTTATAGCTCAAAACCCATTATAGCCTGCAACCGTGAACTGGCGGCTATTGCCTGACAGTGTTTTGAATCAGATTGGAGAGAGAGTGCTGACACTGGGTTCCACAGAGGGGTAGTTATAATCTTCCATGCTATTCAGAGAATTCAGTGTCTAATGCCTAAGAATTTCCAGATGCTTAAAAAAGTTAGCATTCTTGTTTTCTGAGTTAACAAAGTACCTGACTGTTCCGGTGCTGTCCAGGAGAGGGCAGTTTGCAATTATACAGAATGGACAATTATTCTCAGTTCCTTTAGTTATCTCTATTAATATTAGCTAGCTGATCCATATTAGGAAAAATTCAAGTAATTTCATTGCGCAGTTCTGCATTTCTTCAAAGATATTCCTGACTTCTGCTTAGGAATAGTAGAAGGTAGGGCAGGTATGTAGGTTTGTAGGCTGTACAATTGTTTCTCTGCTTCTTCCTTTTATCTGGGCCCAGTGCAAGTTAATTCATCTCCTAACACATAAATTTCATCACAGTTTTCTTTTTATTTCTTGTGTAATTGCAGTATTAGAGTTTTCAGCTCTTGGCTAGAACACCGTCCCAGCATGTGTTTAGCTTGATGGGATTTGAGCCGTGGTTCTAACAGCAATGTAAATTATTAAAATAGGAGTTTAAAAGAACATCTCACAGTCTTGGAAAAAAAAAAAAAAAAAAAAAAAAAAAGAAGCCTGTTCACAGGAATCTTCTGTTCTTCATTTGTGGGTCGATCAATTCTTGATTCAATTCTTGATTCTTGATCACTCAAAGAATCTTGAGACAAATGTTACCAAAGGTGAAATGCTGCCCTCCGTGGCTTGCATGCCATTCATGCTAAAATGCCAGCTAATTGTATTCTAGCATTACTGTCCCATTAGAAATTAGAAAAAATGGGCATTACTTTGCCCGTTAGAAAATGAGATGCTGTTACAGGAAACATATTTTTAATGCTAATAGATGCCCACAGATGAATTACTATATCTGTTGTTGTTTACTGAGTTCTGGTTCTTTAGCAGACAGTACAGTCATTGCTGTTTAAGGTGAAGCAGTAGTGTTCCGGTAGCCTGGAAAAAAGACATTTTCCAAACCAAACACCGTATGCTTTTCTCTGCTCTCCATGTGATGCAAGGTGTCAGTTATACACTGTTGTCCTGATCATTCAGGTTCTCTCTCTCTTTCTAAAAACAGGTTTTGTGCAACATCTTTCACCTTGTAGAATTTTCTTTCCTTTTAAATTTTGTTGAAATTCCCTTCCTCACTCCCACACTATTACAATTTGTATTTTCTACTTAAATCTAAACTCTCTTAGAGCTTTTGTTTCATTCTCCTGACTCGCCTGTTCCCATTCCCTTTGTAATGCAGTTTCTTAAGTCTAATATATGCCTAGCATCAATGTAATGAAGGGTAGGTACCCTTGTGACTTTAACTGCCTGCAGTACCATGGCTGTACTTTCACTGCTAGGAGCTAGTGATTCAGGTAAGCCTTTTGTCCATATTAGCTTGCACAACAGTCATATGTACTTTCTGCCTTCCACCACTAATTATTGTTAGGTAAGTGATTAATATCTACTTTGCTTCATTTCCTAACACAAACTTGGCAATTCTAGTGTATCAGCTGTCTAGAAGAAGTGTATTTCTTTCTGTGAGCCCAAAAGACAAAATGACGTTGGAGCTGACTAGAAGCTGTGGTTGGATGAATGTTGCTGAATTTCCTTGGAATGCTTGAAAAGATTACTCTTTCCGCAGTACATAAGCCCTTAAATGCAATGGGGATTTCCAAGTGTCTGGGCCTCAGCTGCTGTCACTTATGGTTTGGTCCTTGTTGTAGAACATCAGGCTATCAGCACTGTTGGGTGAAAAAGTAACAATGCATTTGCTTCTCCCATTTGGACTGTTCTGGGTAGGGTGGTGCTCCTTGCTGGTACTTAGATCACTAATGTGCTTAGTCTGCTGCTGAAGGCACAGACCGTATTAATGTCTCATTTTTAGTATGTACTGGAAGCTGGTCCTCTGAATGTTAAGATAATTCATCTTTGGAGAAAGGTAGTGTGGGAGATGTGAGCTGTTAGGTTTCTCACTGAGTACCAGTGATTGTAACAGATGTTGCTGATGTGGGGATAAATGTTTTACCTTTCTTGCAGCATTTGCTTCCTGATACTACTGGCAGCTGCTTTGTGACTAGTTAACAAGTGAGCCCTAGACATCTTGTTAGAACTGATCAAGTATCATTACTAAGTACAGGATTTCAAAAGAGAAAAATCATACATTTATTTCAGCTAATCTTATACATGAAATGAATGTGCTTTCATAATGTTACACAATGTAACCATAATAACACAGCCAAGATGGTAAATTCATTTTAATTCCACAAAATTCATAATTGGTGACATTGCCAGTGGGAGCAATTGATCTCTGCTTTGCATTTGTTCTTGACTGTTTCCACTTCAGTGAATTAAAAGAATTGGGCTGTTGGGACCCCACCCTCTTCATGTTCATACAGCATATTATGCAAGAGCATCGCCTTCAGAAAATTGCTTGTAATAGACAATGCCTGCATTAAATAAAAAAGGCAATAGTCCCTGGCCTGACTTGGTATTTTAATCCTTTTCATGTTTTTATTATACCTTATGCCTTTCTGTTATGTGTTAGAACTAAGGAACAGGTGTAATTCAGTGCAGCTAAATTACATTATTTGAAATTAATGAGTTCTGTGTTTATTCTTGTAAATTAATACAGTTCCTAATAAATCAAAAGTGAATGTGCACGTCTGTGTGTTTGCCTGCGTATTGCCTCTGTGGGGATAATTAACATCTTGTGACAGTGAAGTCATATGTCAGATCTGAGATCTCATTGCCAGCCTAGCGCAAATGATGTTGCTAGTGACCTATATCATGACTTTATTGATGCAGTACAAGTTCACTCGTTCAAGATATTCAAATCACAGTCTCGACACTTTACTAAAGAAACCTCAGAGGTAGTTAATAGCTTAGGATGTAACATAATATGTTTTGGAGTATGTATGGCTACTGTCTAACTTATTTTTCTTAATGTTGTGATTTTTCGTTAAAAACAAATGAGTACCCAAACATTTCCTTTTTCTCATCTTCACTTTGATGCTTGGACTTTCTGTTCATGTTGAATGTGGACTTCTGTGCACTACTGAAGTTTTCTTGATTAGGAATACTTCATATGGCATACATGAAATCCATTCCTCTGGCTCTATATTTCTGCTTCCAAAAATTGTCACTTAAATCTTCAAATATAATTTTATGCAGCTTAATGGTAGCAGGCCAGATTCTGGTCTCAGGTCAGATGAAATCAAGAGCAGTTTTGAAACCTGTGAAGTTGAGCTTCCTCTTCAGTTGTTCAACTGAATCTGAATGCTTTTAATGTAATACAGTTATTTGTATCATAGCGATTTCTTGGGCATCTGCAGTCAGTCTCTCCCATTTGTGGAAGGATGGAAACTGTATTTTCGTTTTAAATTAGCTCATTCATTTTCTTCTTTCCCTTTCTAGAGTCTTTTTAAGAGTGGTGTTACTGCACTCATTACTGTGGACATCCATTGACTTCTCTGCTTCTAAAGGCTTAATTTGTTTCTCCATGTAAAATGAATAAAGTCTGTTGGGTATCATCAGCTGTGCCCTACATGCACCAGGCTACAATTAGATCATGATCAAATATCCTAAAGCAGGTGGATTGTGGCCTGGATCCTTAGAAGTGGAAGTCTGCCAGCTTTCATCTTTCAGGTCTCTTTCCAGCTATTTGGGGGATGCAGAAATAATTGGTAATGCTCTTTGCTAGCCCTTTCCTTTTTAGAGAACTTTCGTCTTTAGAGAAAAGATACCCCCACAAATATCTTTTGACAAAACCTAAGTTCTACAGTAAGTCTTTGAATGATGTCCTGGCACGCAGACAGTGTTGCCTTTGTAGTTCTAGTGCCAGAACAAAGTGCCGTTCTTTACTGGGAAAGTGTATAGCAGCATGAAGTTGGTTTCCTTTGGAAATCAGAAATAGGGATTCCTGCTGTTGGACTTGAGTAGTTTTATCTGGAAATAGCGTATTTTTTTGTTGTATCTCCATATGGTGTATGTGAACCATTAGATTTGTGGTAGTTTCTTGGACTGTGAAATCTGGCACTCAGATGATTGAGGCTCCCATGTGGAAGTCCTGCTGATGTGAAGCATGTCCTTCAGTGGCCTCATAGGGGTTTTCTCTCCTGAATCAGGACCTCAGTATTTTATTCAAAGCCAGAGACCATCATTGTTCAAGTATAAGACAGAGCCCAAGTGCTGTGGCTCCTAATTGTCCTCTGTTTTTTAAGAACAGCAAAACTGTTAGGTGTAATTTCTCTCTGCTTCATAATGATTAATCTCTTCTAGGTTTCTAGTTTCACTCTACGGAAAATAATGTGTCGGGAGAAATCCCTACTTTTTCTTTTTCTTCCCTCTCCCTGTGGACTCTGCAGCATTTTCTCCTCTCCAACCCATGAAAATGAAGTGCCTGATGATTTCACATGAGGCTTTTTTGATTGTTATTCCTTCTAGGCCTTCCAGCTAGTATACTCTTTGCAAATGCTGCCTGCTTCCAGGCTGTATCAGTTTAAGAATGAAGAATTAGCACTTCCTAGCTGAAAAAGACAACTTTTGTAGTTTCAATTAAAGGAATTACTGGGATTAGGAAGACAAAGGCCCACTTTTGAAATCAGCTTTAGCAGCATTTATGAGGATCAAGTGATCACTTCAAGTTTCTCATTTTCTTCTAGCTGGCTGCCTCTCATGCTCTGAAAATGTGCTGTTTGTACTGAGACTGGAAAGTTGCATTCAGGCTATAGATGGTTGGTGAAATGAATCTGATCATATAGTTTGGGAAATGTATATGTGCCTGTTATCCTTTGCAGCTGCCTCCAATAGTGTTCTCAGAGTTTTGTTTGAATTTTAAATGAACTATTATTACTTTTAAATGAAATGTAGTGTGAGCGAATGATTTTGTAGAGCCAAGGTAACTCTTCCAGTGCCTGCATCCTTTGCTATAACAGCTCTCTTTACTCAGATTAGCAGTGTCAGCATCCGGTAGATGCTAAGTTAAAGAAAACAGTCTGGTTAGTGCATGGAACTGGGAAAATCCATTTCTCAGGCTAAAAGCTGATTCCTGTAAGATGGGCACATACCCTTCACATGTTAGGAAGCTCCAGTGCAGACCTGCATCTTGCATGTGCTTGTCTCTTCTGCACCATTTTATCTAATCCTCCAAGAAGCAGGCTAAGTGGATGTGATTTAAGAATAGCACAGGGTAGGTCTGTTCAGGCTTGCAACCCTGAAGAGGCTGATCTTGCATTTAAAAGGATAGCAGAATCAACAAACACCCTCCCCCTCCCTGCCAAGCTTCCTTCAGCCTGCTATTGATCACAGCTGGAAGACCCAATGTCAAGAAAGCAGTGTGACAGGCTGGTTTCTGGCTCTTCTTTGCTACAGTTTAAGCCTGATACTACCTCTGCCTACATGAGGGCTCATGGGCCCCCACAGCAGTTTTGGCAGGCTGTCATGTCTACTTGTGCTAGTGGTTCAATTTCACAGACAGTATCACTAAACTCAAACACTGCAGTGTGATTTGGCCTGAGAGAACGGAAGGTAATGGGATGGGTGAGATGTGGACATGCTCTCCTCTGCTGACTTTTCCTCAGTGTCATAAAGCCTGGGCAGCTGCTTGTGAACCTCGAAAAGTTAGCACTGGGAGCAGTGGCTGGAGTCAGGTGTGACTGTATAGCCCTAACCTGGAATAAGGCAGTGGCATATCCTTGATGTGCCCATTCCTCTAGACCTGCTCAGGGGACACGTAAGTCATCCTCAGATGATCAGAGTGAATACACTAATGTGGTGCACAGTTACTAGTGCTTTACTTCATTTGTGCAGGTTGCTTAGCACTTTGCTGTCTTAATAAGGATCAGATTATATACAGCGCGTGCTGCTGCTGCTTTCCTTCCAGAGGAAGAGTGTGTGTGTTTTCCATATACTTATTTTGAAAATTGTTCTCTTTCCTGACAGAAAATGGTGAATGCAGAATCTTTGCTGTTTTCTTTTAAGTTTTTTTCCTCTCTCACAGTTTCTCCCATAACGCATAACCATGACCAACACTACTGCAAACAGAATTCCTGACTGTCCCGATAAGCTGGCATTAAGTTATTAAGACTCATTGCTCGCATGAACAATCTAAGGTACGTCTTAATGAAGCATTTTTAAAAGGAGGGAAAGACGGGAATCATTAGTAACCAGGAAATGGTAAAGCTTTCAAAAAAGAGCATGTGTGTGTGCTCCTGTGCACGTATTTAATATTTTGCAAACTGGAGGTGTCCTCATTTTTATATTAATATTTCTACATGCCATTACAGAAAGAAAGTGCAAGGGTAAAATATCTCTGTTTTTCAAAATGATTTGCAACCTCAGGACCTCTTAAGCTGCAGGCTGATGGATCTTAACTTTGTGACACTTAACATGGCACTCCCAGGGAAACGTGTTGTGTAATGCTTTAATCATTAATTACCATCATTCATCATGCAGCCCTCCTTTTAATGTCCATTAGCATCATGTGCCACTCATGAATGCCTGTAAATGTATAAATGTGCTGGTAATCCCACTGAGTAGGTTTACATTAACTGTAAATTATCTTCTTGACCAGTTGGTTGGCCTTCCTGGCTGATGGAGTTGTCTTATTTTGTAACATTAGCAATGAGTTTGGGAAATGAGATATGTACAAAATATGTGCAGGTCTGTCTTAAAAGCTAGGATGAGCTGGTGCTGGGGATACGTTGTGAAGTGTTAGCTCAGTTGTGCCAGCAGGCATCAATGTCTTTTTGAGACAAAAACCTACAGTCTGTGATCCACATGGCAGCGATCTTGTAGAGATCGCCTAACACTTACCAGCTCCGCATACTTCAAGTCCATTTAACATCCCACAACTGTTTAAAAAAAAATCCAAACAAATCTAGACAAGCTGCTAGAAGGGAGGAAAAAAAAAAAAGGAAAACAAATGAAAATAGTTAAATGCAAACAAGTAAAAGGGACCTTTGACCACAGCAGCTTTTAAATGCAAAGAGTATGCATGTGCCCGTTCTTTAGCTGTGTGCTTCTTCTAGAGTGAGCATAATGTGGGCGCACTCAATTTCTAGGAACTTAAAGTGGTTTTGGTGGGAACAACATTATGTTCTGTATTGTTGCATTAATGATTCATGTGAAACATGAAAATCAAAATATAACACTTGACTACATTCCATTAGGGAGCAGTTAAAGAAGTTGGGGCAGAAACAAATACAGAAGCATCAGTTTATGTTGCATAGAAAACATTTAATGTGAAACATTGGTCACTTCATACCAACAATCATTTTCTTGCATTAGTGCCAATGAGTTCGTCTGCTATACAGTTCAAAACTGAACAGTCTTAAAGTTCATCTCCCAGCACATACAGAAGTACTTTCATGTAGGGGAGGTCATGCAAGATGCATTTTGCTGGTTGAAACTGGATTTGACAGCTCACCAAGCAGCGAAATGTTTTTAGTGCAGTTTTTGCTGGCTGTCTTTGCTGGTTAGATGGAATTTGGCCTTTTCAGGATGCACTGTGGTCACAAAAGTATAGATTTTGATTTCTCATACAAACGTGAAAGGAATTTACAGGGCATTTTAAATTATTTTATTAACCGTGTTTTCACGAGTGATGTTTCTGTGTTCTCTTTGTTTTCATCGGGAGTACTTGGTTTTGTTGATGGCCTGTAGGTGTGAGGCTGGTCTACTGTGCAGCAGCAATTTTATGTTGATATAGTTCCATTTTGTTTGTTTGGGTTTTTTTTGCTTGTTCAGCATGGGGTTTCACATGGAGCTCCACTAATAGGCTGTCTCTTGGCAATCATCAAATCTGTCCGTGCTGAAGATGTTCATGAGACCTCTGATCAGCGAGAGGAACCGGGTAAGAGTTCTACTGAATTAGATATGGGTTTACTTGAAAAACATTTGTTGCATTGGTTAGGTCTTCTATTCTTAGTAAGATTCTTGCTAGTGGAGCCAGTTTTTCTACATGGATAGCATGAGCAGGTTTCTTCATATGCAGCTTGGGGCACCAGTACCATAGAAGGAATCTGTTTGCTTAGATGAACTCCTAGGAGATTTGAAGTCCAAGCTCCACCATTATTTCTGTGCTTTTTGACAATCCCATTAGTGTGGCTGAGTGCTGGGGAAAGGAGAGAATTACTCTTTCATCAGGTACGGAAGGAAAGTTGTGCAAAATGACCTCTGCAAGAGCAGAAAGCTTAAATCTCCTACACTTGATGTGGCAACTGTTACTATTGTTAAATTCACTCACAGGAGGGGAATGCACAGTTTTTATCTGGGCTGCAGGACAGCAACTGCTCTATTCGCAGAAGGCAGAATTTCCCTTTGAGGTAGAACTGCTGAATTTGTTGTTTTTCAGCACATGTGGGACACAGATCATTCACAGATCACTCTTCCCTATCAGCTTTAGGATGTAGTTAATGCTGAGATTTTTGTCACCTGTTGTGGTACATCCCTGCAGATGCATCCCCTCCAAAACACAGAATCTGGAGCAGTAGCTGGAAGTGGCCATGGCAAAACTGATGCTTGCTTATTTTTTTTCTCTGTAAGAACTGTGCAGTCTGGTGAACTAACGATCTTCCCACCCACAACATATGGTACAAATCCACTGTCTAGTGGGCATGCTACAAGGGAATCACTTTCCTTGGGTACAGATTAGAGACTTCAGTTCAAACCTGCACTGCCAAGAAGTGCAAACAATTTCCCAAGTGTTATGTTAGTCATCTAACCTAGGGATAGAAAGATCCAACAGTGAATTATGATGCTACCCAAATTATAGTTTTTCAGTTGAAAGCATAAGTAGGACCAGGGGATTGGGTCAACAATTACCTTAGGAAAGGAAAAATACCTGGAGTGTTCAACAGATGTCCTGACTATTGCCTTCTGGGAGAGAGCAATCCTTCCGCTTCTCTTTAACAGACTCTTGCTATTTGTTCATGCTTCTCTGGGGGCTTATTTGGTGGTTCTGGAAATATTTTAAAAGACATTTAAAGGGAATTGACAAATGCTTGACCTGTTTGAGTGTCCATGAACTGATTTAAATTATAGTGGTATCCTTTACATGCAACCCGGAGGCCTGCATTTTAAAGCCAGGGAGGACTGTAGGAATGTTAAACCCCTTTGTGTTGGAGTCCAACACATGTTCTGTTTGCATGAAGCATAAGGGTGAGAGAGCAATGGAGTTATGTAGAAGTTTTGGATAGATCCTTCTTGATGGAGAAGCTCAGGAACGAGCAAAGATTTGCAATAAATATAGTGTAGCCTGCCACTGGGTTCCTGCTGTTTGATATGTCACCTTCCCTGCCACCTGAATGTGTCTGCTTGGAGGGGTTGCTGAAGGGAAGAGGGGCACTACCTGTGCATACATAGGAAAAGCAACGTTACTGTGTTCTATACTGCTACTGGTTAGGTTGAGGTATTTGGACTGTGTTTGTCTCCCTGCTCCTAGATCATATTTGGCCCTATATTACACTGGCTTATTCACATTTTTTTAAGCTTTTGTTAAGTATTCACTCTTCTTCCTTTATCTGCAGATATATATCCTTGTGTATCTAAGGTGCTATCAACACCTTAAGACAACACTTTCTTCAGTGTTGTCTGCTCTACTTTTGCCTTCTCTAGCCACGACGCCTCCTGAGCCTCTATTATTTCTTCGCTATTCCCATCCATACCTACTCTTCAGTTTTAAGTGTCTCTGGAGCTTGACAAGGGATGTTATCTTAACTCTTTCTGGGTAGTAGGTCTCATTACATTGGTGGACTTCCATGGGA
The DNA here is from genome assembly GCF_019232065.1 of Centrocercus urophasianus. Classification (NCBI taxonomy): domain Eukaryota; kingdom Metazoa; phylum Chordata; class Aves; order Galliformes; family Phasianidae; genus Centrocercus; species Centrocercus urophasianus. The sequence continues at coordinate 20,718,247 of NW_024884722.1, forward strand.
GAATTATAGCAGTGTTTTCACAGTGATTTCCATTTCCGTCCAGCTTAGCTTCTCTTTTTATTTAGTTCATGGGAAAATCTAACTTATTGTAAAAACTAAACCTGGCGTTGCCTGATAGCAGTCCTTTTCATCTTAGTTGAGCTATTTCTTCTGTGTAAGTTGAAGAACAAACCTTGTGTTCATCAGAGATTGGTGCAGACTGCAGCCACTCCCTTAGAAGCACAAGATAAACTTGTCCAAGTGTGACTACCTGCAGTTAATGTGATAAGTTTAAACTTAAGCATCAAAGTTTCCTGATTTATTTTTTTAAGAATATTTGAGCAATCCAAAGCGAATGGGAACTGTTTATCTCAGGAAATCAGGACACTTTCACTCATTTCTCCAGGTAAGAACTGAGGCATTTGTATTTTACATTTCTATGTTTTGTAAATGCTGACTATTGTGTATAGCGTTCTGTCTCCATTGATAACAACATTAAAAAAAAACCAACAGGATTCCCTCTCACTCCCATCCTCCATTCTCCTGAAAACAAAAGCCTCATGTAACGTTTCCCATGTCTGAACTGACTCTGCATTGCTGAACTTCTTCCCTTCCTGCTAACAATGAGAGCCATGACTCAATGGAGCAAAATGCCACAAGATAAAATTTCTGTGGTAGGCTGCTATAATTGATCAGTCTCTAACGTCCATACTGTTCAAGAGAGTATGATAGGATTATTATCTCAGACTGACCTAAGCTGTAAACTTCTCAGATATGCCCTCAAAATTTAAGTTCCTTTTACTTCTTGAAGCCATTGAGCAGAACCATTTCTGAGATGCTCTTTTCCTCCTTAGTACTTGACCCAAAGCTTTCTAATGTGAAAAATATTTGTCTTTTTTTTTTTCTTTTCTCCGACTTCAGCTGTAACAACACTGGGTGTTTGCTTGGCTTGGGTGGGAAGGTGGAAAATTCTTCCAAAATTTAGAAACAGAGAGCTTTCTGATGTGTGCAGTAATCTTAAGGCAGTAAATTCTTTTTATTTGATTTTAAATGCATAATTTAGTATACAATATAAAAATGTATCCAAGGGGGAAATGAATTTTTTTTAATAACATGCTTCCCAAGGCGAGTGGCAAAACGTGCGTGTTGATGGGAAAGGGAGGGGAAAAATTTATATCCTCAAGGCATGACTTGTGGTTTTGAATAAAATTGAGATTGGTGCTGCTGTTGGCTTAGTTTATGCTAGGCAGAGATGGGTTATACTGTTCACTGGGAATTCAAACACAGGCAAATTAGGTTCACTTATAAGACTTGGATGGTGCATGTGTTTAGCCATCAGCTCACACTGCTGGAGTTACCGACTTCTCTGCAGCCCAGAAAACATCTATGTTTTGATGATAACTTTTTGCTTCTTTTGGAAATTGTGGGGTCCTGATTCTGCCATCCTTCTACGTGTAAACCATCCTTCTAGTTCCAGTGAGGTTCCTTGCGTCATCTGGGTGTAGTATAATAAAGATGATAATTTCTCCGTTTGAAGGTGTTTGCTAGGCTATATTAAAGCTCTCAGACGTAGGTCCAAATGGCAGTGATAAAGAATCACTTGTCTCCAACATCAAACGGATTTATTGAGAAAAAATAAATTATTAGTTTAAACCTCTGCTTGTACATCTTTTTTGAGGAGGAATCAGTTGTTTATGTTCTGTCCTGTTTAGTGTCTGCAAAAGAAAGAGTTTTATTGCACCAAGGTTCAATTCACATGGCTGTTTGCTTTTTTTTAATAGAGGCATTTTTAAACTCATTTAATGCAAACTCAGGTGGTCAGCTTGATTTTAGCTTGAGTTATACTCATTTAATCTGAGTCAGTAAATAGAATACTGTTTTGAAAGAGCGTGTTTGCAAGACATTTGTCCTGTGAAAAGAGTCGCACAAGAGTCTGCATTGTCTGAACTTCAGAGACTTGAAATCTGGATATGTCTAGAACTTGTGCGCTTCCATCAAGCAGCATCCATCTGTTGTCTAATTCTTCTCTAAAAATTGCTGTAGTATATAGACCACAGAATAAAAAGAGTCTTAAACTTCCTGTTCATGGAACCAAAAAGGAGTTCAATTGCATTCTTTCTTGGAAAGTGATGAGTATGAGAATGTTACAGCACCTGATTTCTGCAGTGCAACCTGTCTTAAATCAATAGCATTTTGGAGTTCCATGAAGGCTAGAGACGTGTAGCTCATCTTCTGGTGCCTTCTCCATCATGCACCACAGTTGGGGAAAATTGCAGCCTTTATGAACTTAAGAAGGAATTGTGCTGTGGGATGGTTCTTACCTAAACAAGTTAAAATGCAATAGCCTCTGATGTTATTGATCCTGTGACTGAATGCAGGATTTTAAAATAAAAAGAACAAATGGTGAAAATCAGGGTTCAAGTCAAGGCCTCCCTACAGGGAGGTTTTGGGTCTGAAGAGCCAGTGAAACTGTGCCTGGTGTAAAGGTGATTTCCCCAGAGATTATAGCCCACACATAGATGTGGGAAGAATGAGATGCAAGTGAGTCACACTGCCTTTTTGCTGCTCTTAACTGCGAAATGGTCTCACAGGACATCACAGCAGTTCTTTGCATTGCCTGGAGCTGCTCTGTTTGCTCTGGGGCCTCAGTTGGTGCTGTGCTTGGAGTGAGGGACAGAGTAGGTGGCAGCCACCTCCTCCTGATCCACTGCCTGCAATGGGCCCAGCTCATCCCAGCAGTGAAGACCCTACAGCTAGCCCTGCCCCTCTACCCTATGTCATGGGGTGCAAATGCCTGCTGCTTTTAATAGAAAGCAAATTAGCCCATGGGCAAACATTCTGTAATATTTAGGGTAATACTTATTTGCTTGTGAAATGTGGCTAAGGTAATAGTTTCAGTTTCTTCCCTGTTGTATTATTGGACTTTCTTACAGGTTTTTCTATATTGCTGCAGAGGTATTACAGGCCATATACCAGATGTGTAGCTTCAATCTGCAGTGCTGGGTAGCCGATATTGCGAATACCACCTTCTAGGAATTACTTGAAGTAAGGATTAAATTCTCTGTTGTTTTCATTGGTTTGTGAAATGGCCCTTTTCCAAACAATTCCTCTTTTTAAAATAACTTGCATTTACATGAAGATTTGAAAACAAAAGGCAATTTGGGTTTAATCCTGGCTACATAGGATATTCAGAGCTGCTGCTGTGGTGAGTGAGGGGCATGCAAGACCAGATGCCTGGGTTATTTTATTTACCACATATTGAATGTACATTTGCCATTTTGTTCCATCAGGCCAGTTGATCAGTTAATGCTGAGCTGTAATGAAATCTTGCAGGCTAAATGCTTTAAATTGTACATAAGATGATGTGCTTCAATCAAATAAAGCACTACCAGTCTTGCTCCTGCTCTGGTGCATTGTGGGAATCTCTGAGGATGCTGCCTTGCAAAATTCTTCTCACTGCACCCAGCAGAGGGTGATATTGTACAGTAGGCTGTAAATCTGTGAAGTATTGCACCTCACACAATTATCTGCAGCTATTCCTTAGGTTTTCTCATTTTAATCCATCCTTTAGAGCTATTACTTAAATGACATAGACATGGGTGGTGTAATTAGAATGTGCTGTATCTGCCATTAATTTATAACATACGATAGGCTTATAGATGTCATAAAAACGTATATTGAGAATGCTGTGAACTCTGTTTAACCCTAATGTTTCTGAAAAGTTTGGTTTTTATGGCCAAGCTGTTTCAACATGGCATCAAAGTTTTTTCATCTAGAAAAGATGCTTCAAATGAAAAGAAGCATTTCTTTCTAGTTTAGACATTCACTTACTGCACTGGGATTAGTACATGGGGAAAAAAAAAAAGTCAGGTTGTTTCAGTCCTGGCTTAGAGCTGAATTTCATTAGATCCAGGAACCCCTGCAAATTTAATGCTTGGGATATTCATTTAAAAGATGGAACTCGAATTTGCCTTTTGACTGTTTTCCACAAAGTTTTTCTTCTGGTGAAATCTGAATGCAGTGTGAAATCCTTCGGTGTCTTTGTCTCCCTCTTGTGGCTGAATACATTTTTCAGACCTGGTATTCAGAAACATCTGATCTCACTGTTTAGGCTGAGGCTGTCGAAGCACTTGTTTCTATTCTCAGATGCTTCTTGAGATACTTTTTCTCATGTGCTTTCAGTTGATGTGTGCAGCAGACTGTGAGATCTTAGCATCTGTTTTGCTGTATTCAGCCAAGATCTTGACATTCTCTAAAACAGTAATTGGACATTGCTGTTTCCACAAGAGCTGTGCTTCCTTCTAGAACTTTCCCTTGACTCAGGGATCACTCCCATGTACCCAGTAACTAAGAGTTTTCAATATTATGATTCTGTGTCTACCCTGAAATGACATGTCCAGCATGTGTCTGAAATTTCCCATGGAGCTTTATCTCATGGATAATCTGGTGTGGGAAAAGGAGTGGGTATAGTCTAAGGTCAGTGTTATGTGATCCCCTAAAATGCTGCCTTACTGAAACATGAGAGCTGAAGGTACTACTGTATGTTTTTTGGGAGCAGGGGAATGCTGAGTTTCAGAAATACCAGGAATTTGAGGAGATGCACTGTGGTCCAAGGATGGCTGCAGTAATATGGCATGCTTAAACAACTGGTTGGTGGATAAATTTGAAACAAAACAAAAAACCGCAGTGCATGAATTGGCAATCTGTGAACTAGCGGGATATATGTGTGTGGACTTCCTTCAGAGACTCTAGCCACTGAAAAGCTGCAGTCCCTGTAAAAGATGGAAGAAGTTCTAAATCTTCTGGGTGCCACCTGTGATGACTGGAAGACCTGATGCTAACCCTAAGAGTTCGATGATTCTATACATTAAATAAAGGATTCTTTATGCTGCAGAAGCCATTTCTGGCTTCCACCTTGAAATTAGTATGTTTGTCTTAAAAGAAGTCAAGAAGACTTGATGTGCCCCTGGGACTGTCAGTGCAGTGGTAAGCCCCAGCCTAGACATGTGAGCACACCTTGCTGAGCACACATGCAAGGCGTCCTTACACACCCTCACTCTTGTCAGTTGGCTGTGCTGCCTGTGGTTTCACTGTGTGCACAGTCAGTTATCCACATGCACCGAGGTTAGAGTCAGATCCTCAGCTTTATAGGGAAAATTGGATCTGCTTCAGCTGTAACTGGCTCTTGTGTAAATAAGGAATCATATTGAACCCCAGACAGCCGAATGCCTCTGTGCTTCACACTGGTAAATTCCTGGCAGTGAAGTTCCTATTTCATTCAGTGAAATAGCTCATATCACTGCAGTTACTATGCTCTGCTGCTAATCTACTCTGGTTTTCCCTTCTACTCCACAACTCCTTTTAATCTACCTTATTACTCAAGTCTTACAGCAGGAGACAAGGCATCTAACAGCAGATCTGTTTTTATTTGTCCTCCTCTATAATCCCCCTAAATCAGAGTGTGATCAGACGTGGAGTGGAAGTATCCCAACCTTTTACAGCACTCGCCCTGTGAGATAGGGAGGAGGTGAGCTCTGGCTCTAAATCTTCCTGGTGCCACCCTTAATGACAGGGAGAGCAGGGTGCCAAAGTCTATTATGTGCTGAAAGGCCCCTAAGTGTTATTGTAAAGGGCTTCTGCAGACCCACCATACATTTTCATCTGAAGGTTTTTAGGCTTCCACTGCATGGGAAGAAGCTGGTGGAGTATTTGTGGTGTGTACCTGCCATATTTTATAGTAAAGAGCCCTTTCTGAACAGCTCTCCTTTTTAATTATACCTTAAAATGGTATTAAATGTTGGCTCTGTTCATGCCAATTGCTGTTTGGTTGTAATCACTGCAAGAGCTCTTGCTCGTTGGGACATCAATTTTCTTTTCATCGATGCTTTGCTTTTATGTTTGGAAGGGAATTTGAAAGCACATAGGCTGAAGAAGGAAATATTGCTGAGGCGCACAGAATGATAAATTTCCCTTCTGATACAGGAGAGTTAAGGAGGAATATACGTTTTGTTCCTTTTTAAAAGTTTTCCTTGCTTAGATGATGCTTTGAGGAAGGTAGGGGGAGGACAAATTTGTACTTTATGAGGCAGGGGAGGGTGTGTGTGTGGGTTTGTTTTTTCTACCTCTTAAAGTCTACCTTAAAGTGGATATTTTATTGCCTGCTTCTTCTGACTTACGTATATTGGTAATTGAAGGAGAGTGCTGAACTGCTGGCCTAGTGCATTATTTGTGTTTTCTGAGGCTCCAGGATCTTGAAGGAGGTGATTATCCCGACAGCTGCCTCTTGGGAAATGCGAGGGGAGAGGGGAAATTGCCTAGTTGGGTAGATGGGCTCACCTCTGAAAGGTCACGAGGAGAACAAAATGCTGATGTATTGATACCTTGTGCACCCTCTCTTTCCAGCTTGACACAAAAGGTAGCTTTAAATCCAGAGAAGGCTGTGCCGTTGCGGGAAATAGTTCACATGTATTTCTGCTCTTCTCCCCAGCCAACCAGCGTTCTCCTCCATAAATCACCTCCTCCCTTTTCTGGTGTGGTTTTTCATCTTCTCCTACCATTGTTCAAGAGGAAAAGCCATTTACAGTAATCAGCTTATCGTGCTTAGCCTTTAAGAGTGTTAATTTTGCAATATTACATCTGAATATTTTACAAGAACTCTTGCTGGTGACCTTTCGCCTTCTTGACTAACAAAGGCACTACAGAAGCTGCAGCCCTGTAGCACAGGGACACTGGCTTCCCATGGGGATTATGCACAAACTAATGCACTTCTTGAGGTTTCTGGGGAAGGATCCTTCACAACACGTGATTTGCTGCCTAGTCTTATTTTCTGTTTTTCTGTTTTCTTGAATTATGCACTCATATTTTCCATGATACAGAGGCCTCAGATCCTTAAAAAAAAAAAGCAAAAAAAAAAAAAAGCATATTCATGTTAATCTTTTCTTTTTTTCAGGTTTAGGCAGTCATGTATGTACTGAATTTTGGCAGACTTGGTAGATGCTTTGTAACAAATTGTCCATCAGGATTTAGGTCTTTTATTTATGAGATTTCAGTCTTTTATTTGCAGGGGTCTGATAGTATTAGATATGAAGCTTGATGACCCTGCCTGCGGCAGTGGGGTTGGAGCTTGATGATCCTTGGGGTCCCTTTCAACCCAAGCCATTTTGTGATTCTATGATTATAATTTCAGTCAGTTCTGAAACTTAGTTGTGCTTCACCCTCTCCTCTCACACTTGAGTGTGTGACCTGGATGCTGGCCTACAACACTGTAACCTGCCTTAGTGTTTTTGCCATCTCCTGTGTGCTAGGCTGTATAGCAGCCCAGTGTCCGTAGGAGGCATAGACCTACTTAGGGCACTTCAGCAGCCTGGTGAGCAGAGCAGTCTCCCAGGGGTGTGATGTGTTCAAATTGTGGTTGCTAATTTCCTCAGTGAGGCGTTAGCTGCCAGGATATTCTATACATACTGTTATGTGAGATTTTCCTGCGTTTTCAAATTGTGTCTCTGACCTTTGCTGAACTGATTGAGAAAACAGTGTGGGTCTTACATGAGCAAGGTCCGCATTCTTGCTACAAAATGGGTGAAGCTTCTATTCAGGTAATTGGCCCTGCACTCCTGGCTGGAGTTCAGATACAGCCCTGTGTGCTCAGTGCTTTGTCTTCGGCCTGGGTGGAAGAAAAGCAGTGCCTAAGAGCTTTAGAGATGGGAAGATTTCTGTTATCCCTGAATCCCCACTTCCCTTAAAGCTTGTTTCTGGACTGCAAACTCCAGTGCAGTGCAGCTGCTGATATCTTAATTCAGTATGTATGTGAGTGTTTTGTGTTGTGGTTTCCTCCTTGAGGTTTTGTTCCTCGAAGTCAGATGACAGTTTGCCTTCACAAAACCAAAGGCTAAAATAACTGAGTAAAAATGGCTGGGGAGGGTGGGGGGGGGTTGGGGGGGGTGGGGGGGGGGAAAGAGGGGGACAGAGGGAGCAGAGAGAAGTCCTTTAAAAAACCATGATATTCCTCTTTAATCAGGCAGAGGCAGGAGACATGTAGGCAAGCTGTAGAGAACATGATCTCTGTTAAATTAGCACGGCCAGGGGCGGTCTCTAAAACTGTGTGTTCAGGAATAATTACAAAGTTCAATGTCAGCTGGAGGGAAAAATTGTTTTGACAAGCTGTGCATTCAAACCAATATAGTCAAACTTTTTTTTTCCCCCCTCATGTATATTCTATTAGCAAAGAAATTTTAGAAAAGGGGAGCAAGGATTTGTGAAGTATGGTGAACCATAAAGTATCCTGGGATTCCAGTAATTTATGATGAAAACAGATGCGATGGATGGAGCTATGTGTCAACTGTAAGCAAGACCCTAAAGCCCCTACTGTAATTTGCTTGGAGACAGCCAGCTACAATGCACCTTGATCACATCTTGATAGCATGTGACCAAGAGTGAAGAAAACAGAAGGCTTCTTTTCTTCTTTTAAACAGCTCCCATTTACTCACAAATTTGTGCCTGAAACTCCTTTCATGTAAATCATTTCACTATTTATTTCTGTTCAGGTTGGTTAATAAGTTTACCTTTTACTGATTCAAAGAGCACAACTGACATTTTTAGCTGCAAAAATATGAGAAGCATGTTAAGTGCTGGTTGCTTGTTTCCATTAGCCCTCAGGAATGATATAGGGACCCTGATGGTTTTAGTGAGGTCAGTGTTTAGAGTGGACCACTTCCAGGAGATTAAATGCTGAGAAACTCCATAGGACAAGTTATTCTGCTGATGTATACCCATTTAATTCTAATAAAACCAGTGGAGGTCTATAGATTTCAGGTCGTTGAGGATTTGTCTGACATGCTACCAGCGGTCATGTCTACCCATCTGCCAGAAAAACAGATTAAACACTTCCTAGGGTCCAGTAGATTTCTGTCAAGCAGTGGAGTGGCAAAGATGCTTCAAGGAAAAAGGAATCCACTTTTCTCCTTTCAGCACCTCCAAATCAAATGAATAAATTTTCCTTCTCCATAAATGAAAATGAATACTCTTGACTGTTACTACTTCAGCTGAAGCAGGTTGGAGTTTGTGGTATAACTTAGAACTTTCCAGTTCTCCTCTCCAGTTTCTGATGCACCGAGCTTAATGTCACCAAGAATTAGTGTTACTTACATAGTGCCATTTGTGTTGTCATATAATTTTGTGAATAGATTTTAGTATGAGTGGTAATAAATTTAAGGAAACGCTGTGAGAACTGAGAATCTTCAAAAGTCTCCTGGATGTGTGAGACTTTAAGGTATCTTTTACATATCAATTTTTGCAGCCAACAGTTGAAATCTGTGGGGAACGAAATTAATGAGGTAGAGAAGTGCTTTCCCCACTCTCTCATCCATTTGAATAATTTGCAAATTGTCATCCCCTGTCTCCTAGCAGTAAACCTCAGGTGGATACTAGGTGAGAGCTGTGGGGCACTTGCACTTGGCCATTGAGGAGCCCTGCGCAGCAACAGGAGCTGCATGGGGACAGAGCTTTCTTTATCTTAATCCTCGCCTTTTGTATTTTAAGGTATTATAATGTCCTTAAAATTTCCAGACATTTTATTTTTTCCCCAATAAGACCTTCATGTGTATAATGTGTAGAGGTCAGCACAGGAGATTTCAATTTGCTGAAGTAACTGTGGAAGTGGTATCTCCTTGCCTCCAAGAGCTGATGTAGAAACTTAGGTAATGATTTCACATTCTTTACTCCGGGTTTTGTTTTTATTTTAATATTGTATAAAGGGTTCGGTTATAGAGAAGTACTACGCTGATTTACATTGAAAACTGAAGTCCCAGGGCAAACCAGAGAGTAAATAGGCTATCGGCACCTCCCAGCAAATTCTGACAAGTGTGATAAGCAGTTTCCAAGGTGCAAGCATTGCAGCTTTTCCACTATACGCTCCAAATTAGAATATACACAGGAGAGAGTATTCATTTCACTCTAAAATAATTTACTAAATAGTTGAGGGTCTTTTCATTGACGTACAGCTCATAGAGAAATTGATTGTGAGTGCTTCAGGGTAAGGCTGCAAATACACAGAGAGCCTTATAATTGTTCTCTCTTCATTACTTGCCTTGCTCCATTTAAAGTTCTCTCCTTGTGTGGGTTTGGGATTCCAGTTTTTCTGAGATGGTGTTGAACTTACTCTGAGACTTTGCATATGGTATCGGGTTTGGATTTGACAAAGGGTAAATTAAAGGCTTAACAAATTTGAGGGTGAGATGAGAGGCTGAGAAACCAGACAGACTTGCCTTAGATCGGATGCTTAGACTGGCTTTTCTGTGTGCAATATGACAAACTGTGAGATGAAACATTTTCTGCAGGTGTGCAATGGCTTTGACATAAAATGTGGCAAGCTGAAGTATCATTATCTAATGCTAGGTTTTTACATACACATTTATTTGCTGCACTGTCTAGATTTTATTCTTTCTGAAATTACAAAGTTGGTGTTGACTTTCTTAGTCTTACTTTGTGGCTTCATATGCTTTCGTTTTTATTTGTTGGTTTTTTTTATTTAAAAAATTTGCAATGATTTTTACTCATCATAAGTAATAGATAACATCCCTATTCTCCTTCCATCCAGAAGTACTCTTCTCTAGAAAGCATTTACTAGAAAGATGCTATGCAAACCAAGAAAGATTGATTATGATGATGGTTGAGAATAACCGCCAGAGGCTCTGGGTCTGATGATTTCAAACTGATGTTTAGGGAATACCAGCAGACCAGCAGATGTGGATCTAAATAAGTGACTTGGAGCATAAGGCAGCATGATATCAGAGAAATATGGAGGGCCATGACTATTAATAGGTTCTCAATTTATGGGTATTTCAGACAAACCTTTTGTTATTATTATGTGCTTACTTGGATTTAGCTGGTTACAGTCTTAGGTTATTAGGGCAAGGTCACACCTTTTGAAGATGAAACTTCAGATATTTGTCTTTTAGTCTAATGAACAGCAAAATTCTGCCTGGGCTGTGGCTCTGAAACCTGAGTGCACAGCTGTGGGGTGCTGAGCCCCCCTTCAGCAAGCCAGGACAGGCCTTCCTCAGCAAACAAGGCAGCTGTTTGAGGAGTGGCATTAAGGACCAGCTTTATGAACTGCTTCTTGGCAGTCCCCTCACTTAGAAGACTGTCCAGCCTTGCTATTGCAAGCCCATGATGCTGGCTCGCCTGAAAAAAGGGATGGGGGTCTTTCCATGGCCACCCATCAGCAGTAGGAGGCTAAAGAGCTCTTTGTTTCTGCCTTTCTGCCCAGTGTTATGCAGCTCATTCTCCTGCTATCCACAAAGTGTTTAGGTGGAAATTGTAGCTTTGTGGTAAAATACAAACAGTCTTTCATAGAGTTCAATCACTTAATTAGGGATGCTCTCATAGATAATCAGACTGGCAGGGTGCAGACCTGGTTTTAGAAGTAGATTTTGAAAGCCAGATGATCTGGGCTTCAAAATTTGCAGCTCATTTGTGTGAAAAATAGCTATGCGGAGTAGAAAACATGTCTAGATTGTATAATGCAGTAAATAATGGCCATACTGAAGACTCAAATAAATAAACTAGAGTGGGACAAAGTCAAAAATGGTCACACTTGGATAGTGTATGCATTTTAAATTAGGAAAAGCATCAAAGTTTCTGTTCTGCTTCTATGACGACAGGTCTATATTTCTGTCACTACCAGCCATAAATCAGTCTCTTTTCTGTGGAGGGAGCTTGCCCTTAGACATCTCACGTTTAAAGGCACACTAACAATTCTGTATGGGCTTCTATCAGTTTAGCTATGGCACCATGTCTTTCCTGACCACAGCTGGCGGGCTGTGTCCTCTCTACCTGGTTATCATCTGAATTTCCTAAATCTATACAGAAGTAAAAACACTGAAGTTCATGTCCCTGGGGTGTAGTGGGCCTTGCTGCAATAGGAATAGCTTTCTTTTTCTATGTTTCACATCTGTGCCTGTATCTAGTCACAACATTGTATGCTTTATAGCGTTATTTATTCACGTATTGTGTTTTCAATATAAATATTTCTGCATTTCCTATTCAACTCTACTGTTGTTTGTGGTTTACTGTCCTTTGTGATGCCACTCAGCCAAAAAAGTTTTGTTCACTATATGACTTAATGTGGAACAGATCAATGGACCACATCCAGGACAAGTCAGCTGGTGTCTTTGTGGGATCTCTAATGTAAAGAAAGGGATTATGCAATAACTGGAAGTAGAAGAAACTGCAATAAGGTTGTCTCCAGCATGGATGGTATTTAGCTGCTAAGTTAATAATCTGTCTGTGTACGGGACTTCAGCCATTTCTTTTTGCCCCATTGTTTTATTCCTTCTGTGTCATTTATCTTCCTCTCAAGTCACTGAGTTAAATTAAGGATTGGCTACCAAAGCCATTCATATTTCGCTTCCAGAGTCCTTTCTGTTAGCATGTCCTATGCCCTACAAATATAATCTAATGCTTCTTGGTGTGTACTTGCATACACACTCTACAACTTCAATCATTTGTCCTTTCTGTGTCTACAACAGTTGCTTTATCATAGATATCTGTCCTCAGCATGCTCCTTTGCCTCTTCCAAGGAAGAGGTATAGAGGCAATGCTTATGGGCCCTTGATGGTAATACGCTCATAGCATTGACCTCATCTGTCTTTTTAAATTCTTCCTTGTGGAGTTTTGTGAGCGCCAAATATGGATATTATTTTGGCAGCATTTGGCACTCTTTCTAGTGTGTCTCTTATGGATTCCTTTTTTTCCTCAAGTTTAATTCTGATCCTGTGCAATTACAGTAGGTAAATACTACATCTGTGGCATTTGGCTTTCCCTGTGCTATTCTTTACTTTGCTCCCTCTTGGTTTCACTCTGCATCGCTCTCCTGACTCTTACTCATCTCTCTATCCCTCTGGCTTTCATTTGTATTCCAGAGTTACCAAAGACAGGAGAAAACTATTTAGAGAGCTTAATGGAGCTATAAAAGGAAGGAGATCCTGTTGCATGGAAGGAAAGAAAGGGATTAAAACTGCCCTCCTGTAGGAAAGGCAGCTGGTGTAAGATGATGCACGTTGTATTTCTTGTAAGTCCTCTGAGATTCTGTAGACTTCAGCTTGTATTTGAGCCCAGCTCTGCACCTTTCCTTTTCAAGCATCTTACTGTCATTGTCTGAATAAACTGCAAAGACCAAACAGTAGGTATCAGCCCTGCAGCCTCCTAAAACCCTGTTCAGTTTTTCATACACAGCATCTCCATAAGATTTCTGGGATTTTGGCATTGAATCGATGTTTCATGAGTCCTTTCGTTCCAGATGGATCTGCTGAAGGAAACTGCTTCTCATGACTAAAGATTATTGTTCTTGAATATCAGGTGCTGCTTGAATCTGCACAAAAAGGATTGTTCTTTTTTTTTTTCTTCTCATTTACGCATACTTCATTCTGGGCTAGGTTACTTTATGCCACATTAAAACTACTCAGTGTAAGAGATGTGCAGATTTCAACCATCTGTGTCTCTGACAGCAGCACACTGGTATATCTTCCACTGGATTGACGGTGTCCTGAGGGCAGGAGAAATGAATGTTTATGATATAAGATAAACGGTAGCCTTTGAAGTGATGTTTCAGAATGCGCTGCAGGAAAAAGAAGGTGGAAAGGGGAAGAGAACCCATATATAATACATAAAAAGAATTTGGGACTTTCAGAAAGTCCAGTTGCTTCCCTGCCCTTCTTGTTCACTAACAATTAAAGTGTTTTGTCAGGTAGCTTCCTCTAAATGCTTTCAAATTTGAGCCTAACGAAATCTCTATCTCTGATCTTCACCTGTAGTACTCATTTTGGAGGACACACAAATCATAAAACAAACTTGAGAAAGAGAATTGTGAAGGGATTGGCATCAAGCACTAGCTACTCCCGATGGCTCGATCCTTTTTAAGGGAAAGCTCAAGTATTTTTTGTCCTTATGTATTGCTAGGTGAGCTTAATAAGCAACATATTGTTTATTAGTTCTGGTTGGATGCTGTACATGGAACATAAGGAGTTTGCACCAGGCCATGTATGTACAGCAAGTACCAACACTATCCCACTGGAAAATGTGGAATTGTATGTGTGTGCAGCAATCTCTAAGGAAAGTGTTTTCAGCTTCCAACAGAGTCATCGTAGCTGCATGCTGCCTTATCAATGGACAAGAAAAGATAAAGTGGATTTGGTTGATACTTGGATAAGGTTTTTTCTTTTGAATATGATGTCTCTTCTCTCCCCAGTTCCTTTTTTCTTTCAGGAAAACAAAGTCCATCAGAGCAGTTCCTCTATTACAGAATTGCTCAGGTTGGGAAAGACCTTAAAGAACATCAAGTCCAACCGCAACCTAGCCATACTACCCTAACTCTAACAACCCTCTGCTAAATCATGTCCCTGAGCACCACATCCGAATGGATTTTAAACGCATTTGGAGATGGTGACTCAACCACCTCCCTGGGGAGCCTATTCCAGTGCTTAACAACCCTTTCTGTAAAGAAGCTTTTCCTGATATCCAACCTAAACCTCCCTGGCACAACTTGAGGCTATTTCACCTTGCCCTGCCACCAATGAGAAGAGACCAACCCCACTCTTTCTGTAATCACCTTTCAGGTATTGGAAGAGAGCAATAAGGTCTCCCCTCAGCTTCCTCTTCCCCAGACTAAACAGCCCCAGTTCCTTCAGTTGCTTATGAATTTTTAAAGGTCTGTATGCCTTAGTATGTCTATATCTGTTGCTCTTTCATTCTGAGAGAGACTTGTTCCGTTTGGAAACTAGAACTTGTCACTTGCTTTCTACTTTTATTCCACCATACTGTTACTGTTCTCTCTTTGAATGAATGCTTTCATTTAGCAACTCTTTCCAATAATGGCTTCTTTCTGCTGCCTAATGACATCTCTCACCTTTGTCCGTGCTCTCTAAATCATATTTTACAAGTAGATGAAAAAAAACCCACATTACCAGAAAAGTGCTGTTTAATTGCTTTTTTGCTAGAGATGATGCAGTTCTGCTCTCTTTTCTCTGGGGAATTAAAGCACTTCCCAGCTCCTTACTCTCACCTCAAGAACTATCAGGGACTCCTTTGCAGTCTGGCCTCACTTGCATATCAGATGTGGTTGTGCCTATGAGAGAGAGAGGCTGAGCCATTTTCATCACCTTTGGATTGGTCTAAGATGAAAATCTGATCTCCATAAGAAAGCAAAAATACTATTTTCTTCACTCAGTATATAGTTTTTCCTGTTTTTTGTTTTTTTGTTTTTTTGGTTTTTTTTTTGTTTTTTAGCTTTGTTTCTTTGAAGTTCCCTGCCAGGTTCTGTAAAAAAAAAAAAAAAAAAAAAAGGCAGTTGCCCTCTAGAATACATATTACTCCTATTTATGAGCTTAATTAAATTTCCTGGTGGTAGGGAAAATGATCAGAGGTTTACAGCCTTTGCGTACCTGTGTATATTCTCTTTTTGCAACATGGACAACAAAATGTCCCAGGGAATAAATTCCTATTGGTAAAGGAGCAGTACAAGACTGCAGATGAAACACACACTTGTCCTTGCTCTTTGACTGCCTTCTGTAACAGTGAACAAGTCAGGTCAATTGTATGTTAAGAGTGTAAGTAATTTTTTTTACATACAAACACACTTTGTATGTAAGTGAGAAATTCTGAGACTAAATACCGATCTTGTATACCAATTTCTTAGCAAGTCCTGGTCTGGAATTCAAACGCATGAAAGTTTTGAAATACTTTATAAGAAATTACACAAAAATGTGATGTTCTTGTGGTGGAGGATGGTGTCACCTGATATTGCCTTGCAATGGACTGCTCTACCTGTTAGGTATGCTGTTAACCTTTTTTTTTTTTTCTTCAGAATATATGTGTTTCTCCATATGGTGAAACTTACTGCCCCAAAGATCAGAGCTAAATGTGCTAGGGCTGTGCCTTACGTGCGCGCTGCTTTAGGCCTTGAGGTAGCAGCACAACGCATCTCCCTCCTCTGATTTTAGTTGATGTTTCTTCTTAAGACAAAAGACGCATTTTCCGTCAATATTTGATTTCTCACCGTGGTGTCACCATAATTTTCCTCAACAACAGTGTATGGATGCAGATTTATGTCTTGATTTGTTGCTGTATGTGTGGAGATGCTTCCCACTGTTATCCCATCTTTAATCCCCCAATCCTGACAAGAAAACATCACATTAATTTTATCTGTCAGAAATTTTCTACTCCAAAAATCTCCTGGGTTTCAATTTTAGAAGTAAAGGTATGAAGCAAAACCAAAGTGGGATAGTAATCCAAACCCTTTCTGGCTAGAGATTATCAGCTACCCAGTCAAGCCTTTGATAAGGTGATGTGTCTGTCATTGGTGGGATGGCTTTGCCAAAGCCTTCGATGCCAGAACAATTTATTCAGGTGTCAGAAGGATGAAACAATTCCCCCCTCCCAAAATAAATAAATAAATAAATAAAATGATGCTCTGCTTCTGGTTATTCTGGCCTCTGATTTGCATTTCAGATGTATTGTTGTGCTCTTGCAGCCAGTTGACGGCATGCAAGCATTCCTCAGGAATGGTGCACACTTGATTCGTAAGTGAATGCACTCCAGCACTTTCAGGAGTATTTGTAAACACCTGAAAATGTGAACAGCTTAATTTTATTCCTTTGACACTGTTGGAATGGTAAACATTAAAACAAATGGTACCATTGAGTATTATTTTCTGCCAAACTGATAGAATATCGTAATAGTCTGTGGATAGTAATACCAAGCAATTTCTAAATACCTTCACTAGGATTCTTCTTTTTCATCTTGGAAAGATAGTATCAGCAACTAGATCCTGGAATCACTTCAGCTGATTGTTACAGTTGTTGGGTGAGATGCCTGCTCTTAAGGTGATGTACCTCTCTTAGCCAGCAAAGCTTCCCCTCTAACTCCACCCTTTTAAACACTAGTGTTGTATTTTGTTTTGCTCAAGTTTGGTGGAAATTCTTCTGGAAGAGGGAGATTGAACAAGTCAGATTTGTACTTAGTTTCTCATGCTTTGCACTTTTAGCCTTCTGATCTGCTTGCCATATGGAATTAAGTATTTTGCTCAACTAATCGCCAGTGCTCTCATAAGTAATCCTTAGGGCTAAATGATTCTCTAGAGACACTGGGGATTGCATGTTTATAATTAGAAGCAGAATCAGATAATTGACTTCTTACAAGCAGTTGTAGTGGCTGCGTCGGTAGTATAGTCTTCCCATAGTGATCCAGGAAAGGAACCTTTGTATAATCCTGCAAGTATAAGTCAAATTTGATGTAGTCTTGTAGAGTTATGTGAATGAAAAACAAAAATGTGGCTTATATTCTAGAGGGCAACAGTTGGTGATCTATTTTGAATCTGTGTGATCCTGCCTCATTTGTGACTGCTGGGATGAGAATGCTCTGTTCAGGACAAGCCCATAGCTCAGGACCACTGCTCGTGCCATTGGGTTAGGTGCTGCTGGGTGCTGAGCTCTTCCTCCAGAAAGCTGAGCATCCTTTGCTCTTACCAGCGCCTGCAGAACCTGACATCACTCAGTTCATCTCTGGCCTTGCGCATCACTGTGGTATTGGGAAGTGCCAGAAGACTAGAAGTTTCGTATGGTAAATATGTACCTCATCTTCAAACTCCTCTCTTGTTTCCCAGTCTCATTTCTTTAAAATTAATTTCTTTTTCTAAATGAGGAAATGAGAAATAAAAGAAGCAGCAGCAATTTTCTCTGTTGTAGCCTCCATCCCCAGCACTCAGCCTGGGCTTATAAATTTGGAAGAATAAATAGCTTTGGTGTTGAAGCAGGCTTGGAAGAATTTAGGCACATGCTTTTATGAATATGACTATCCTGTATTGAATTCTCGTTGTTCTTCTTTGGAATTGCATCCCACTCCCAACTGCTAAGGAGTTTTGGATCCAAATACATGTTTAAAACAGCTGATGTGGAAATTATTGTGCAGAGCAACAGAAATCTGACATTTATTGTCCTGTGACTAGATGATATTTTTCAGGATCTTGGTCCTGTTTTCTTTCAAGATGTCATCTGGGGAACAAATTCTGCACCACATATACAGTAACAAAGTAATAAATGTACCTTCTTATGATGATTAAAATTGAGTATGCTGTTTTACAGTAAAGAGCTTAACTTTGTTTAAACTGTGAATGTTTTCATATGTGAGAATAAATTGAGTTTAGTTCATATTCAGTCATAACTTGATCTTCTTTCTGGTACTGAATTTTATTTATTTATTTTCTTTTGTAGTTCCCAGGTTGGTGTATCCCTAGCCCCTCAGACTTTCATTATACCTGTTGAGCACTGTGGTTTTTTTTTTTTTTTTTTTTTTGCAAGGTATATGTTCTTGAACCTGTCTGGAAATTCGTATCGGAGATACACTAGCTTTGCTTTGCTTGCTACTCAGTAATTGTTAATTTTAAATCATTCTGAAGCCTTTACGCACTAATAAACTAAGCCTCATGACACGTGATATAAATCAGAGTTTATAAAGTCATTCTGCAGAAATGGCTCTTGTACATTCTTGAGGTATTTTCTCCCATAGAAATTCCACTTCATTCTTTGCTACAGAATCTCTCTGATATCACTTGATTTGACTCCAAATAGCACTTTGTGATTGTAAAGTTTAACCAGGTCCTTTCACAACAGCTCCCTCACTGAAAATTGTTAGGAATCCTATTCTACTGTCTGAAAACATAAAGAAAAATCCAAAAGCTAGTAGCAGTGAATCAAGTCGTATCAATAATGGCAAAAATTCAGTGCCATTATAGATGCTACTATCTGTGATTCTGGGTATTTTCTGGAACCTCAAGATCCTCTCACAGATGCTTTTGGGAGCATTCCTTTCACAATAAAACTTTCTACAGTTTTGCACTTAAAAAGCATTTGGCTGAATATATAATGATGCTTAATAATTGTACAATTAATCCTCTTCTGTACATTGGGATGACACCTCTATATAGCAGAGAATGTTGAAAAGTATAGTGATCATTCTTTTTAGTCAATTTCCTTTATCTTCAGTGTCATTTTCTTGGGACTCCAGAAATGGTACTGTGTAGTCGAAACCCTACTCAGAATACATAATTATGCTTGCAGAGACCTATTCAGAATGGATGTCTTTACATGACTGAGTCTGCACCAAAGCAGGAATGCATCTGCACATAATTGTTCAGTTAAACAATAGCAAAGTAATACCGGGGAGTATTTAAATCAAATGTAGCAATCTTTATAGTGCATCAAAGCTTGATTTAGAGTAAAAGTTATTGTTGAAGCCCTTTGAAAGTAGTTAATACAAATTTACTTAGGTTTCAGTATCAATTCCAGGACCTGTCTTTGTGGGAAAAGGCAATGGGAGTCATCCAGGGATAATCAGAGCTAGCTAAAATTTCAAGTATTTACAGTATTCCATCTTCCTTATTCCTCTGCAAGTACAAGAGAAAATAGCAGTACAACAATAACATGTTGAAATAACAATAACATTAGAATCCTGGGAGTTACATTTCCAGCTGGGAACAGTACCATGAATCCCACTGCAAGAGCACAGAAAGGAGGAAGAAAGAAAGAACAAGGAGAACAGTGCCTGCTGGCTCCCAGTTTTCAGGGCAGTATGTAGAGCCCACAGTGCTCGGGCTTTCCCAGAAGAGCCGGGTCTGCCTGACTGCAGAAACCTCTGCAGACAGGCAAGCTTTCCCTCCTGAAGGATTCCTTTCTAAAGATTAGATGAAATAAGCCTATGTGAAAAAATCTGGGTTAATATGTTAATTGGTTCAGGGTACCCCAATAACTGGCTGTAAGGACTGCTTGTCTGTATCAGTTTGTTGCTGTCCTCTGAGTTGATCTCCTCTCTGGTTTGTCAGTTCTGTTGGATTTTGATGAACAAAGGCAAATGAGTGAAATCAGCTGAGCCCAGAGCCTGAGTGTGATAAATGCAGAGGTATCTTTCCTTGTACTGAAATTATTTGAAATATTCTTGCACATAATTAGTGGCTTCCTTACAGCTTTTTGCTTAAATCAGGCATGTGCTGTTATACCTAATAACAGTTTATCATCTGCTTTGGCCCTTAGGTGATAACTGTTCTGGTACCTGGTGGCTATCAGGAGTCCTGATGCTGACTGTGTCCAGATAATTGTATTATCACAAATCTAACAAGTTATTGTTTAAATCTTGCATTCTGAGTGAAGCAACCAAGTGCAAGCTTAGAAACTCACAACTGTTTATATTTTTGACTGGACACACAGAAGCAGAACCATACATAAGGCCAGGATTATGAATCTAGTTTCTGAATTAAAACACAATGAGCGTTGCATTGCCTTGGATGGCTGTTTTGGTTGATGCCCCTCTGCCTGATCCAGATGGTTACTGAGAACCATCTGTATGGAGTTTGTGGTAGGAGAGTGGAATCAGGACACTTAATGTTCAGGACTCTTTGAGCATCTCCCTGGTTAGTAAAAGAATAGTAATATTGTTGGATCTACATTAAGAACTATTTCACAAAGTAGATTTTCTACATTTAAAGATTCGAAGTCTTCCCTAGCAAACACTCTTTGCTAAGACCTGTGAAAACTGAAAAAAAAATCAATCTGCAGAAGTCCTGCAGCAGGATTTGGACTGTGTAGGGGATTTTGAGCCATTCCATTTCTGCTCACGACCTATTTGTGCTGATTGCTGACAGCTGTAATGCATTTCAGAAAGAGTAGCGGAAGAGCTGAAAATTGCTGAAAAAGTGGTTGAGTTTGTTGAGTTTACATTCACTCTGGGAATGAGATGAAAGTAACTTGAACTCTGAACTCAAGAGTAAAATGTTTTGAAGGCAGAAAAATTAGCAGCAGGTTAAGCGTAAGCAAAAGTGCATCTTATAGACACCTTTGTACTTGGCTCCAATGAGAGAAGTTAATGGGGGTTGAATGTGAAGTTTCTGTTGCTTTTGTGTAGTTTGCTGGGCTGTCTTGAATTGTGATTGCTTGTTGGTGGAATCATAGATTTCTGATAACTGGCTGTGAAAGAAATGGTGTGGTGAGCTGATGTGGAGACAACTGGAAATTAATTGAAAAGAGCACAGTGGTGACTGCCGTGCCTGTGGCTGAGGGGAGTGGACAGGGCTATTTAGGCAGAACTGAGGTGAAAATGTACTTCTGATGCCATCTCTGATGTCTGCAAAACTGCACTCAGCATATCCCAGCTCCTAGCTTCTTCCTTTCACCCCTGCTCCTACCATTACCCTGTATAACCCAGCATTTCCTTAACAGTTAAGGAAAAGCTACCTTTGACTTAGGAAGCTCTTCATACATCAGAACTGGTTGGCATTGCTCAATTTTTGTTGTTTCTACGATGTTCTAGAGACCAGAGGTCACTCCAGTGCAAGTCTGGTGTCTTGGACAGTTATTCAGATGTCCCATAACAATACCCTCCATGTGATCCCTTGGCTTCTCCTACTTATGTCTGAGAAGTTTCTTTGATCATCCAAGGCACAAGTTCTTAGTGGATGGAAGCTTTTCAGCTCTTGCTGTTTGGGAGCTTTACAAGGTAAAACATCAGTTTTCCCAAGGCAGAATAGAAAGCTTATTACACTTCCAGCATTTGACAGTGTATAATTCTATTCTTAGGCATTCAACCCCTTTCTAAACTTGTGCTACCAAATCAGCAGTGTCAGTGAATGTAGTTTTTCCAAATTCAGCAGACATGTAGCACGTGTTTGGGCAACCAGTGGCTCCTCAGGGTGGTCCCATTTCTGATTACCACCATCTTTGCTGTCTCTCCTCTTGCCCACATGCCCATTCATACCACCTAGCATTCAGTTGTCATTTCTGATCGTGTACCTCCCTGGGGTTCTCTGACCCTTCTGTCAGCGTCTTCATCCTCCATTTAAAACATGTTTTATTACTGGCACAAGAAGACTGAATAAATTTTAAGGATTACGTGATGTGCAGCCATGCTTCTGTGAAACTCCTGTGGTGTTTGCTACTAATAACCAGTCATGTCCATTTGACAGTCACATCAGCTTCTGTGGAGCAATTTCAGTGGAAAGTTGGCACTGTACTGACTGGTGTGGGTGCCTCATCTGTTTAGGAAAATGAGCATTTTCTCTCCATAGGACCTTGTGAGACCAGCAGTCAAGTATGTGTAGGGCTTGGAATAAACAGTTTGTCTTTGGTTGACCTGCCATGCAGGGTCTTGTCAGAGAACAACTCAGCACAGAGCAGGTCTTCTAGCATCAGAAAATGTTATGACCAACTGAAAGAAAGATGTTCATAAAAAATAACAGGATTATTCCTTGTAAAGAAACTTAGCCTACGTTTTTATGATTAGAAGTAGCTTCTTATTTCTGCAGTAGTTAAAACAAAATATTGCTTAAATTGATGGGTGTTTCTTCTCTGACATTCACCTTGTCGATTAATGGCTATTTTTCCCTATACTAGATATGTTCTTAATTACAGGAATAAGCAGTAACAAATGTCAAAGAGAAAGTGAAAGCTAACCAACTAACAAAGGCCCTTGTCTTTTTTTGCATACAGGCTTCTCTGTTTCGATGAAGTGTGGCCTTGTTGGCATCATATTTGCAAAACCAAATTTCCAAAAGAACACCACTGTATTTACAAATAAATTATGCTACCCATACACCCTAAATTGCAGACTAAACACCCCCCAAATAAACATGCTGGTTGCATATGTGTGTCAGATTTTGGTCAATACTGAACTCTGCGGTGATGCATCATCATCTTTATCTCAAACTTTTCCACACTGTTGCCATTTTCTGATAGAAATTTCCCTTACATCTTGGCCAGCTGAAGATGGTTAGTAACATCTGTGCTATTACAAGGCAAAGGCTTTTTTAATCAACTTAAAGGAAGACTATAGAACCTAGATAATTTAATGCTTTAATTTGATAAAATACAGTAACTTACTTTTTCTTTGTTTACATCTTTTAATAACAGCATCCTTTAACTGTTGTAATTATTGTGTGAGAAAATCTTCATGTATGAGAAACTGTGGGTTTTTGTTGTACCTATTCTCGCCAGGCACAAATGGGTATATTTTAATAGGAAATCTCAAGACAATTTTTCTAGTGTATGTTTTTCTGCACTTGAGGCATTTCACCTGTGCTGCACGCACTGCTGACTCACTTGAAGGTAGAACAAACAAGATTACATATTTTTAAGTTGGCAAAAACATTTAATCTTCTTCAGCAATCTCTGAATTTCAGAGATTGTGCTGCTTTGAGGTAATGCATGCAAAGAATGCAGGGCAATTTCTAAAATTTAGAAATTATATCCTAGTTCAGGGTGCTGAATGAGCAGCAGAGGTGAAATACAACTAGAAAAGGGAGCTCTGTTGGTGTGTGTTAAGTGGGTGCAGGTGTATGTGTGTTCAGATCTATTGTGTGGGCTGCCCTGGGGCGTTGTTACCCATGAGCAGTGCCACTCAGCTGAGCAGTGCTGTGCTGTGTTCTGGTCAGGGCTGCCCCAGCTCCTGTTCTGCTTTCCTTTCCTGTCTCCGTTTAAACTGGGGCTGCATCTGTTTCAGAAGTGACTAGAATAGGTCAGCAACCTTTTCTTTTCAAAACTCTGTAGATCTGAATCAATTGTTGTCTAATTAAAGATTCAGCAAATGAGAGCTGAAGCCCAGGGATGGAAACGTGTACACTGCTAACTGCGGTGTATCTTCCCTGTACTGCTGTCATTGTTGTACAGAACAAATTGCAATAGAGGTAGGCTGAGTGTTGTGCTTGGTCATGGGAGCACAGGCTGGGAGCTGTGGACATGGGCAGTAGCAGACCCCCTTTCCCTGTCCTTGGGTACATTCTGTAGTTGCAATGCTCCAACTTGGAGAAATTCCCACTTGACATGCATGGCTGATTCGTGTGTGACTGAGATTTAAATCTATTTCTCTCATTCTTTTTCACAAGCAAATGTTATAGATATTTAAGCTTGGGTGGAAGGCCTGCATCCTCACTGTTGAAATCATTTGATGAGACGGAAATGATGTCAGTGTCAGGAAGAGGCCCCTTGACATTTGCCAGAAGCTAAGGTAGGCTGACAAACATCCCCCTGCCATGAGGTTGCTGAGTGATGGCTAGAAGCATTTTGCTGCACCCACTGATGGTCAGGCCAACTCTGGTGGCTGAGAACACACTGAGCTTTTTCATCATTGTCTCAGTTGTGCCTGTCCCTCACATCTTCCACATCTCACCCGCTCGTATCTCCTGCTCTGTCCTTCTACCTTTCCATTTATTTCCTCTCAGTTAGCCTTCCCTCTTCCAAACTGCATGTCCACATAAGGGAAGATAATCGTAAAGCTATTTTGAAATTTGAGGGCAGTTTAGTGCTTGATGTCACAGAAACTTCCTAAAGAGCTTCCTCCTGTCTCCTTTTTTTATCCATATGGTAAGTAGCTGGTGGAACGTACTGCAAGGGTAGTAAGAAATATCTTCCATCAACCATTCTTCAAAGCAAATGATTAGACTTTTGGCCTGTGAATAACAAAGTTGCATCAATTATTTCGAGATATATTCTGAAAGTGAGTTTTAATGAATTAGCATGTTGCAATAGTTTTATTTGGAAAAATTACATGTATTTCAGAACAGTCACCTTTGTTTTCCTGATGTGTTCTCTGGAAAACAATTTTTTAAGCACCAGGTTTAGCTGTTCCGTAATATAACCTTATATGTAAGCTGAAATCAGACTGAAATTCAAATTTGAGACGTGCTTGTTATCCAAAACTGCATGGTACTTTGTTTGTTACCCGGAGTCAGTTCTTCAAGAAATTCTTCATCTTCTGTAACTGGATTCCAGTTCCAGTCTTTCACTGAGAATGTGTACAAAAGCATATGTTGGCCTGTTTGTAAATGGAGAGTTAAGACGCAGAATTGTAAACTGGAAGAATGCTACATATCTGCAAAGGTCTGCTTAATGTTTCGTTATTTTTTCAGTTTTTGAAATCTTATGGTTCCATTCCAAAAAGCTTTTTTCTCTTCTACTCTGTGTGTATATGTAACACATAACATTGCAACCCCAAGTTTAGCTGCTTTGTTTCTTTTTACTTCATAACCTTTTATAAGGCTTTGCAAATTAAATTCGGTAATTGAAACAGACAAGTTTCTTTAACACAAATTATAGCCTATCTTAGAATGCATGATCTGTTTCATAGCCATTACTGTGACTAAGTGGGTTGTGTGGCAGGAGACTCAAGACTCTAGCTTAATAAATCATTGCCCGCTTGGTCAGTTTTCAGCATGAAAGAACAAAAGCATAATATAATTTCTGGTTCAAGTAGGGGATTATCAAGAAAGATTTGTGAGTTGTGTGCAACCCCCTAACCTTCTGGGAAAGAAGGCATTCTAAGACTCACTTATCTTTCCATGAATAAATAATACAGTCTTGCCAATTAAAAAAAAATCCTTTATTGATGACATGCAGATTTATTTTGTGCCATACCTAGAATGCGGGTATCACAAGACAAAGTTTAATTCAATTGTGTAGATATCCCTGTGGGAAGGAAAAACCATGTAAAAGAGCCCCTGCTTGCCTTGAGAATGTGGGACAGAAGGAGCTGCACACAATTTCAGGCTAACTATACTACAGACTACAAAACCATCTCGTGGAGAAAACAAATGCCCAACTTACACAAATTACAATAGAAGTCCAGCTTAGTGATTTAGAGTTTCAGAAATACAAAAGGTATGGTAATATCAAATGGGAAGCTCTTCAGAGCTTAGTGTCTTGAATGCATGCAGATGAATGAGGATGTTTTAATTGTAGATCGAATGAAGTTTAACTTATTCAAATGGTCCTCTATGTCTTCACTTCAAATTGTACCATATGGCATCACCTAATAAGAGCCAAGTGCAGATGCCAGCTATATCACAGTATGATATATTATAAAGCAATCAAATTTGAAGTGAAGATTTATGATGGAACTCTTCTTTGTTAAAATCAAGCAAACAAAAAAGCCATCTAATCTATTACAGGCACTGAACAGAGCACTATTTAAAGCTCCTGTTCCAAGAACTTGTCCTTCAGCAAATGTCCTGCATCCCTGGAAGTCTCAAAGGGGGTTAGGAGCTGAGAGAAGGATGCTAGAGGTGAGACTTACCTTTATTTTGTTGCCAGCACACTTGGCTCAGTAAGGGCGAAGTGGCTGAGGGGCTACTCCCTGCTGGTGTACAGCTGATGGAGCTGGAGCCTGTTTCCTCTTGTACACCTTAAGTGCATTTGCGAATCCCATTTTGGGTGGGTCTCCAATTCTTTCTCTTTTCCCCTGACAGCTGTAGCTACACACTAAAGAGGTGGAAGAGAACATTAGTTTTTATCCCTAAATAACCCATGCTACATCATTCTGTTGGTGTTGCTGGCACTAGGCTTGATTACATGTGACTGGGAATAGCTTTAAGGAGACAATCCCAAAGACTCGAAGTGCTGGAGGATCCTCTGCATTCTTTCATTTTCCTATGGGTAGAAGCAAATGGTTCTGGGAAACTAGAATAACTTGAACATTAAATTGGGTGCCAGTAAGATTCTGTATGTTTATATCATCATTAAAAATGAATAAATCAATCAATAAGGCAGTATATTTTCTACATTGCCTTCTCATTATTTGCATCCAGAATTCACAGCAACTTCTCAGGAGCTGCAAAACTGTCATTCATTTCCATGCTTTGTTACAGGGTAGTGAAATTCAGGTTGTTTATTTTTGCTTTTTATGGAGCAAAAAAATCAGCATATCTGTCTGTTTACTTCTTTTTTTACAGCTCTCCAAATGATTTCTGAAACATTTAGAAATACCACAAATAACAGTGAGGAGTTTGCTGTTGTTCCAGTGGTTAGAGAGGAAGGCACTGTAATTAATGCTTATTTAAGTTTGCCTAAAATTTAAAGTAGCTTGATAGCAGTTTTGAATTAAGGAAAACTACTTGGAAATATTTGATTTTTTTCCAGTGAGTAAGTTGGAGTTTGAGTAACCTATTCTGAATCTATAAGAACACCTCTTTAGAAAAGTTACTCTTATGCTATTAGAAACAAATTCTAACTTAATGTTGAAGCAAAAAGCAGAGGCTGAGCTATATCCCCCTGGGACACCAGGAGGACATCAGCATCCATCTGCAAACAGAAGGATTCAAACAGTGATTTCTGCCATTGCCAGTTAAAGAAGTTTTAGAAAAACAGTCACCAGGAATAATCTGCAGGTGAAGAAATTGCAACACATGTGCATTCTGACTGTCATTTGACCTATGTACAAGCATGTAAATCTCCCATTATTCCCAAACTGAGTAATCCGTAGATAAAACCGAAGCCATCAAGCGGAAATAATAGTCAGAACTATGTAGCACTGACAGTACACAGAACTCGCTGCTCTCTTCTGGCCTTTGTTGCACTGCTTGCTGAGCGAGGGCTGAAATAAAACAGTTGCGCGAGAGTGTGTGAATCTTCAAGTACAACAGAATGATCTGTCCAGACTAAAAATACAAGAAAAGATGAAACAGGAGGAAGATTAAGGTTGATGTACAGGGCCTGAGACAAAGCAGTGACAACATGGAGATCTCCTCCTGCTGAAGAGGAGGTATGGGTTTGATCAGATGGGTCAAGCTCTGAGCTGAAGGAATCCTAGTTCTTCCTTGCATCTGCGTTCTGAGACTAGCATATTCGCAGAGCTATTTTGTTACAAAAGTGAAGAAGTGCCCTGGCAAACTTATGCCATACGTGACAAGAAGCAGATCCTCCCAAGTGGAGCAGAGCATGCATTTTCCTTTCAGATTTACCCAAAAAGAATTTTCATTGTTCTTAATAATTTAATCCAGGTTTCTGCCTCTTTGTATATGTTATGTACCGAGAAGTTCAATGTATAAACTCATTTGTCTACTTTTCTTTGCTGTTAAAGAGTTTTAGGGAAATAGCTGAAGATGGTTAACCATAGTTAATGCTTTTTGGTCTGCCTTCTGCAACTGACCTCTTGAGGCAAATTGTCATGATGATAACTCTGACACTTCAAAAGATTCCCTCTGGAGGAGAGTGTCTACTGTGGCGCTTCAGTTGCCTGATCTCTCCAGGCTTCTTACACAGTCAGTGAAGAGAAAGATGTTTTTCCTGAGAGTCTAAGCAATTCAGAGCATCTAAATGAGCCTCTCTTCTCAATCAACCTCTCAGGCGATTGGTCTCTTTCAATGACTATAGGCAGCATATTCAACTTGTAATGAGAATAAAAACAAAACAAAGCGTAAACCCAGCGCTGCTTCCCCCATGAAATTTTTGCAGATTCAATGCAGCTTTTAGATTTGTTCCTATGTAAGTTGATTTAGCTGCATCTTTCTAGCTCTAGATAGGGAATATCTCTGGAAAGAAGAGTAAGTAGTCCCAAAAACACCCCGGGAAGTTCTGGTTGAAGGACAGTTGCATCAGACCTGAGCTGTATCTTAAAGTCCTGTTGAAGGCGCTAGTTCACCAAGAGTAAAAGCTTCAAGATGTGTCCTTAAGTAAGTGGAGAGCACTATTAGTTTTGTTATTTTTAACAGGAAAGGAGCTGCCAGATTCATGTTAGCAGATTCTGGTTAAATATCTCAGAGCTGATTTTCGAGGCAACTGGAGCAGACGTCCAAGTGTCACTGCAATCATGCAGCCTCCCAGACTATAAGCAGTGCACAGTAGGCTGAGCTGTGGTTTGTGGTTCTTTCACCAGACTCCTGGATGTGCAGCTGGAGGGGGTTCAGGCAACTTGTGGCTATTGTGGGACTCTGGCTCCCCATGCAGCCTCCTATACTGCACATGTTTCAGCTGTCTGAATGTTGAATCCAGCCAGGAAAACAGTCCCCATGTCTGCAAAACCTGTCTAACGAGCATTGTTCTGACAGACTTTCTTCTCCTTTCCAGTTGATTTCCAACATCTCTGGTAAAGTCATTTTCTTCTCATCACCCTCATGCTGTCGCTTACACCCACAACCTAATTGGAGCAGCTTCCTATCATCCACCACATCATCCTTAGCACCGGAGTGATCTTCCATCTCTGCTCTCAGCCCTTTCCAGCCAGACTTTTCCCCATGCTTTGCTCTCGCGCTAAACCTCCTTGTCTGCATTCTTAGCTTAAAAATTTCTGCTCTTCTGCCACGGAACTTGAAACAGCCTAGTGCAACTCTTTAAGATCCACTCAATAAATTCTGAAAGAGGAGAGGCTATTCAGACTTTGTAGCGAAGAAAATGCAAGATATGATCTCTCTGTTTTGGGTAAGTTTGGGAAGTTTTTACTGACAACGCTGAATGTTTCAGCTGACACTCATTCATGAACATCTCATTGTACTCAAAACTCAAGTTTTTGCCTATGCCTCCTATTTTGCTGCCATTTACAACCAGCAGGCAAGCTCTGAAATCAACAGCACTTGATTTTGTGGAGGAAAGTTTGTATCCAAATTTAAAGTGGCATTTTATACAAATTTTGTTCTCACACTAAGAGAACAGGGCAATGGCATTTAAAAAGTACCTTTCCTCCTAATAGATCTGCAGTCGGATTTTTGCTTGAATACTTCCCATTTCTCTTCAAATGCCTTTGCTTTCACACTTGCTCACCAATCCTCCCTATACATACCACAGAACTAGAATGTGTAAATTAACTGTGGCATTCTCACTGGTGAAACAGAAAAGGTGATGAGATCTGTGCCTTTGAATTAATGTAAATTGTTTGGGAACTCTTCATGAGATTTTTTTTATTATTATTATTATTTATTTTTTTTAAGGAAACTTTCCCACTCTCTGGTCAGTATTTTAGTCATGGGTAAGTTTGTTTTATTTTCTTTAAACAGATGTTTTATCTGTCACATGTAATGCCAATCAGATTAGGTAATTCCAAGTGATCTTGTCAGTTTGTTCTGTGTAAGTCTTTACAGGACAGGCAACCCTTACTGAAACGGTTCAGGAAATTCATTTGTCTTCTGTTCGTTGTCATACTTTGCTGCCACAGAAAATCATTTCTCACAATACCATATGTGCTAGAAACTTTATTCTGCTCTATACTATATCGCATTTATTTTATGGTGACTGATGCTTGGTTTTCATGTTTTAGATCAAGAGGAGCACTTCTGTAATGGGTTCTGACAGTGTTTATCAAATCCACAGCTCTTGCCTTGCTACATCCCACAGAAATGAAGGTAAATGCTGTCAGTGTGTAGGCTGAGGCCAGGCATTACCGTTTCATACAGGTCTTGCAACAGTAGTTTGTTCATTTTTAGAAAAAAAAAAGAATGTAAAGTGTGAAAGAAGTTGATCATCTGTATCTGTTATGCAGGATAAGTTAAATTCTTTGAAATGTCTGTTAAGAGAGAGATCGCCTGCAGTTTTCATTGACTTGAATTGCACATAGATGTCTAAGGACAGGACTTGACACACTTCCTATAGAAATGACAGGAAGATTCTTAGTATTACCTTTCATAGTGCATCAAATGCAAGTTTTTAAGTCCTAGAAAGTGGCATTCAGCCAGTGCAGTCTCTTACGCAGGCTTTAATCTGATGGGGTGACTTCTATGTGAATAGTGCTTACTGATTACATGATTCAGTGTTAAAAGCTGCAGAAACCAGAGCCTAAGGAGAGAAATGTTTTCAGCTGATACTTCAAATAGCATAGTGGTCTTTATATCTTGTGTCAGTTCATCACTGAGGCATTTCATCACCTTCAAATCAAACTTTTAAGAAAACCTTGATTCCTGAGAACTGCTCAGGGCACAGGTGGACATGGATAATAGCTGAGGTCACTACTTCAATTTTGCTATTGTAGCAATAATTAAAAATAGTTACTATGGGAAAAAAAAGTCTTAGTTTTAGCGTAGTTTCTATTCTTGATTTTTAATGCTTGCACTGGATGAGCTCTGTGCATTTGAGAGGAGCTTGTTTTGCTTTGGTGTGGTCCTGTGGCAGCATCTGAGCAGGACAGCAGGGTCAGCACCATTGTGCCTCCTGCTACATCTGCTTTCCACAAGCTTTCGTGTCCTTTCATCCCATTCTGTCCTTCGGGTCCCTTTGCACCCTCATCTGCCAGGTGCCACAGGAACAGCTGATTTATAAACGCCCTGCGGGAATGAACTCCTGCAGAGTAGCAGTCAGGCAGATGGGTTTTGATGATTTTGCAGCCCCTGTACAAGGCAGCAGCCTGCCATTCCTCCTCATCGCTTCTCAGGCTGTCACTTCCTGTGGCGTCTGCCCCTACGTGGCTCAAAGAGAAATTCATGTGAAGTGACCTGCAGATATGTGCTAGAGCAAGCTAAGTGTGCTAAGCACTCTTGTGACTTAAGAAATCCTTTGAAATGTAGTGTACTGGAAGTTGGGTGAATATACAATGGCTTACAGATTTATGTCTGTGTGTGTGTACCTGCGTGCCCACGCTTCTCTGGTTGTTCTACTCTTCCACAGCCATAAGCAGTTGTCTCTTGTCAAAGAACTGCCTTGTGAGCTCGGCTGGGCCCTGGCTTGATGGTGCAGCTGTTCTCCTGTCTTCATGTCTTATAGTAAGGGCTGTGATCAGGCCATGCTCTGGGCATTTCTCAGAGAAGGAACAAAGAGAAAGGGATCAAGTTCTATGGCAAAACCTATTGAGGCCCTGGTGTTTTAACAGAACTGTTTCTGGGTTGGTTTTTGTTTTGTTTTGTTTTACTGGCTCAATGTCCTGTCAGCGTGTAAGCTTGCGGAGGTAATCTGGGTATTCTTGAGTGGCTCAGGAAGCCATATTTCTTGCTCTTTTCCCCAGACATGACCCATTTCTGTCTAGGATGATCATTCAATTCTGCATCTGAGCATAGGCTTTTGGCTGAGGTATATGTCAAACAGAACTGACTCCTTAAAGCCAAGAATAAATCCAAGAATTTATACATATGCGAGGAGCCTTTCTGCCTTGTCTGCTCAGCCCTAGCAATTTGATTACCTTTTCAAGCCTCTCTTTGCAAGAAGAAAGATTGTTTTTTCTTTTCCACTCCTCCTTCAAAAGTAATATTCTTTATAGCATGAAAAGCTGTCATGTATAACGAAGGGCCCGTGTACATGCCATCAATACTGGGTGGACTTCTGCCAGGGAGAAGATGATGTTAAGACCTGTTGCAGACAGAGGACCTGAACTTTTTTTTTTCTTTTAAGAGGAAGGATTCAAACAATTTACATTTAAAGATCTGATCTTACCATCCATATTGGTGAACAGAAATTTTATTCCTCAGCATGGGAGCACAAGTATCATGTTAGCAAACTGACCACATCTCTAGTAAAATAGCAAGTGGTACAGATTACAGGAGATCTTGTGACTGGGTATTGCTTGGCAACGATACATGTTTAGGTCACAGACTTGGTAACATAACTCATGCTAGGTCACAGACTAGGTGACATGATTCCTGCTGGGATGAATAGGTAACATCTGACTGGGTAACACACAGTGTTCAAATCAACTCACTGCACTCTGGCAACACCTGTTGTAAAGAGAGGAACACAGAACATTAAAGCAATATTAAAGGTGAGAAATCTAACTTTTTGGAATTTGGTGAATGGTAAATATTGTTCTACTAAAACTTCTCCAGATGGAATTTCTGCTCTTGTTTATTTGGCTAAAAATACTTGCCTCATTTTCTTCGCATCCTAAATATATATATGTCTCAGTAAAGAGTTAGCATTGTGTCAAAACATTGACTTTTTCCTAATTTTTTTTTGTTTTGTTTGTGATTTAATGTTGCATTTTGCCTTACAATATATAAATGTGGATGTTTTGATGTTATAGAAAGAAAGACAGATTTTTGTGTGGTGACCTTACTGCTGCTGGCACTTTGAGTTCCTTTTCAGGCTAATAGGCCAGGCCTGCTCATGTTGCCCTTATATCACAATATCATACCTTTGCAACAGAAAGACATGTTTGTGGCAGATGTTTTCATACAGTGCTTTTTTTTTGCTTTGGTCTGAAAATTGTTCTTCAGAATGTGCCGGTTTTCCAACTTCAAATAAGCATGTATTACATTACTTTATTATGCAGAAATCCTATGGAAGTTAACAAAGAACGTGCTGAGTGCATCTTTGGACACTAATATAAGGATCTAATCACATGCCAAGAAAGGCAAGTTGTGCAAGTCTGCAGTGAGTTCTGGATGAGAATGCGGTCAAAGCGCTGTTTGAGTCAGCTTCTGACATAGGGCAGATGTGTATGTGTTTGTTCTTAAGAAAATAAGCAAGTAATGCAAAATATGCTTGACCCCTGCACTGATTTGGGTTTGCTCTTTTAAAGAAAGAACTCTTGAGGTAGCTCTTGCCAGAGAAGTAACGATATGTTTTTTGAACAAAATTGCACATTTTCTTTCCAGATGAAGTGTGAGGTTACGAGGTTCATCATCTCTTTTAATATTCGTAATGTAAATGTATAGGACATGTGACAGGCATCTTTGGTATCCTCTGCTTTGGAGGGTTTTGCAGGACTGAGGTAATTCTGTGGGATGTTTGGGATTTTCTCATACAGTGGTTTCACTCATAACTTAGGAATAGGCCCGAAATGTCTGTCATGACAGAAAAGAAAATTGTGCGTTGTGGAACAGCTGAGCTTAGCTGGAGACTGAATACTCTTCCTCTTCCCTTTCTTTGCTGGGCAGCTGCTGAAGAATGCTTTTGGTTGACTGAAATGTTATTAAGAAGTTCTCAACTGGTCACAGGGCATAGCCCTCACTTACCTACGAAATTGCAGCCATGATTTTGAAATGGCAAACTGTCCATTTCTTTGCTTCACACAGGTCAAAAACAACCACTGGCAGGTTTCAGGCTTTGTAAATCGGAAGATGGAAATGGCAAACCCAATAATAACATCTATTGTGTATGGTATGTAAAATCACAAAAGTCACACTTCATACCTGAAATTTGTAATTTTATTTGTAACTTCAAACTGCAGTAGCTAAATTTGTCTTTTTAGTTTGTATAGTGCATGCAGTACTAACTGTTCTAGCTGCTCCCATTTGTGTATATGTGAGTGAGCACTGTGGAAAATAAAAGATCTGTGGCCTGTTTGCTGTGTCCCTTAGCTGTGTCCATTGGCGATGGCCAAACTCCAGCTTATCTCAACTCAGATAAATATGTTGATGGCATTGCTAAATCTAATTAACATGGCTGATCTCCGACAAAACAAGCTTAACATATCTTGCTTATGAGAAGACATTGTGTGTGTGAGGGAGAGAGAAACACATCCAAAGTTTGGATTATGTGCAACAGTGGGAAGAGCAATACCTTGCTCTTTGTCCATCGTTTCAGGATGTTAATGTCTTCCCAAGTGGTACAGTCTCAATCATCCTGTGACACCACTGGGGAAATAAAGAGAGAATGAAGGTCATTTATTCTGTGTCCTGTAGGAAATACACAGTAAAACTAGAATTAAAACCTTCCCCTTGCTGAGTCCTGCTCCTTTGTCCTGATCAAAAGCTTGCTCTATCTCTCCACAGGTGTCCAATGCATGTTTCAGCCAACCTTCCCTTTTGTGTGACAGCCTTTGTTTCTGATCTAAATTTAACTCTATTTCACATATATCTTGGCTTTTCTTGCTGCTGTTATTATAAACTACAAATCCCCGAGACTGATTCACCCAGTGGTAAAAACTGTTACTGTTACAGCTTGGGAACATGATTCTGTTTCAGAAACTGTGACTTGGTTTGTTTTACTTCTGGAGAGCCTTAAACATTTTCCTCTGCGATAAATCCCAGCAGCTCTTGACCTGAATGGTTTTGTGTATCTGGATGAGTAACTACTACTAAACTGGCTTGCTGCCTAGAAGTTATGGATTTGGGGTCATTTTAAATGTTATATGCGGATGGATCTCAAGATTTTGTCTCATTAGCATGAAAATATACATATGTACATAATGAACATATAATGTGTATATGTATTTATATCTATGAATATATCTGTATGTATATATATTCATTTCAGGGGCAAGAAAGTAGATTATTTAGGGACAAGAGCAGAAACCCACACCCAACAGTCTAGATGGGGTTTGATGCTGGCCTAGATGCAAACTGAACAAGCAGACAATAGAACTTGTTTTCTGCTAGCCAGCAAGAGAGACTTGGCATCCTCCAAAGTGTTTGTGCGTGCATAGCACTACTGGACATCCACAGAAATAGCTTTGTCAGAAGAGGGAGAAACCATCCTTGGAATGGATTTTCAGAAGCAGAGCTCCTATTTGTAACACCCGCTGCAGTTCACAATCAGCAAGTGGCTCCAGGGGCCATGTGGCAGCTCTCAGTCCTGATTCAGTCCCTGATTCCCTTCAGCATGCAAGCTGCACTTAGTTCCAAAATGTGATTGGCTTAAGGGTTGCCATTTACCTGTTGGCCATCAAATCTCAGCTGTAGGAGCTGTTTTTCACTCAAAGGGAGCAAATAACATCAGATCTGCTGTTTGTCCTTTTTTCCATCATGAGGAATCTGTAGCCTTTGGAAGAGAGTCCTCCAGGACTCCACAGGAGGATTTATAGTGCAACCCCTGGAATGGACTCCTACAGTGTTTCTCTTGTTGTGGATGTTCTGGGGAGGAATAAATAGAGGAAATTTTTTCCTTGTCATGTGGGCTTGCTGATGTCTTTCCGCTAGAAGAATGTTGATGCTGCCTGGTAGATCTCCTTGAAAATGTTGGACTGAACACCCGTAGCACCTGGGCCAATTTCAGGATGCAGACCAGACTTCTGTGATGTTCCATCAAGGTGTTTGGTAAGTCTAGAATTTAATCTCTGTTTCCTACTTGGTGTTGATTTCTTTATTTGATCTTGCTTTGTGATATTTCATCGCAGGAAAAAAAACTATTCACGTGACTGAAATAGTATTGTCTCTAAAAGATGCCTATTTTTATTGCTATGTGCAGACATTCCAGGCACAGGTATCATCCCTAATTTAGAATGCTAGCAGAAAACTTCAAATAGTCCAGTGTTTGGATTGGTAAGAAATGGAGGGGGTTATTTTGTGACTTGATGTAAAACAAAGCATCATTGGAAAGTTAACAGAAAGGATTGTGCTGGAGACTGATATCTTGCCCTCTCAGCCTCTTGGCTGATGACTATATGTCCCCAGTTTAGAGGTCTATTCTCTAGATATCTTCCATCTTCTCATGCTAGTAGCAATACACGTAAATTTAACTTAATCCTTTCCAGAAAACCGTGAAAAGCCCGTTCACCTCTAGAAAGGGAATCAGCTAGAGACATCTTTGAAATTAAGCATTTGATCTGAACTCCACCTAATGGAAAGGTCAGACGCACACTGTATCTGGCTGCTGTCTTTTGAATCCTACTCAAAATCTCCTATTGTAACCCTGATCTGTCCTCATGTACTCTTGCAGGAGAAATACCAAGTTAGGTTCAGGTATGAAATTGTCATCCAAACCTTTTAACACTGAGAAAGTTTGAATCCCATTTTATTGTTTCACTTAATTTCTGAAATCTTATTAGTTGCTCTGAGGCTGACAGCAGTGAAGAGTGGCATTTCCAGGGACAGCCCTTGTAGCACAAGAGAACATTTTCACATTTCTCCAACGTTCATCTTCAAAAGGACATCAAGGTCTTTTCCCAGCATCTTAATTGGTGCCCACAAGTTTGGGATAGCTTGCTGTGTGACTTAAAAATCCAAAATCTGATGAAGCAGTCAGTGTGACTTATCAGGAAGCACACTCTTCTAACTGCACCTCATTTGCGTCAACAATGGTAGAAAATGGAAGGAAGTGAAAGAAAGGTTCATTCCAGCTTGTCCAGCTGTTGTATCAGAAATCAGTTTCAATTAAATTTAATCATTGGTGGATGGACACATTGCCCTGTGAATTCAAAGTTTATTAGCAGTGGGGAAGCTGACTGCTTCCCATGCAGTGATGGTTCAGGTAGTGAGTGGTGTGACAAGGAGCAGGAAAAACAAAAAGGATGAATCTGTGTGAGGGGAATCTGTGCACCTTCTATTAAGGAGAATGTGAAGCATGTAGCTGATACTGATGCCAATTGAGCTCAGAGCTTCAAAATACCTACAGTGCAGTAAGCCAAAAATGAGTGCATGAAAAAGCAATGGAAGCATGGACAGGATGGTAGTATCTGAAGCTCATTGGAGAAGATTAAATTAAATAACAAAGAATTGCAGTAAGTGGTTTCAGTGACAAAAAATTCAGATTCTCAAAAAAAAAAAAAAAAAACAAACAAAATTTGTCTGCATTCCAGCCTTGACAACACATACAATTTATTTATATTAATGTTTTCAAAACTGAAAGTACCAAAAGTGCTGCTTGGGACTTAAATTATCGACCAGTTCTAGGCTTGCTTGTATCTAAACTCACCCAGACTCGCAGGTTACGTGTTCATGTACCTATTCACTGTATTAACACTAATAGGCGTTCTCAGAACACAGATTCAAGATGGGACCTAAAACCTAGACTGTTGGGTTAGGAGGGAAAAGAATATGTAGTTTTTCTAGAATGCATTGGAAAAATTTGCAGCTCTTCTTTGTTTCTGAAAATGGGATTCTAAGTCCAATTTTCATGTTCAAGGCTGTGAGATTCAAACAGAAACTAATGAACCCAAGGTCTGGGAAGATAGCTTTTCTAAATTGTAGAGAAGAGTTGGAAGGCAGAAGACAGTCTTCTCTTCAGGGTGCTGATTGTAAGCACCTATTTTTTTTTTGCCTGGGTTTCTACCATCAGATGAATACAGAGATAAACATGTAGTTACTGTTTTAATTATTCACATTCTGGGAGCTTTGCCTATTGTGTTCCCAAGATGAGAAGTGCACAAGATGCAGCGCTCTAAAGAAATTCCATCAAGTAAACTCTTACCAAAAGCATGGTTGAGGGAAAATTGTAATTTTCTTACTCGAATCACATGTCAGGACTTTGCCAGTTACATTCCTGAATGCTCTTCAGGTCTTTTTTGCCTACCTAACCCTATGCATAAACCCACCTACGGGGTGGCTCACAGCATTAGTCCGTGTCAAACCTTTTTCTGAAAAGGCTGTGCTGGAGTCATTTGATGATGTTTGCTAGTGCTCTGAAAGCCTGCAGGCAATCCTCAAGTCAGCTGGGTTTGTGCTGCCAAGGATAAGTGAGCTGGCACTTGAGCTACATGCCAGTAAAATTGTGACTTCAGTCATAAAGTCATATCCCAGTTTCTAAGGAAATTATACTTTGCTCACCAAATTTACAAAGCAGATCATATTGTGTCAGAATATTGCAGGTATCCCATGGCCAAATTTTGTTGTGCCTAGTTCAGAACTTCCCTTTCACTTTGGTTCATCCTTGTTGGGATATTTACAAAAAGTAGTAAGTAGTAGTTTGTATTCATTTGGCAGTTAGCTTTGTTACAAATAGGCATAAATACTAATTATTTCCGGGACAAGTCATCACTTAAGGGAAGAACGCTCATCTGTTTTCCTTTTTTTTCCTCCTTATCCTCTGTAGCCTCAACCTCTGGATTTCTACCTTGCGCAGGAAAGTTCCTCAAAGAGATAAGGAAGTAGAAAAAACTAAGAGGTTCAGGGAAGAAGCAGTTTCTGGACAGTGCATCCAGAGATGTTGGTTCTCAAAACATTCATGTTTGCGCTAAAGCCGGAACTTTGCAGACTGAGATTTTTTCCTTATTCACCTAGCTTATACAGCTCCCATTCTGCTGTTGTGGATCATTGCTTCAAAGAAGCTCTTAAGACCAGAATCCAACTTTGAAGATAAGAGTTGATTCCCGATGAGAATGTTAAAAGAAGTACAGAGAGATCTGAACAAGTTTATTTGTGTAGGTTCTTTTAATCTCAGCTAGCTCTGAAGGGATTAGTATGGCTTCTGTTTTCTGAGAAAGCTGTAGTTGGCCATCCACACTCCAAAGGACTGTAGGATAGGTCTCAACAGTAGGAAACAGAATAAAATATTCCCGGGGAGCATGCTTGGCCATTCTCGCTGTGATGGACAGTGAAATTATTACTATCTAGATTAATTCTGTCCTACTTATGGATGCTAAGCATTCTCTGATAATTTTATGAAACTGAAGGTTTAAAAAATTAATACTTACATGGATTCTGGCTAAAGGACATATGTAAACTATGATTCATCATCTCTCTTTTTGTTTTAACCATAAAAACCTTGATATTCACTTTTTTTTTTTTCCAGTGTTGGAAGTTTTATTAGAGAATTAGGACAGACGCTTTCAGAGATGCTATTTAGGAGTGCATTTGAAGGGAGATGAGACTTCTAGAACCCATAAATTTGAGCTCTGCAAGTGGCTTTTACTTAAGAAAGATTAAAATCTTCTCTGTGAAGGAGAAAAAGGAAAATATTTAACCTTTTTTTTTTCTTTTTTTTTTTTTTCTCCCAGTTCCTGTTTACAATTGAGGGAGAGTAAAGACTGATCTCTAGAATATATTCATATATATTCAGAACTGGAAACAATTTAATAACTGGTCTCTATTGCCTGGTGGTCACACCTACA
This sequence comes from Centrocercus urophasianus, assembly GCF_019232065.1. Classification (NCBI taxonomy): domain Eukaryota; kingdom Metazoa; phylum Chordata; class Aves; order Galliformes; family Phasianidae; genus Centrocercus; species Centrocercus urophasianus. The sequence continues at coordinate 20,757,649 of NW_024884722.1, forward strand.
CCCATAGAGGCCTTTGGCATTTATATTTTAGTGCCATTTAATTTGTGCAAACCAGTCATCTTATATGGATATTAGGCTTCAATGTCTGCTCTTTATGCTTTTCAGAAGAAAAGAAAAATATTGTAGGAATGGAAGAGGAGCTGACAGCAAGAGCTCACCTTCCAGTCAGGAATCTACTCAGAATTGGAGTGAAATGGAACTGGGGGACATGGGAGGACACTGAAGGACATAGGAATACTAGGAAGAAGGTAAAATTCCAACTGACATTGCTCAGCTGGAATAGCTACCACCTGCTTGAAAGCCTGGTCATTATTCTGAAGCCATGTTAGGTCACTGCATGTAATGTCAGTACGGGCAGTACAATCGAGTCAGTTAAATCTTCCATCAGATTAGGTTTCTATACATTTTCCTTGGTGCCAATGAAAGAATCCAAAGAGAAAGCTGACAGACCTATTACTGTACTGGCACAAGATATGGCTATAATCTTTCAGTGCTTCCAAAGTAAGCCTCATCTCTGAAAATGAGTTGCTGCATATATTCATGACAAAAGGGCACATCTGTGAGCACCCAAAGTCCTGTACAAGATGTATAGAATAAAAAAGCCATCAGAAGTCTCCCTTTTTCAGCTAGGGAGACTTAGTTCCTTTGGGAACCAGAACCCTATAACCCGTATAGGAAGAGAAGTCCCAGTTACTGAAGTTATTTTGAAAATGGTACAGTTACTAAGGCAGGCTTTGAGAGTGCCTGTGTCAAGTACATAAGGTCCTTGGGGTACATTTGGATCTCATATATTATGAGACATTTTGCTTTTTGACTGTTTTTCTTATGCTCTTTAAAATGAGGCTGTTTCTGAAGTCATCAAAATTGGAAATCAGGATTTCCCAATAAAATATCTGTTTTATAAGCACAGACACAATTCATATGTGTCAGTGTCCTTGTGTCCGTTCACAGACGCATTTTGCACCTTGTATTTTCCTGTTTAAAAATATGTAAGTGCAAGCCATCAATGGTGCACAAGGAAGCTCTGCTATGCAGCTAACCAGCTAGCTTGATGCAGCATTAAGGTGCAGGAAAGAAGCGAATGTGGCTCGTAGCGACTGATTGAAAGGGGCAAGGAAGGAGCATGGGGAACAATGAGTGCATGTTGTGTGCAATGTGCTTACTCCTGAGAAGTAAGAGAGTGAAATGCTGCTGAAATATTGATAGGGAGGATAGGCTCTGGAATGATTGATGACATGTGTGTGTGTCTTGGCAAGTTTAATTGGATTTATTGGGGTAGAGGGTGGAAGAATGTGGTGCATTTCCTTTTATGGGTTTCTTTCTTTCAGACTTTTCTTTCCTGCAGAATTGTCATTTGATGCGTATCCTTTTCACTGTCTAAAGAGAAAACCTGGTGTCTGTTCCTCTCAATTTTAAGGTTAAGGAAGCTGTATAAAGAATGAAAAGAGATGTAAAACGAGTTTCATTACATTTTATTTACTACTTGTCTTCACTTTCACTAGGTGTAAATACTCACTGAAGAGTGGTAAACTGAAGAGTGGAGGGGAAAAAGAATATGTAATTGAATAGTGGCTAAGTGAATCTCAGTGTTATGATGCCAATCATAGCGGGAAATCCGCCTTGAAAACTTATTGTCTGTATGCTCTTCTCTAGCATTGATATGCTTCTCTTTTTGACTTATCCTTAGTAACCAGATTCCTTTCATAAAACTGTTACAGTTTGCCAAAGTGGTGAAGTTCAGATCCTCCAAAACGCCAACAAACTCAACACCTGTTAAGTTTCCTAACATTGAAAGAAATGGATTTCTATGTGGAACTTTCTCAGTGCCTGCACCTGAATTCCTAGCCATGGTGTGCATGTGCTGTTTTTCAGTGACAGTATTTTAGTCTTCCCCTTTCCCTTCTGCCTGTCGCTAGTGTGAGCACCCTGTGTTTTTAAGCAGAAGCATTGACTTCTCTATTCTGACCCCAGTACTGGTTTCTGCTCATTCTGGTATAAATTAGGAGTACCCTTATATCAGGGCCAGTAAGCAACTTTTTGTTTTTATTTGTTTTTGATAAAGCAAACTAGTTTCATCAGCTGTTTGTTTGATGCTTGCATTGAATTTGCTGTTAATGAAAAGTCCAGTTTAGAGACTACATGGACAGCATCTGTAAAGGCTTTACTTGCTCTGCTGAAGCTAAGTGGTGGACCTTTTTTTGGTTTCTGTTCAGGTTTCATCATCCAAGAGCTGACTGTGAGGATGACAGCTTCCAAGATGTCTCAAAAAGAGAACACCAAACTCTGTTCTTGGGCCTATTGGGAGAGAATTCTGACCTCTGCAGAGGTGAGTAAAGAAACAGAGAATTGGGGAGAACTTTCTGTGGAGAAGATTGTGAACTGCTGATACAGGACACTGTGCTTCATCTAGTGTAAAAATTTTCATTTTTTCCTGCTCTGAGTTCAGCAGGAATCACTAGCCAAAGACCTGGTAATCCTTCTCAAACATGCAAGCTTTCCAGGCCCTCAGACACATAAATTAGAGCTGTCGGTGTTTCATCTCTTGCCTCTTCCCTTCTTTTCATTGCCCTACAATCAAACTTAAGTCGGTGAAAACCAATGGGAAGGTAGGTATAGAGACAGAGAGCTTTAATTAGATGTTCAGTCATCTCCACAGACATGAAGCCAAACATGTCTCTGGTAGCAGAATATTTCTGAAACAGTTTGTTTTCAAATAACAAGCTTAATGTAATAATGTTTTTATGCAACACTAAACTTAAGGATGTGTTTTCACTGAAACACAATGGAATCTAAGCTAGCAGTAAGATACTTCAATTTCATTTAAGTAACAGCCAGTTTCATTGGCAGAAGTATTTCTGAATTTGCTGCTCTTTCTTAATTTAGGTTGGTTTTGGCATGAGACAAATGTATCTTCTCAAGACTGATTAAAAGAATTCTGGGGTTAAAAAAAAGACAGTGTAGGAGAGCATTAGTTGTTGTCTTATTTGTTTGATATAGTTTGTTTTTAGAAGTATCTGTGCTCAATCTAATTTTTGAGAAAATGTTATTGATGCAAGAAACCAAGGGTCATTTTTTCTGCTGTGGTGTTGTGCCTCCTTTCTTATGAAAAGCCTGAATTGAAGAAAAAAAGCAACATACGCAGCATTAAGGAAGAATCAAATGATGCACTTACAGTGCGACTAATGAACCAACTTCCATTTACTACTTGCTGTGAATCTGCTCCCTTTGCCCCAGATCTTAACTCTATGGTCAGTTCTCTTTAATCTTAGCACCCTCTGCTGTGGACATCTATAATAACATCTTATTTAATTAATCTCTATTTACAAGTTGTGTATCCCTATTCGTACTAAAGGATCTACAAATGTAACACAGCTTGTGCCAATGGAGCTGCATCTTGTCTGAAAAATGTGTTATATTCCCTTTCTCATTCCTGAAGATAGACTTTTCCAAGTGCTTACTAAAGAAAAAATGTGCAGAATACGGATAAAGATGTTTTAAAATATGCTGTGTAAGAAAGAGGCCTAAATCAAAATCTAGTCTTTGCAGAAGAGGACTGTAAGTATGCAAATGTGCTTGAGTCCAGGGATAATTTTGAGTTTTGCACCAGGTAATAAATTTATTTTTTTTTAAAGTTTTTATTTGCCATGTTTAATTCCTCTGGAACATGTACTGATCAAACTACTGCTATCTCTGGTGTCAGATTTTCAATGTGAATAGCAATATGTGTCTTAAAGTCAATTTTGTTAGCTCACCTTTATCCTGAGTGTTTTTCTTGCAAGCACAGTCCATAGCTAGTTTTTCAGGTCAAGTCCTCATTTGTGCCGGTAGGTCAGGGCCAGCACATCTCAGTACTTGAATAAAAACATATATGTTAAAAGCATACCACTTTGAAAATGTCTGTGAACACATCTGTCAATAAAGAATATTCTGCAGAAATTGTTCTTTAAAGTCAAACTTTATCACATCTTTCCAGTAGCCAGTTCCATTATTTAGTCCCTCAGAGACAGGAGAGAATTTGCATTTCATTAGAGATACAGCCTATAAAACAAAAGAAGAAACCATTCTCACTTGGTGAGCTATGGTCAATTCCTCCACGCTTGCTTACTAACAGAAATATCTCCTTTCTCTTCTTAGTGAAGGTACTGAGGTTCTTACCAGTGGTCCAGATGGGAACTCCATTTCCAATGATCCTTTCTTTTCTAACAAATTTTCATCTCACATTTGGACTCTTTCCCCAATGCCTGTCAGACTTGAAGTCTAATACAAGTGGCTGCACTTCCACAGAAAGTTCAGAGACAACATGTTCACTGTGCTTTCAGTATTTTCCTTTAAATGCTTAAGTAATTGTTATTAACCTTCTCTTCATGTTTTTTGTTTTGTCTTTGAGGCAGCAGAATGTGTAATAGCAATAACCATATGAATCAGTCATTTTTCTTTTCACTCCTCCAACTCCATCTGCTGATCGCTCATATGAGAGCTCTAACAGCAAAGCTGCTTCTGAGGATCACTGAAGATGTGGAACAGTGAGCCGCCTTGTCAAGCATCCAAGAGCAAATAGCAGCAGCGATGAGATTTTGAATACATTAGTAATAAGACTGTATTGATCTCAAAACACTTTACAAACATTAACTAATTAAGCTTCAAAACAGTGAAGTAAGTTTGCGATGATACAGCTGATTTAGCAGATGAAGAAGTGGAGGTAAATGAAGGGCAAGCAAAGTGATCAGAGTGAAGTGGTAAGCGAAGATCAGAGGAAGATGTTCTGATTTCTAATTGTTCTGATGTTCATGTGATCTCACTGAGGAAATTTTTGCAGGGAAACTTGCAGCCATTTCAAATTAATTATGCTGGAGCATTTTCTAACTAATCTGAGCACTTCTTACAAGAAACAAGATTGTACAGAATCTCACAAAACTTACAAATTCTTTTAGCCTTTCAGATCCAGCTTTGATTGACAGGCACTATTTTGGAAAGCAGAGGAGACAGCTATTGCCATGTTCTGAGTCTTTGTGTTCCCACTGTGCTTCTCTGATGGTACTACTTGATTAGAAAATTGCCTTGACCTGCAAAATGAGAATTCACGTGGCCTTGACACTGATGTCATGCATCTATCCCACCCTTCCAATGGAAAAATAAAGCCTTCTCAAGGGATTGGTCTGGTCCAGCAGTCCTAGCCAGTCTGTGGAGTCTGAGAGGCTGCTATAGAGTGGAATGGTTTTAAGTCAGTAGAACAGCCCTGGCTTAAAACCAGCATAACAAGGTGGAGCATCAGGCACACAGTAAGTGAATCATGCAGAGCAGTGTTGACCCAAACAGAGGATGACAGCTTAGAACAGGTTCCTCAGAGACATTAAGTTATCCTTGGAAAGACAGGTCTCAAAGCCAAGGTTTATACTTTCTTAATGGGTTTCATTAGGAAGAAAGGAAAGGAACTGGAAAAAAACGTGTAGCTTAAAAGGGAACGACTTCACTGCAGTCAAAAATTTGTTCCATTTTTCATTAGAAGAAGCCAATCCTGCCTTGAAATTCATGTCCCTTCAAAGTTCAAGGAGGCCTATATTGTTGGCCTGCTCAGTCAGAACGCTCCAGCCACTTATTGTATGTGGATTGCACTCCAGGGACTGCCTGAAAAAATATGATTTAGTGAAAGCTTGTACCCAAAACACATCATTGGCCTCTGATCTCTGAACATTTAAATATTTCAAGCTTACAAGCGGACGCTGTCACGAGGACAGACCCTGATCCCTAGCTGATTCTAGAACATCTGTTGAGGCATTTACCATGTTAATAGATTAGCTATGAGAATCAGGCAGGTGTTTTTCACCAAAGCCAGAAAACATCAAAATCAGATTGCCCTCCAAGTCTTTCAGCACAGGCAATCGAGTTAGAATGACTCATAGAGTCTAACAGATAATAAAACACACATAACATTTGCTTTAAGGTACAGGTGGGGATATTTTGTACTGTGCTTAGGAGAAAGAAAAACTAACTCTATTTGGGAATAGAGTAATTGAATACAGATGGGAGGAGGCAAATGAAAGAATTTAGCAAATATCTCAGTGGAATAGCTAATGGGAACGAGACAGAATAGGAAATTAAAAATTATTCGAAGCAGATGGACCATTCTTTGAGTTTTTTAAAATTTATTAGGGCTGCGAAAAAAATGTGTCTGTTTATTTTCCACGGCCATGAAATTAATGACTTGGTGAGTTGTGCTTGTGCAATTTTATGACTGCCATGTCATTTGTCATAATTTGGGTGCTGTTTGATATGGATTTATGAATATTTCCTCCCCCCAACATGATTTATGGGTGTTGGTCATACGTGAATTAGACTGTCACCTTTAGTATGAAAAAGTACAAATGACAGATTATATATGTGTGTGTGTGTGTGTGTGTGTGTATATATAAAGCAACAACAGTGCTCAAGTCTGTAGTGTAGGAAAGCAGAGTTCACAATCCTCTCCTCTGTTTCTTCATTGGAAGCCTTTGTTTAGAGTTGACAATTAAATGTTTGAACTTGAGTCAAGCATATGGGAATACTGAGAGGGCTTGAATGTATCTGAATTCATCTGAATTTCACCTGTGAAACTCAGTTTGAGTCATCCTTTCCTTGTGCTGTGCATTGAAAAATCAGTATATGCACTATTTGCCAAAGGACCGACTGATTTACTGTATAGGAGCAAACTGGCCTAGCAGATTTGCTATCTTGCTTCCAGTAGTGGCTAACTCTGAGAGAAGCTTCCATGGAAAGTGAAAATAATTTCACATGACCTGTTCTGTTGTGTAGCATTGTATAGCTATAGGAGTGAAGTTGAAAGACTCAGCAAACCATCTAGATTTCTGCAACAATAATAGTATCCCAGCTTTAGATCCAACATACTAACTTTTATACTGTTATCACTTTCACCAAAACATAAGTATATGCCATTTGTTTTATAAGATGCAGCTATGGGATGAAACAGTTTAGGTTCACAACAGTTGCTCCTGGATTCCAGCAATCTGACTGTAAGCACATTACTGAGGCACCTGATACCCAATTGCCCAAGGCTCTGCTGCTGATGCTGGAAAGTGATACGCACCTCCAACATGCAGGTCAGCTTGTGTGTCCCTGTCTGTTGGCTGATTGCCCTTCCTCAGCTCCCCACCTTGCATGGCACCAAAGCATTGCTGGTCATCTTTCATGCTTGCTAGCAAATGTTTCCTTTACAGGGGATATGATTAGCTCAATCTACAGTTTGTAGGCAACCATGTATGGTAGCTCAATTGCTGGGGTCCAGACAACAGTAGTGGGAGGCTGATAGTTCTTAGCAAATATCTCTGCACTTGTGAGGAAAGGATGGATTGCTTTCAATCACAGTGAACTGTCAGTGCAGTCTTTGCTGTTCTGGGTAGCACCTATTACTGCCAAGGATAATCGATCTCTTCTCATCTATAGGTGGTCAAGCCAGAACCTGAGTTAGCAAACGAGAGCCAAATCTGCTTTGTGATGGCAGCTAATTCTTTGTGGTGGTGATTTGTGGCTTCACAGAACTGAAATTTCTCGCAAAAATAAGCCAGGATGGCCTATACTTAATTCAGGAGTGAGGGCCAGTGATCTCAGCTGAATCATCAAGAAACTTTTACAGCTACTGGAGAAAATACCACTCGTCAACTGTGGTATGTTGATATATCTCAAATATTTCTTGGGGCAATGAGACTTTCTTCGAAATCTGGTAGCATGTCTAAGCAATCGATTCCCAGGCTCCTGAGTCACTTCTGTTATGCAAAAGTGGATGATTGTTATCTGTCAGTTCTAACAATAAATATGTATGTATAACAATAATTTTGGGTTGATCTGCAGTTGACCTGAATTAATTTTTTTCAGAATTCAGAAAATGGAACAAAATTCTGTTTCAGTTAAATAAAACTCATTTCTTTAATGAAAACATAATGATCTTCCTGTAATGTGCGTAAAGATGTATTTCTTACTTGAAAAATATTTCCAAACAAGCTTCTTTTGAATTTTTTAGAAGTCTTTTTTTTTTTTTTTTAATTACCAAATATGAATTGTTTCAGTCATTTTCCAAACATCTTAGATTTTTTTCCTTTAGGGAAATAAATGATTAAAAAAGAAATGAATTTTTGTTTCACCTTTTTGTTTTACTAGATCTGCATTTGTCCCTGTAATCTTCTTGGTCGAAATATTGAGCACAGATTAGGTCTCCTAGTTCTCCCAGTTTTTCACATACTGGATGGACTGACTTGCAAGTCTTGCTTTGTGTTTTTTCAAATTTTTTAATTGGTTAATCAAATGTGAGAGCCTTTTCTGTAAAAACAATTATACTAGGCTTAGGGGTGGAGAAAGGGAAAAATATCTGCTGTTGGATAAGAATTGTGTTCTCACTGAGCTGACATCAAAGCTGTTTGACTGTATATGGCATTTAAAAGGCCAGCCTGCTCATACCGTTACCATAAAGAAATTTGCCAGGAAGGCAGGTGTCTAACTATACAGGCAATCAGATTACAGAGCAAAGTAATCATGATTTCCAATTGTGAGCGTAGTTTGCCACATTAGCAAGTGTACTTTGGAAGAGAAGGACAAGTAATCAGAGAAAGATAAGGACAAGGGTGGGGATCATTTGAGACTGTACCATTCCAACAAGCTAGTAAATTTTACGTGGATTTTATTAAAGGATTTCATTTCCTTTACATTAAAAAAAAAAAAAAAAAAAAAAAAAAAAAAGTAAAAGACATCTGAAAATGAGAAAATCCTTGAATTTGCTTTCATTTGTTTTTAAGAGTTACTGAAACATAACAATTTGTTTCTTGGGAGTCACCGTTTGCACATACGTGTCTACAGCTCTGAGCAAGTCACAGCTGCAGAGTTTCTTTAAGGCATGCATGCTTGGCTTTGACATGCTGAGATTTATGGTGAGATTTAACTTCTTGTACCAATGGTGATGTTTCCTGAATGGTTTTCATCCAGATGGTCTCTGAGAGGATAAGGTTTAACAAGATTTATTCACTGAGAATGGGCAATGTGAATTAAAATTACAAGGAGTACTGTATATATACCACTTCTTTCCCATTCACTGCCTCACGAAATGTAGGAAATACTCCCTCTGCATTCCCTCAAAAAATGTTAAATGCAGTTTCTTCTTTCAGTGTATAGTTCCACTCTGAACAACATCAGGACCCTGGAAAACAAATGCTATTGGTCTTTGTTGAGTTGGAGGAAAGAGTACCCTCCATCCATGCCACTTTACCAGAGGTTTCCACCTTATTAGCAGAGGCAGGATGTGCGGACAAGTGCCAGTTTATCAACTGTCACAGTTTGTTGGCTGTTTTCAGTTAAATTAATGTACTGGCTGTGAGCTGTATTGATGAGGGTTGGGCCATATTGTTTTCCAGTGGCTCTGTTTCAGCTGGTGAGGGACAGCTGCAGACAGCTGGGAAAGGTAACTCCTTAAACCGGTTCCACTAAATCCAGCATGACCTTTTTGATTCAGCTCCAAGTCATCAGTCTTTGAAAGTTTAGGACTAACAGCAATGTTTAGGGTCCCAAGGCTGTGACTTCAATGAGTTGTGGGCTCTGTTACAGTCAGTCGAGGACCAGTGGTTTCTGCAAGCTGAGAATCTAAGCTTCATAATCCTTGTTGTGATTGTTGAACTTAGATTTTCTGGAAAATGAGAGTTGTTATCCAAATGAAAAGACTGATGTATAAGTTACCTTGTAGGTTTTTTATAAGGTTGTTCATACTTGGTGAAACCATTAAGTTTATGCAGGACTGCTACAAGTGAGTATCATCAAAGAAAACTTTAAGGCATTGCTCCCATGCTTGAAGTTAAATGCTTTGTAAGCATTTTGACGGTCTGAGTCAGAAGATTTGTCATTTTCAGGAGTGGTCTTCTAAAACTATGATTAATTAAGTCACTATGCCATTTCTGTCACTACAGACTTTTTCAAGTGCTGCTTGCAAAATAAGTTAGTTGGTTTTACCATTTAAATTTACCCAAAATTTACCCATTTGTTGTCTACCTCACTTGCAGGCTGGGTATTTTTTTGTTGTTGGTTTTTTTTTCCAGATCTCTGAAGAATCAAATGTGTCTCAGCTATTAATAACTTGGTTACTTCAGCAGCATCAACACATTTTGATGTGAATGGCTTTGAATCAGACTAAAACTCCAGTGAAAGAAGGCAAAAAGTTTGCCCTAGAGGACCATCTAAAAAATACACAGCCACAAGCATATTGCTTTTAGGAATTCGAGCAATGTTCAAAATGTTTTTTGGTTTTTGCTCTATCTCATACTATTCAGAGAAATAGCTCTCATGCATTGGCTCCTGCCAGTTGAACTCTAACACAAGATTTTAATAATCAGTGACTAGTTTTGGGTCTTTCTGTTCTTGAATTGCTAACTTATAATCTTTTTTATTTTCAAAATGTGACTACTCAGCATTTCATAATATCATCTGCACTTTATATTGTCAAAGTTTAATTAACCTTAAGCATAGGTACTGAAAATCACCAATTGCTTTTGAAAACAGGCTGTGTGATCAATGCCTTCTTAGGACAATGAAAACTAACAAGTGAAAAGACTTTCTGATTGTTCTTCATGGTTAAGAATGGACAGTCTGAATAAGATGTACAAGGGTTAATCATAGTAATGAAATAGGCCTCGTTGTGTTGTTGCAAGTTAAAAATATGTCTCTTACTGCAGGGCTTGCATTAATAATGTTTGAGAGGAGTAGCATCAACGTACTGTAATAGACTTTTATTAATAGACTAGCACAGTCATCAGTCTCTGGGTCTGTGTGATGACTGAGTACAGTGAATATGAGCATCTTGACAAGCAAGTAACAAAATCTATCAATTTCAGCATGAAAATGCTGTGATAATTATGTTTACAGTGGTAATAAAATATGGGTAAATAAAGTGTTGAAATCCATGGAAATTTTAGGGTCCACAGTGAATATCCTAGGAAAAATTTAATGAGGATCACCATGAATTTATCTAGCTGCATGGACTGAAATAATTATTTTCTCAAACCATCTTGCTATTTTTAGAAAAAAAAAAAAATAAATGTGTTTTTAATCTAGTATTTTTCAGTGGTTAAGTCACTTCAAGGCTAAGGGCCTAGGCTGCACTCCTTGCTTGCTGTCACCATTTATATATGGATATTTGGTACCCTTCCTTTGATAGTGCTGATCGTCTCAGAACAGCAGCACAGTGGCATTTTACAATTTCAGTGCTAACAGTACCAGTCACATTTTCATTCCAGTACTGGCCTTACAAAGAATAGGGCATGTCCTGCTCCCTTTTAAGCTTTTCTGTGTGGGTGGTTGACTCCATTTATTTCAGTGGAATTACTCTAAGCTTATGGTAAAAGGAAAAACAAACTTCCTGGTCTAGTGGCTTGTGGTGTCAATGAGTCAAAGTATCCTAGCCTGAGAAACGATCTGTCATGTGATTGCTGGAAAGAAAAAAGCTCTGATTTTTTTCTGTCCTAGGGCCATGCCCTTGGCAGGACAAAGAAGCCTTATGTAGTGGGAATATATTGCATTTACATCAAGTTTCAATCTCTTTACAATGGCAGGTTAATCTACACTTTCATGTAAGGAAGAATAGTCTGTTCTGAATCACCAATCTATATCACACTAAGAAACATCTAAATTATTATTATTTTTTTTTCCCCCAGAAAATTAGTAACTTAACTTCCTGAAAAAGGTGTTAGTTTGACAGTCCATGATACTGATGTCTTTGTGCTAATCCATGGCACAACCCAGTTTAGGCAGCAGCAGAGAAGGCCTCTCCTGCCAACATGCCTCCACCCTGGCCGGTAGTGGAGGAGAGGTAACTCTGCTTCCCATGCTTCATTTAATCTTGGCTCTGTCTGCTGAGAATGGCAACGGAGTTGCCAGTTGTGGCATGCACATTTATTGCTGGGAACTGAGCCAGAACCACCAATCCATTTTGCATAGACACTGAGCAGCAATGGTAAATACTTCTTGTTCATTACTAACCCAAGCCGGATTTGAACTGAAGGCTTGGAGGTGAAAGAGTCTGTCTCCCATTCCTTAATCCCCTTAACATTTCAGTCTGCCTCATAAAATATTTTAAAAACAAATGTAAACCTTGTATATAAAATGAAAACTGGGAGAGAAAAGAAAATCTAGAGTGAAGTCTGTTTTCTTCTTCAGCAATCCTCTTTGTAGTAGTGGCCCTGGAAAATTGTTCTCTGATTATTCTCTTGAGAGATTACTCTAATTTTTTTACTGCTGTAGATGACTATATGATCAATTGTCATCAGTCAGTGCTTGATGATGGGTCATTACTTACTAGTGCATACTTAGGGGAAAAACACATGCGACTTCCATTAGGAGGCAGAGTGCACCTACATCAAATATGAAGTGTTCAGTAAGTTCTCATTAATAACATTTCAGGACTGCCCTCCTAAAGTTCCTAGCACAGAAGCTGCCTTTACAGTGGAAGAATTGAAACTAAGAAAGATTTGCTGCGTAGAGTCAGGAAAATGAGTTTCACCACAAGTAAAATTTCAATTTTTACCAGTGCATTTCAGGAACCGAAATTATATTCAGAAAGAAAGCTCATTCTGTTCTGTCCCTTGCTTCAGCACCCCCTAGCTTCAGATAGCTTTTGCATTTTAATTCATTTAATTAAGTTTATTTTCAGCCAGAATAATTGTTCCCTTGTTGGTCCATTTCAAAGTTAAAAATGAATGTATAGCACCATAGAAAATGGTGCTTATCATGGACAATGTAGTGATCAGGAAGTCTGGATGTCTTCAAAAATGCAGAGGATGATGTTAGTGAAATTTTTAATTTTATTTTTTAAACATCTTAGCAGAAATTCAAATCAAACAGATGTTCAACTGAATAAACTATTGAGAATTGAAGAATGTAAAACAAGCACAGCCCTATGCTGAATGGCTTCCTGAATAAATTCTTCTAGGATAGCCTCTTCCCAATAAAGGTGAAGATCATTTTTGTCTAAATTGCATGGATTTATGTTTGAGCTTTCAAAATGATATCTGAAAGACCAAAAGGAGTAAGGTTAGAAAGAGGTGAAACTGGACAATGCAATCCCTCTCACTGTAAGTGAAGATCAGGTTCGCAACCATTTGAAGAATATGAACATCCAGAATTCTATGGGACCTGATGAGATGCATCCCAGAGTCTACAGGGCATTGGCTGATGTAGTCACCAAGCCACTCTGGATGAAATTTGAAAAGTCTCAGCAGACAGCTGAAGTCCCTGTGGACTGGAAAAAAGGCAATGTTGCACCCATTTTTAAGAAGACTGAATAAAATGATCTAGGGACCTGTTAGCCTCATCTCAGTACAGGGAAGATCATGGAGCAGATCCTCCTGGAAGCTATGGTAAGTCATGTGGAAGAGAAGGAGGTGGTATGAGACAACCAGCATGGCTTCACTAATGGCAAGTCCTGCCTGATTTAGTCCATGCCTAGTCCAACCTGGTGGACTTCTATGATGGTATAACTGCATCAAAGGAACAAAGGAAGAGCCACTGATGTCATCTGTCTGGACTTCGGTAAGGCCTTTGACAGAGTCCCCTACAACATCCTCCTTAAATTTGAAAGGTATGGATTTGGTGGGTGGACTGTTCAATGGACAAGGAACTATCTGCAAGATGGTGCCCAGAGAACGGCAGTCAATGGGTCAGTGTCTGGGCAGAGACCAGTGACAAGTAGTGTCCCTCAGGGGTCATTAATAGGACTGATGCTCTTTAACATCTTCATCGACATTGGGATTGAGTGCCCTCCTCAGCAAATTTGCAGATGACACCAAACTTGCAGCTGACACATCTGAGGAATGGGATGCCATCCTGAGAGACCTAGACAAGCTTGAGAACTTCATAAGGTTCAATAAAGGCAAGTACAAGGTCTTGCACCTGGGTCATAGCAACCCCCACTATCAATACAGGATGAGAGATGAAGGGATAGAACATATCCTGCCAAAAAGGACTTGGGAGTACTGATGGACGGCAAGCTGCATGTGAGTTTAGCAATGTACCCTTATAGCTGAGAAAGCAAACCATATTCTGGGTCAGATCAAAAGAAGCATGGCTTGCAGGGTAAGAGAGGTGATCCTGCCCCTATACTCTGCAATGGTGAGACCTCACGTGGAGTACTGTGTCCAGATGTGGTGTCCTCAGTACAGAAGTGACATAGACCTGGGGGAGTGCATCCAGAGGAGGGCCACAAAAATAATCCAAGGGATGGAACGCCTCTCCTACAGAACAGGCTGAGAGAGCTGGGGCTGAGAGCTGAAAGCCTGGAAGAGGCTCTGGGGAGACCTGATAGCTGCCTTTCAGTATCTAAAGAGGGCCTATAAGAAAGGAGAGGACAGACTCTTTAGCGGGATGTGTTGTGATAGGACAAGGAGAAATGTTTTCAAACTAAAAGAAGGGAGATTTAGATTGGATAGAAGAAAAATGTTTTTTATTATAAGGGTGGTGAGGCGCTGGAACAAGTTGCCCAGACTGGCGGTGGTGTGTGGTATTGAAGTAGTTATAGCAGGGAGCGATTAGCTGAGCCCTTCAGTTGTCCTCATGTATGCAGACAGGATCAAGCTTCTTTGCAGAGAAGGCTGCTGTTCACAAGCTTTAATCTATCTATCCTTGTTGACATGTTGTTAAGTTGTGACATTCTAAGTCCTCACCCAAAATTCTGTAGGCAGTAGTGCTCTCAGCATGTGAGCTAGCTCATCTAAACTGCATGGAGTATGTTTCCACCTCTAGATTACAGTGGAAGTTATTGCAGTGAATCACAACTCCAAACAGTTTGCTTGGAGCACTTATCAGCTAAGCCTTGGCCTGCTTCCTGATCACAAATTGACCTTGGATGGTTACTCATAATAAACTACAAGACCGGAATGTACTCTCTGGACATGTTTTGGGAAAGGATCTCTTTGGGACAGATCATGGTCTCTACACCTTCCAGCTTAACATACTATGCTCACTCATCTATTTTTCTTAAGCTGTATGGTTATAGGAGAATTTTGTAGAGGATGATTGAGCCACAATCTAATTGAAATGCTTGAAGAGCTCAGTACCTTTATGTTTATTATAAAATGGTAGGTAAAAGCCCTTTGCAAGTTGTTCAGTTTGAAGTTGTTTAAGGCTACGTGGATGACAAATGGGGTTAGCAAGGATTCCTAAGATGGTTGGAGAGCTGACTTTCACTGAAAGTCAATAGGATTGACACTCTTTTCTGTTCTAGTCACTACATTGATTCTTTAAACAGTGAAGTGTGTTCGTAAATTTCACTCTTAGTATTCATGAAAATCTTTAGCTGGTCTGCCTCCACTATTTACTAACATAACCCCCCATTGCCCAGTTATGACAAAAGCAACACTGAAGTGTTACCTATGTGTATGGAGTCACCATCTAGTGGTTGCACCATCTAGTGACTCCAGAACTCCAGTATCAAACCATTGCTCTATTCCCATTGGAAAACAAGATGTTTTCCTTCGGCAATAGCTTAAAATTCAGTTCAGTGCAGATGTTGCTCTCATGAAATGAACTCACCTTAGAGCAATGGTTGCAAAGGCTTTTAGGAGAAAGCTTTGTAATATGGCTCTTGTACTAACAGTTTAGATTTGTAATTCAAGGTGCAAAACTGCCAAAGCACATAAAAAATAATGTGAAGATCTTGTTATAGATATTTTGTTACAGTAAGGATCAAGCCTAGTTATGTGTGTCTGTGTCTGTTTTAAGACTGTCAGAGTCTTTGAGCATCTTTTCTAGTCCTAATAAAATAGCTGAGAATGAAATGAGCATACTTAAATTATAGAATGATTCAGGGCATCATGTTGTTAATAATGTAGAGACATGAGATATAAAAGCTTTTACTCAAGCATACCCTAAAGCAAATTTAAGTAGAGCACACAGCTATGATGCTGATTGTTTTCACAGGTGTTGGCACCATATGAATTAAATGAAGAAAAAAAATGGTGAAACATTTATGACTCATTAGAATTATGTGGTTTTCTATCCTGTCCTAACAACTGAAAAAAGGTGTAATTTACATTTGCAGCCAAATGGCGTGAAGTAACATTATACTTTACCGACATGAAAAGAAGAGACTTCCAGATGACTACTATTCTGAACTTCTTTAGTTTTTAAATCCTGGATTTTCAGTTTTTCATGTGGACTTTTGAGAGCTAAAATTATTGCCTCATATAAAAAAAGAAAAAAAAAAACCACAATAAAAAAAAGGAATATGGTAACTTTGAATCTATCGAACATGTGGTTTCAAGGAGCTAAGTACTGTTCACTACATATAGCACCTTTACAATCGGAGTATTTCTCTTTTTCAACAAAGAATACACTTAATAGATCCAAAGAGAGCCACATCTGTGTTTTTTTAATAAAAAAACTCTGCATCCTCCTTTTCTTCTCTCCTTTTCAGAGTTTTTTTGTTTTGTTTTGTTTTTTTCCTATCCGAATTGTTTTGTTGTAGATTTTAAATATTTACATAAAGGAGGTATCCTGACAGGCTGATCTATAGCAGGAAAGCAACAAATAAACAAACCATGTCTACAGTATTTTAGATTCTGGTTTCCTGAGCTGCTAAGTGTTTATTTTTCCTATTGTTAAAACCTGCATTGAAATACATTCAAAATGGAGTTCACATGGCAGCTTTCATGCGTCTAATGTTTTAGCAAAGCCATAATGCAAGCCTCAGCTTCCCATACGCTGCATACTTGGCTACGAAAGAAAGCAGTTATTTATCAGAGTCTCTGTGCTGTAGATGAGTCTTCAGAAAAAGAACATGTCATACTTTGCAACTGAGACTTCTTTGCAAACACCTAATAAACCAGGAAAAGAAAGTTTTACTGGGCTTCGTGAGCACATTTTTCTCCTCTCACTAGAGCACCAAACCCAGTTTGTAATCCTACATTCATTTATTTCATCCTCCCCTGAAATTTCTCATAGCACAAACTCAGTCAGTTCTGGCTGGCTCATTTGCATCTCATGGCCTGCAGTATCTCTTTAGGAGGTGAACTATTAAAAATACATTAGCCTGGTGTGGATGGTAATGGGCCAAATGCTGCTGGTTTTGAAGGCAATCTGGGAAGCCTCATGCTCTCTCTGTCTTGATAGCTGAGCAAGTAAGTTGTTTGTTTTCACTGCCCTTGGACTTTAAAAGTTTTAGCAGCAGATGTAGGTGAGATGATAGTTCTTCCTAAAATCTGGATTGAGAAAAGCACTTTTCTTCCTTTCCAAGCTTGCACTAATCTTTAATGTTACCCTTATTTCTGTTTTGCCAGAACTATGTCCTGCTAGCATCCAAAAATGTTACATATAACTTTGGCTTGCTTACAGAAGATGATCCAACCACTAACATTTGCCTTCTGTAGCTGAATGCTGAAAGAAAAAATAATCCACATTTGAAATGTGAGACTTTGCTGCTGTCAGTTTCTGGAGCTGATTATTAGGGCTGTGATTTTTATCTACTCACTTGTACAGTAATTAAAAGCAATTCCCTCATCAGTTATCATTCTACGAAGCCAGCTTTTAAGTAATGCTTGATGTATGGTTTATTAACCTAAGCCCACGTTGAGGGAAAGGTGACATAGTTTAAAAAGTAAGAATGAATACATCTGCTCGGAATCAAAGAACTGAATGCAAAATAGATACTTACTGTTAAACCAGCAAAATGACAATGTGAATTTAATTGGCAGAGTTGGAGTAATCGCCTGGCTTGGGCTGGGTATGTACCTTCATTCTGTCTGCTCCCTTTTGTGTCTTTTGTACACGGATTATTTTCTGTGGATTTATCCCATCATGATGGGTAGTTGATTAAAGACTTAAGCAGGAAATCAGGGAATCGATTACTGTAGCATGCGGAAGAGGAAGAGCTGTTCAGCTGCCTGACAATATCGGCTCTGAAACTGGGATGTTAAATGTTACCTGAGGACTGGGCCTGTAGCCACTAATGCTGAAACTGGGGACATCTATAGTGTGGGAAAGAGATGTCGAATAATAGGTAATTAAAGGACATGATGTTTATCTGTGATGATTCTTCTAGGCAGATGCTGGAGTTTTACCATTAGGCTGAAAGTCAGCCAAACTATGAATCTGTCACACTGGACATTTCTTGACCACTGAGAACAGTGTGGAAATGCCCCAGAGCCAAGGTATGGTTAGGATGTTCAGCACTTTTTAATACATTGCATGTGTACAGAACTGGCAAAGTCCTCTAAGGAAATACTGCTGAGAGCGTGATCTTGTGAAAATGCTCAAAGTTGAGAAAAACGGACGTTTTGAGAAGGTGGTGGTGTGTGGAGCAGGCATTACAAGTCTGCAGAGAATCTGAAGCTGATGGTGCTGGAGGAAGGGGACAAACATCCCTGGTGTGAATATGCAGACTGGAGGATTCACTGATGTATGAAGAACAGGGAGATGAGGCTGAAAGTTACCACCAACTTTTCTCTTTCAGATAGAGCAATTTAAAGATGTCCAACAGAACAGCGTGGTGTGTGACAGACAGTAAAGCAATTTGCAACTGATGGCCCTTCAGAGAGTGAGGAGCAAGCACCACAAAAGCTTGTGCCTTCTCCCAGCCCCTCTAGGAAGTGAGTGAAGAACTGCATGGATTTTGTTTTAAGTGGAACTAAATGATAATCCCAGGAGATTTAAGAGCTGAGATCATGCAGTGGATACATATTTCACACCTGGGGATAGAGACATGCCTGAGATGAGCCAGGAAATGTATCTGCAGGCCAGGCAAGAACACCCAGTTGCAGTCATACACGGAACAGTGCAAGCTGTGAAAAGAATATAGTGATTGACAAGAAATGCCTCATGAAATTCCAGTCCAGCTCTGTGAAAAGGTCAGAACAGAGTGGTTCGTTTCTAATGAAAGAAACTTTATGGCCACAGTAGATTACTAATCCAGTTTCTGGAAGATGCACAGGCAAGAACAGTGATCAGAAAACTGAAGGCACAGGCTTTGAGTTATAACATGCTTTACTCCCTGGGACCAAGTGAGAAGGTCCTCATACCCCTTGTTTAGGAATTTGAGTATTTTAGGGCAATTTAAAACTCAAGTCCAAGATTTACGTCCCTGAAAATACGGAGCATAGACAGATGGCATTGGTATTAGAGTCAGCTGAAAAAACTGTGATAGTGTTAGACAGATAAGAAGGGGAGTTGGCTTGGTTATTTTGAACCTCATAAATGCTAAATACTCCCGTGCTTCAGACAGTGACATGTGCTTGGATACAGGTCTTGGAGTCTAGGGACAGCATGTCTGCTGATGTCTGGAGCAAACATTATTGATATCTTTTTTTTTTTTTACAGCTATTAGGAAATGAAGCAACCACCGACAGCCTGAGCCTCACAGGCTACTGTAGATACCATAATAACCCTAAAGTTATTAGGAGAGGTAACAGCACAGAAGTCATTGAGTGCAGGACATGAGATGGGTAGAACAAGCAGGAACAGTGAAACTTAAGGCACTGTGCAGTGACTGGAATCAAATGTAGCAGCAGGCAATTAAAGTCTGTTAGACTAATGCAGCCAAGATAACAAGGATGTGAAGTGTGTGATCAACACAGAAGATCAACACAAGTGATCCTCTGAAAGGCCCTCAATAATAAAGGAAATCAGGGAAATTAAACAGTGTGGGGAGAACTTGTTTGCTTCAGCACTGGTATCCAAAGTTGTTTTTTCCTAGTACAGCGAAGCCTGCCTGGCATCTGTTTGCCACCCTGGTGGAGTGTCAGTCTGCCTTAGGTCCTGCGTCATACCTGCTATTTCCATGCAGATGTCTTGGATACCTTAGGGCCTCTCAAATGGCACTGGGCATCGAGCGTGGGCAGAGGAATCCTATCCTTTGCTTCTGTAACATTGCTCTTGAAGGGCCGCAACAGCTTGGTAATGGCTGCAGCCAAGAGCGGCAGCAGTGAGCAAGTTGGAGAAATACTGAAATGGGTAAGTCTGTGTAATAATTATCTTCAGCTTGGGCTTTTTAAGGCCAGCTGTGGGCCCAGCCCTGCAGCTTCCTGCTTTGGCCAAGAATGAATTGCTTGTGGGGAGCTGTAATTCCCAGAGCAGATGGGAGCTGTCAGGTTCACAGTCGGAGATGATGGAAAGGGATACAATGTGTAACAGCTCCCTCTGGGCAGGAGAGATTGGGGGGAGACAGGTGGGTCTCTCCAGCCCAGGAGAGGATATCACAGATAAAGATGCTTTAGGAAGATGCTTTAACAGGCAATCAGGTGTCTATGTAAAATACCCAGAGGAGAAAGTAATTAAAAGAACTGTATTTGATTCAAAAAAAAAAAAAAAAAAAAAAAAAAAAGACTTGAAGAAGACTGAGTCTGAGAATGAACTTAATCACCAGGGTGCCCTTGAAGTTTATCAGACCACCTAGAGGTGCAATATCCTAGACAAGTAAGAAGTTCTGAGAAATACCCTTCATCTAATCTTTTTTTTATTATTTTTCCCTACATTAGAAAGATTGAAGTGTTTTGGTTTGGTTGGAAAACTGAACTAGTTTGCCAGAGGGAAAGTGGAGGAAACTAGAACATTTTCCCAAAGAGAAGGTAAGGCCCCACCACACCTTGCAACATCAAATCTTTAATCATGTACCTGCCTGTATAACAGCAGCAGTATTCAGTGTTTCTGTAACATTATTCATGCAAGAATTTCATGCACTTCATAAGCACTAATTAATCAAACCTCACAAACACTCAGCAAGCAGCAACTTTGCCCACCAATGAAGTGTAATCACTTCTAAAATGGAACACGATGGCAGTTTGATATCACATAACATGATGCAACAGGTCAAGGCAAGTAGAGCAGGAGCAACTGAGGGCACCTGGGAAGTACCCATTCTTAAAAAGTTTTGCAGATACAGTGCCTCTGTTACCTTAGATATACTTTGTTGGAGCTATTAGGTAGAACTTTTCTTGTGAAAAAGCACTTTTCGTGTTACACCCACAAGAACAATTTGAAATATTTTTTTTAAAAATTCTTAGTGGAGTTCCTAATGCTAAAGGCAAATATCTGCACTTTGCAGGGACAATCCATCAGAATGTTTTCACTGTAGGTCATTGTAGGCCCTGGTGTTTCCACCTCACTAGTCAGTGGCACCTGCAGTACTAGACATCATGAAATAAAATATTCTTGTGTGGCTCTTGACCTCCAAGCTCTCCCAGCTGAGGTTCCTTGGACAAAGATGAAAGCTTTGTCAGCTGTTGCAGGCACTAGCTTCAGTTCTGCTAAATTTTGAGAGACCTACTGGCCCTGTTGCTTTTAGTACTTTATCTCCTGAATGTGTTTCATAATACTGTGATCCCCAGCCACAAACCCTGGTCCACTGCAGATGTCATAAGGTCTAAATTAAGGACTTCTTTAGGCTCAGTTAAAGCCATCAAGCATTCCAGTTGACTCCAATGAGAGAAAGACTAGGCCAACCTACTTTCTTTATAATTCCACCAATCTAATCTTGAGGGGTGGATTCAGATGTGTATCTGTTGCTAACACGCTGAGCACATATATTCCCAATTAAACATATTCTGATCAGCCTTGAGCTTTCCCTGTCTATAGGTAAAATACCCCTGTAATTCAGGTCTCCTGTCCCATCACTCAGTATCTCCTTCGGAAGTAAATGGGACATGATTTTATTTGTTGACGTCTCACAATAAAACTTTACTCTCCTTGTGTAAAACAATGTGCAAACCATTAAGTAGAATAATGAAATGCTGGAAGTTAAAACAATAAGCTTGGATGATTTAAACCTTGCTACATTTTAAAAGTGCAATATGTTTGCAAGAATGAATTGGTCTTTGGGGCTGAATAAATAGTACAGTTATCCAACCCCCTTTGGAAAGAGCTAGTAATACCTAGGAACATAATTTAAACCAGTGTTTTAATTAGTTGGTCATTTCACATTACTAGAGTTTTGGTCTTGTTTTTTGACTTTATAAATGATCCATATAGTCATCTTCTAATTATACATGATATGTTTAAAAAAAAAATGCAAGAAACTGGATGAGAATCTTTCTTTTTTTGCAGAACAGTTAAGAGTAAATTATTTAGATGGATTATGTGGTACATTGTCCATTAATAAGTTTTTGCAAACTTATTTAAAACCTAAGAAGTTCCTTAAACCACATCTTCAGGATATCATAATTCTCCCTGACTTCACTCCCTGGACAGGAAAGAAACGCTGTATTTTAAGTTCAAAATTCATTTCACTGTACATCTAATTGATAAATATTGGGCATTACTGTGAAAGCAAAAAGGTGCTTTGTTCCTGCTTATGGTAGAAACTGTAGAAGTAAAAACTCTATAATAGCAATTCAAATTCTTGCAAGACTCAGAAGCTAGGAGGACTAGAGCTTTCCTTGGGAATTTTCTTGTCTGTAGCTTAGGGTTTGAAAATTGTCCTGACTTTCACGCTGGGCTAACCTCATAACAGGCCAATATTGAGACGGAAATCTGAGCTGTCTTAAGGCTGCTCTTAGTTGTCACTACCTTCATAAAGTCCCCAAAAAATCATTTCCATTTCTGGGGATCTGGGCGAATTGTTCCCAACATCAGTTTTCTTAGAAGTTTGTGGGTAGTGGTTTAGTAAGCAATATGTTGTAAAGGAAGACATTCTGAAGTTGCAACATACTTTTTGTTTTTTGGTTTGTTTTTGCTATTTTTTTTCCAAATCCAGCATTCTCCTCACAGAGCATGAAGGTACAGTTACTAGGTTAAAATGACTTTTTGCCCATTTCATTCTAGCTGATTACAGTAAAGTAGTCACAGTAGGAGGCCAGTATCTGGACCTGAATTTGAGCTGCATGCAATAGAGAGGATTCCTTAGTTTGATATTAATTAATATCATAATTAGTATCAGCATATCTTCAAATACAACTGCTGAGTGAAATTCTAGAAATTCACTTCTAGGAATGTTCTAGACTGAATTATGATAGCATATTGTGAAATTTTGGCTAAAGTTGCTGTTGTGTGAGAGGCTTTCTGAATGCATAGATTTTGGCTCTCTAATGAGCCTCTTTTCACCAACCTAAAAATTAAGAAAGTACTTTTTCATATACGGAATTATTCTTTATTCTCCTAGCTCCACAACTTCAATCAAAATCAACACTAATCATAGATTTGCTGTAATGATAATAATAAAAGCTACAAACCTATTGTCTTTATTCACACACATACACTAAACATTAGAAGTTGGGGGTGAAGATTGAAAAATACAATCTTACATGTTGAGGAAGTGTCAGACCTGCTGTCTCCCCTTGAAGTCACCTATGTGAGGCTTTTTGACAAAATGGAAGCATCAATGAACTACTCTTGATTAAATGCTTGGCAGGTTGACACTATCCTCATGAACAGGAAGACTGGGGTTGAAAGAAAATTTTAATACAAACAGAATTTCATTAATACCACAGTTTGCTGCAATGGCGGTCTTTTTTTCCCCCACTGTTATTTTTGCTTAGATGGTGTCATTACCTTTTAAAGGGGAAAGACGCTATGGTTAAGCTTTGTCTCAGAAAAAAATGTCATACTAACAGGGGGGGAGCTTTCAAGTAAAATCGAAAAACAAGCATGGAACTGTTCTGATTCTTCAAGCACAAACTAAACTAGTTTTAATAGGATGGTTCCTTTAAATGCAGACTCTATTTATTGAGCCAATATTTATTTTGCAGAGAGAGTACTGAAATTCATTAAACAGTATAAAATAATCAATATAAACAGTATTGGAATGGTCTTACATCTCCCCAGATCCAAAAATACAGCCTCACTTCACTTTATGTACCTTCTGAGAGCTCTTTTTTCTAATGTGGTAACTGTTAGACTCTATCTGCTCTGCTCAATGTTAGGGCTGTCATGATGAAAGCGCATAAACAATATAAATAATAGTTGTTGGCACATGAAAGGAACTTGGAGTGGATTGTTCTTTTGGAATCTAACTGTCAGGGCTTTTGTTTGACTTTCTGGGATTTTTTTTTTCTATTTTTCATGTTCAGTCCAAAAATTCTTATAATCTTAAATTGATTATTTGAAAAGCCATCATCTTTTAATATTTACATTGGAATTGAATATTTATAGCCTGATGCCAGGCAATTCTTATACAATTTAGTAAATATTTATTAAATCAGACTTGTTTTTTAAGACTTACAGTTTTGTAACTACTCTCTAGTGCTAATACTCTTTGAAGCAGGATGTCAGCCTGCACAAGTCAGTTTCTATGTTGTCTTTCCATTCCTCGTTTGCAGTGATCCTTTTGGACTTCTTTTCACTGATAAATAGTTAAATAGTCTCATTCAGATCCTTGAAATTATCAGATTATATAACCTCCCATTCCATTCCTCCTACCCATCACCTCTGAAATGTAATATTTGCTTGTGGATTTTTAGCTTCTCATTTGCGATTTGCCTTTAAAACGTTAGTTGAACCCACAGCATCTCTCCTTGTGATGCATTTTTAACTCTTCATTTGCAAGCAAGTAAATTGACTCACTGTGAGTTTATAGTAAATATTTTCCTGATACCATTTAATTGTGAATGTTTAATGCACAGCTTGAGATGTTTACCACCTTATTGCAGACTCATTCTAACTCTTTTTTGAAGAGAATAAGTGCTGAAGTACTGACTCATGTACATCTTCTCAGTTTGGAAATCTAAAACTGAGCCATCTAAATCAATGAACATGATACAATGCTATAAACAGCTTACCCAGTCACCAGCAGAGTCAGTAATAGAGCTTGGGCATCTGCTTCACATTTTCTTGTTCTCCTGTTATGCCATTCCTCCCTCCTTAAAGCACCAGTGACAAATAAAGTACAAGTAGATATTTGAGGGGCATGGGGAAGAGAATGTAGAAAACAAGGCAATTCAGAGGGTTTTATCCTTTCTATCCAAGTCAATGGCAGGTGTTCTACAACCTATTACAGCCCTGATAGTGCATTATGTTGCCTCATTCCAGCTCACTTGCTTTCAGACTGGATGACTAAATGTCAGTTCACATAGCAGATATCCAGTCCAAACGATCTGCAGTTGGATGGCAGCAGGTGAACAGAGGAGTGACCTGTACAGGAGCTTACCCTACCACTCCATATATCGAGGGCTGCAGATATTCCAGATCTTGGTAATGGAAAGAAGCAGATGTAAGCTACGAAATATTTTCCTGTGATTTTACAGCTCTTTCATGATTGATTATGAGTCCATACATGATGGAGAAGAAAGCTTTTCAGAATAAATAAGAACAGTTCTGATTATCCATCTTCCCACTTATTGACACAAATGGGCAATAGACAACGTGCTATAAGCAAAAAACGTTTCACTGCATTAGGAGCCATTTCTTTGCTAAAACACCCATGAAATCAGTCTCTTGACATATTCCCCAGCAAGTTAATCTGATTGTGATTGGCTCTGAGTGAAATGGAAATGAGAAAATTCCAATAAGCATGTGAACATACAAACTGATTTTCAACCCATTTTAAACACAGGTTGGCTGAAGACATTACTTGTATAGACGAGTAAGTGAAAGGATGAAGTGCATCTGAATGTAAAAGCCAAAATCAATTTGATTTTAAATGATTTTCAACTGATTTTAAAAAGCAATGGTGTGGAACTTATGTGTAAGGTTAACAGGCTTCAATTTTATTCCCTTCAGACTAAAGCAAGCTTATTTTTTCTCCTTTATTCAATTTGTTATTTTTTTATTCCACCACTGTTTTCAAGAGCCTGTATAGCACTTTACCAGTTTTAGTCAAAATTATTGGACCAACAATGTGAAGTATTTTTATACACAGAACTGAACACCAGATGGGACTCCATGAATATTATATTATTCATGGCCACTGAGTTAGAGACGCCCTAAAACCAAAATATCTAGTTTGCTGTGGTAGTGCCTCAGTGACAACCTTTTTTCTAGCTGCAGGTTTCCTTTGAAAAACCCAGTAGACTGATCAAAATCTGTGAAAATAGCAGGAGTTCTTCCTGCTGATCTCCAAAGCCTGCTGGCCAGGTTGTGGTTGCTATTTACTGAGCAAAATCATTTTGTGATACAGGTTCCATAATGAGTCTGAAGAAATCTGGATTCACTTTTTGTCCTTATTTTCCCTAGTCTTGGCAATCTTGGGTAAAACACTTATTTCCTAAATTACAAAGTGAGATACGTAGATAGATAAATACTTTTGTTGGTGTTTTTTTTTTTACCTGTCAACTCATACATTACTGTTTTTGGCTAGATTTCTTTTTATTACATGTGGATGCAGCAGCAGCCTCTGCTGTCCTATTTGAGAAGCAAGTTGTGCTTTCTACAGGACATGGAATATTGTAGTGCTAACTAACCTGGAATTCCAGAAATATTTTAATCAGTGATGATGGAATGCAAGATGTTACATTTCTTCAGACTGGATGGACAGGCACTGACCAGTAAATTCAAATTGTTCTATGGTGTGCTGGAAGGTGTTTCTCAATGTGGGTATGATAATGACCCTGAATTGCAGTCAGACAGGCTTGAATTCTGTGGAAGTTTAAATTCCACAACAGAGCTGCCCAGGATTTAAAGGAAATTTAAATTAGAGCAGCACAGAGCTTGCTGAAATCTTTGCACAAATATCTGTGATTAAGGATGGTGACAAATGTGTCTCTGCTATTAATTTTAGAATCCCAAATCATAAAGGATTCAAAAACCATAATCCATTTGTCTGGCAGTATTTTAAATGAGGGGTAAACAAGCTAATTTCTGAGCTCCTTTACATCACTGTAAATTGAAGTAAATTTTCTGTAGAAATTAGACTGTATAAATGCCATTTGTATCCTCACTCTGCATTCCAGTCCTTATGGCTTCCCACCACGATTGTATTTATAAAATGGGTTTGTTGCTGATGTTTTCACACTGTGTAATTAAATAGCAGCTTCCTTACTTAATGTAAGAACTCTGAGTCAATTCCCAATATTTGATACAACCCTCATAAAGCATAATTATAAGCCAAATACATAAAAAGAGTTTAAGGATAAGGCCTTCAAAAAGAAGACACATTTAAATGTTGTGCTTATTTCCACATTTATGTGTTATTTTAGTGGAAGTGCTGAAGTTCTCAGTACTTTGAACTGGCCTAGGTACTTGAGGGTCTAAAATCTCAGTTGATGCATTTATCCCTTCACTTCCATTTAAACTTTTTTTTTTTTTTTTTTTTTTTTTTTTTTTTTTTTGTGCCATCTGCAAATTTACTTTCCGTGTCTCTATTAGTGTTGCTTTGAACTACTCATTATTTTTCAAAGCTTCTGTCTGTGCAACAGTAAAAACTTACTGATACAAATAGGCAACATGAACTGTGGAACTCATTGCCACAGGATGCCACAAAAGCCAAGATATAATTAGATTTTAAAAGCAATTATCAAGACTTTTGAAGGGTAAGCGTGTCCTTGTAACTGCAAAACAGAAACCTTACAATTCAAAACAAAGGTCTTGATACAGCCTCAGCTCAGGAAGTCTCAAATATCCGAGTTATAGGAAACAAAGCAAAGAAAGGAGCCCTCTGTTTTATATAATATTGAAGCATTGCTTTTGCAGAAGTTTTGGGGTTTGTGTTTTGTATTTCACAGTGAAATTTTGTGGAATGTAGAAAAATCTACAGCAGTGTAATGCTATCACAGTTGTTTTACTAATTTAAACCTACCACATAGACACACTGCGCCATCAAATACAGCTTCTTTCATTTCCAGGAATGTTGATAATATACTCTCTCTGGTATACAAAAGCATTTTGTTTTTTGTTCACATTTTGTACACCAGAGAGTACCCTGCATATCCTGTAAAATAACTGTGGATAGTATAACACATACTAAAAGAAATGGATCTGTTCACTGGGGCAAATGAGGAAGATTTTGAACTTGACTCCCAGTAGTACATGCATGCACCTACATGCAAATGTGAAATAAAGCAAGAATCCCTAACCTGAGGCCTCCAGACTGACTCCCAAAATACCAGAGTTCAGCCCTGGTCAGTATTCATCTTAATAAGGGATTGAAATCCATGGGAAGACCTAACATCCCAGAATTCTACTCATCCATCTTAAGTTGAGAAGCGTGTTGGGACCAGCGATGATTTTTTTCCCCAAGAGCTAATCTTGTTTATAAAGGATGAGAACATTAAACATTTGCTGCTTTTTATTGCAAAGTAGTAACTTTTTCAGCAGGACAGGAGTTGAGTCACTTTCAGAAGGATTGTGCTACCAACATATTTTGCGTGTTGCTATGTGGTATTGTTTCAAGAAAGCAGAGACTACTGTTATCCATTACTTTCTCTTCTCATGGAGATGGTCTGGATGAGCCCAGCAAGTGACCAGCCTCTTAGCATTGTGCACACTACCAGCAGAAATTGTCCTTGCCAACAACTCACCTTGACAGACACAGCTGCGTATTTTTTTTGCGAAGTAGTGCTCATGTTAGAAAGAGTTTAACTCTTCATTCTTTGAAAGCATTGACTGAGACCATGGTTAGATGGTTTTGCAGCATGTTGCATGTTATTTCGAGAAAGGTGGAGAACTCGGTTTATTTTATTAATATCTATGCAAAATTTGTATTATCAGAACCAGTACGTGCTTCATGAACCAAAGACTTCCATTGTTCCAGGTAGCTGTGAGAGGAACTGCTGCATGACAGAGAATGTGAATGATGCGATTAAATTGGTAATTTCTCATACTGGATCTTTGAAAGTAAAAATATCCTCAGCCTTTTCAGGCTGACTGCCCCTTGTCCAAGCCGGGGAACACAACCACTGCAGTTAACTCTACCACTCTACTGATAGAGTGCTTTCTACTAGCAATAGCAGCAATAATACATGAGCTGTCTTTGAGCTCACATAATTTCATGGAGAGGATTGCTTGCACTGTAGGAGGTGAGCACGAGGCTGCCTTCTTGCTTCACCTCTGAGTGCCACTTTCCAGTAGGCGAGCACCTGTGGAGGCCAACATCAGCTGCAAGTTCCTGGGCAGCCAGCAGCGGTGAGTTCAGGGGCTCTGAGAGGTGGGGGGCAGGGAAAGTTTGGGTGCATAAATAAGCTGAAAAAATCCTCACTGTCAAATGAAATGTTCCTCTGCTTTATCACCATTATTTTTAGTGAGATTTTGCATTATGGTACCTTGAGTTTTAAATTAAATGTCAAATATAATTTGGCACTACAAAGAATGAATTATGTGACTGCCCTCAGAGAAAATCAGAAGGCTTAGCTCTGTGAGTTAAATTGGTATCTGCCTTATACTGAGCTGATGTGGGCTAATTGATTGGGATCTGACAGGGTACCATATTGCGAATTCAGCACAATCTCTCCCATTAAAAAAGAATAGATCTAAGGTACCGTTAGGGAAAAGCAAAAAATCTTCTGAGAAACAGAACGAGAGAGGAAAAGAGTATCTTCAAGGACTGTCTTTTGCACTGATGGTTTAGATTCCCCGGAAGCCCACATTTCTTAAGGGCACAGTACAGACGATAATGTGCCCCAGGTCACTTTGAAAACAGATTTGCATTCAGGTTTCAGATTCTCCTGGCCTACTTTTAAAGAAGAGCAAAATATTTTCTCAGATAGCTGACTAAATCTGTCTCCATGAGAACTCAAATGACAAAGTGCCACTTTAGATCATTAAAGGAGGGTAATATATTTTAATCAGCAATTATATGAGGAAGGACAAACCGAATGCTATAGCAAGCGGGTCATTTTATAAATTCAGTACTTGTGGCCCTCTCCCTTTCAGAACACATGATGCTATTTCTTGGAAACATTAGTCTTAAAAAACTATTGTCAAGTAAATAAGCCTTGTGTTTCTCACAGCCTTCATGTCTGTGTAGTCTGGGTTTAATTTTCTGTTAAGTACAGGCAGTGTTGGGGGGGAGGATTAAGTTTGAAGTTCTAATGTAGTCAGGCTGGAATCTGTCACTCAGCTTATTGCATGTTGATGACTCAGTGCAGTTTCAGCTGTAAGCAGACCATGATTTATGGACACCAAGTGAACTCCTGCGGCAAAAACCAGCCATGAGATCAGAGCAGCAATAGGGCCCTTTTTTGGCAGGAGACAGCGCCTGCATTTTTCTCATTCATGCCAAACTGCTTTGCACGGCAATTAGCTCTGTCCTCATTTAGTCTCCAGTCCCAAAGGGTAATGAAAGTCATATATCATCTTCAAGGCTGCTAATTATCCAGCTCAGTTACAGGTAGGCTTTGTAACTGTGAGAAGGGCCTGTCTGCTTGATATTTATTGCTCTTCCAATAAGCAAGCAAAGAAGAAGGGGGGAAAAACTTTCTTGAAAGCTTGCCCATACCCCTTGCCTCAGATCCTTGACATACCTTTTGCAAGTGTGCTAGTCAAAGGGGAAATGTCTTCATCCCACATATCCATTTTTCATGCTGTAACTAAACATTCAGCAAGAACAGAGAGCAAGTGCTTGAAACATGAGAGAACATATATTTGGGGTGAGCTTGTTTCCAGTTGTTTGCTTGTGGAAAGGCAATCCACTGAATACGCCGTCATGAAAACAGGAAGAGCCATAAGAAAGAATGAAAAAATCTGTTCTTGTCTTTTTCTTCTCAGCCCTTCAGTGCACACCAGAGCTACGTGTTTAGAAAGCAGTAGGGTTAAAGATCTGTGATAGTTCTCCTGAAGATGTTTTAGCAGAAGCCTAGAACTCCTGGTCTGAACCCTCTCACTGTTAGTCCTGACATAAAATTGATCTCTCTAGGCAGAATTTGAGACCTGCCTAACCTTCTGTAACAGACAGGCAATTTGAGCAATCTTTTCCTGTTATTAATATAGTGGCTAAACTAATTGTCCAGGTACCTGAGACCCTGTATTGTTGAGAAATGAGCTTCTTCCCAAATTTGGATGTTGTGTACAAAGGCAGCCACCAGCGTAAGCATGTGGAAAGGGGGAGCCGGGGCAGAAGCACTCAGCAAAGCTCAGCAAACAGAGCTTCAGCTGGCACCTGTACCTGGAGGTACTGTGGGCAGGAGGCACGGAGCTGCTACTTGTGTGTGTGCAACAGGAGCAGTATGCGACTGTGCTGGTAGAAGACACGCAGACATGCTGAGCAGAGAGAATGCTGCCGGGCGCACAGCTTTCAGGTTGGGAGCTGCAGTGCAGCGTGGTGGGAGTTCTTCCATCCTCACAGCTTTGAACTGCAGTGTGGCATTGGGAGGGGCTCGGTGCAGCTCTAGTGCCTCTAGGCATCTGCTGGGTGCATCCAGGCCTCATCTTCACTTCTATCAGCACTCAGAGGGCGGGGGTGGGAAAGAAGGGGAAGAAGTTCCTTATTCTTACGATTTCTTTTCCTGTGTGAAAATGGAGGATCGGTTTTTGTGATCAGATGGGATTTTATTTTTCTTCATGCTGAGAATGGCTGAGTGCCTTGCAGGAACTGCTTTCACAATCTCCTTGGCCTGGAGGAAGCACTAGAAAGCTGGTGGAGATCCAGGTAGTTCAGATACCAAGATTCGGAGTATTGCAAACAAGAAGGAGCTTATCTGTTTTGTATTGGCAAGATCCCTTAGCTGAGTGCAGATTCACACAGGTCCTGGAACTGCCATGTAAACCTTGGGTTATTTGCAACGTCTTTCCTAAATTTCCAAACTTGCTAACTTAAACTTCCTGTAACTACATTTCAAGAGCTCTCACCTCACCCTTCTTGGAAATACATATCCATGCAGCTCCTTACAGTGGTAGGAACTGCCTCTGTATATCCTATTGCAGAGCAGCGCTGGTGCCTGCCTCCCTCTTTTCTGCAGGATCAAGAGTTCCTTGCTGGAGCTCTGATGGGTAGGGCAGTGAGTTAGATAGAAGTCGCCATCCTGGACCAGAGTGGTGATCTATCTCATCTGATATCTTGGCACTTATAATGAATAGTGCTAACTGCTATAGAGGAAGCTGTCCCTTTTCCTCCTATAATTTAATTCTTTCTTGAAAAAGGGTTTTAATTAGTCTTTTCCCTCAATAATAAGTATTTCGGCTTCTAAAAAAAGTTAGTTTAACACTCTCAATTCTGCAGTTCCATAGATTTTTCTTTTTACATTTCTTAGTGTTTGTCTGCAGTCTTCCCTCTGGAATTAGCAGAATGAGAGATGCAAAGCAGGAACAAACAAATGTTAAAGACTTAATCCAAATCCTGCTGAAGCCACAAGTGTATTGCCTGTTTCAGCATTTGGTTTAGATCTGTCTCCTAAGCCAGCTTTTCATGTAATACTAATTAGCATTACACCAAAATTAAATATTGTTTTGGAAGTAGTATTCTCTGAGAAGATGAGAAAGTAATGAAAAATGAATGTTCAAGCCTTACAGTTCTCTGTCTGCAAAACCTGCTCTTCAAATTTATTTCATTTAATTTTCCCACTTATTGTCCCATTTCTTGAAAAAAAAAACATTTGTCTGACTTATCTGTTGCCTTTTGTACTAACAAGGACTTTATCACTAAGGTAGGTATACCTCAAATACTTACCCATTATCAGTAATGTTATTTGTTGTTGTGCAGCAAATAACATGGAAACAAATTGGCTTTTTGCTTCTTTTTATGGCCAAAAATGGGTGATACCTGAGGGACAGTTTTGTACCAGCCAGTGACTATTTTTCTACACCAGTGAAAGGTGCTGAAAGGGTAAGTGTCTGTACCCTGTCCTTACCCTATCTCAGCAGCAGCTGCACCGTCCAGCTGTGCAAGCAGCTGCACAGGGAGAGGATGTGGCACACAGCTGAAGTGTGGAGCCATGCATGTTGCCACAAAGTGAGGAGGAGAGGCAGGGGAGATGGAGGAAGGGTCGAAAAGATAGGAATCTGTCCATTCCAGTAGCTTTTCACAGTTCATCTAGATGAAGCTGACCATCAAAGAACATCCTTACTGTACATCTGTATTCTTTTGTATAGGCCCCAGTTTGTTAGGTGGCTTCTTCAGCAGTTGAAATTATGTATATAGAAATGCATGCAAGCAATTAGCATTAAAAAAGGCACCTTTTTTTTTTTTTTTTTTTAATCCCATCCAATTGAACAGTTACGTCTTCTGTGCAAACACTGGTGCTGTTTTATGTTCCCAATGAGCCTGACTGATGCAGCTGCAAACAGAAACTGAGTCTATCATTGGCACTGTGTGCTTTTGATCCAGCATACATAGGGATGTTATGAAAAAGTATGCTGAAGGAGTATTTCTAAACAGGTTTCATTAGGAAATAGGTGTGGCTGAGAGGCAACGTCAGCAGAGTCTGAGAAAGATATGAATATCAAAGTCTTAAGTCAAGTTCTACCTCAAAGCCCTCACCTTTGTTGCATGGACGCTATACACGATTCAGCTGTTACCTAATTAATGCAAAAAAAACCCCAACCCAACTCACCAGAAAATACTAAATGTTTTAAAAATCTCTAAATGCCGTCACTCATGAGATAGTTTTACTCTTCCCTTTCAAATAAAGCTGAAAAAGAAGAATATAGGGAAAATTCCATTTGTTGCTGTTGAATTAGGGATCTTCAAAACAATTCAAGGACATGAGTAGGTTAAAGTGTCTCAGGAACGTTGTTCTGCTCGTTCTCTGTGGGAAGCAAGCCTATGTGAGCCACAGCTCATGTTTCCTCCTTGCTCTAAGCCTCTCGGTTCAACAGGTGGACTGCAGGGCTAACCCAAAGAGCTCCCAGAAAATTACTTGATGTTGTGTGAAAATTTGCTCAGGTCTTAAAAGCATTTGAAGTAAAAATTCTGTGTATAAAATGTTCAGGAAGGATACATGTGATAAGGAAAAATCAAGACAGTAAGGGTCTTTTGTGTGAAGTACAAGAAGGGGGAGGACATGATGGAATCGCTTCCTTCTTCTGACCAAGATGATTTTTTTCTTTTTGAACTTATATTTCTGGGCTCCCACTAAGCATATTGTTTCTCTTCCCTTTTGTAACAGAGAATCATTATGAATTTGGCCAGCCTCATCAGGAAAGGCATCAAACGGATCTTGTCTGGTAAGTGTTATTATCATTGTCAGGAATCACCAAACCTTTGGCATACCTATGTGGGGAAGGGGTGAGGAGGAATATTTTATTCAGTTTCTTCTTATATATATTCTGCTCTGTATATTTCTTACAGCGGTCATTTTTCTAATTAATCATCTGCATGTCATTCTGTTTTATGCCAGAGCAAGCAAGGTCAAGGAGATTCACTATGTGCATAGAGCAAAAGCTGCTAAGGTTTGCAGTGTTACTTAGCTCTTTAGGTTGTTTGTTCTTCATTTCATAATGAAGTCTTTAACAGCATCTTGTGCAGATAAACTGTAGCCTCATGAAAGGCAGCGTTGGAACAGAGGGCTGTAGCTAATGATTTGTATTTTCATCTTCCCTCTATATATGTAAGAGGACTTGAAAAAGAAAAAACATAGAACTCAAGCTAAAATTTTTTCAAAAAGTCATTGTAGGTAGCACAAAGGTAGATTGCTGACAGTGCTGCTGACGAAACAGTCATGCCCTTTTGTGGGAAAAGCTAGCTGCTTTGTGAACTTCCATGAGACTCCAAGGAGCAATACACAGTAGCTGGCTAGAATCAGTGAATTAAACAGTGGTTTCTTTCATGCTGATTCCACATTAGTGAGTCTTTAAGTCAGTAATGGAAGGCTTCTCCTCAAAATAATATTGTGCATCTCAGCCAGGCTATGGTATCTGTTGTTTTGATTCTCTTTGTCCAAAAGAAATCAGAGTTACCATCCCTGGGCTCCTCAACTAGAACATACAGAACGTGCTGGTGCCTCTGTGTCTTTCCTGCTTTGGGAATGCTGACAGACTCACGATGGTCAGTAAAGGCCAAACGTGTTTGAGCTGTTTGAGAAAGCTTCCTGAGTATGAAAGACGTAGGTGGTTGTTTAACATGATTACTGTTCTGCTCAGAGTTTTTGAGGCTATTCCTGTCAAGAGTCATACTGATTCTGTAGTTAGTAACACCAAGAAAGTAAGTGTGGCCATATGTAATTCTTACCTAATTAGTGTCTGTAGGATATATTTCTACATGATTAATTAACCTGCTTATTGAGCAAGAAGTGTTTCATTTACTAATACAGTAAACAAATTGCTGACTTACCTGTGTTTAATGAAACGTCAGTTATAGTGTTTGTTTTTAGATTCAAAACTTAATTATTACACTGAGCAAGTATATTCTATCTTGCTTCAAATATCTATGCTCATATTTATACGGCTTTCAGTCTCCAAGCCAAGGCAACTATCCAGTTGTTCTCACTTGAACCAAAACACTATTTTATTTTAACAAGTCCATTACAGCATATGCCTAATGTAGACTATTTCAGTATCTTGTTAAGAAACATAAAAGCAGTGGAACACCTCTAGTTAATTCTTCAAGCAGTGCCATAATATTATATCATACTTTGGCCTGTCTATTAGGATCAGATATTGAAGAATTCACTTGTCCCTGTGTATCTGCAGTAGAGAAATTATCACCTGAGTTGGGGTATGGCTTGCAGTAGGTGATTGTCCAAAAAGACTGATAAACTTAGGAGCTCTTTGTTTCACTTGCACGACTTCTTTGGTGCACTCCTACCCCGATGACTTCTTCTTTTTCTTCTCCAGACAATTCATTTGTGTATGTACTGCAATTGAGACTCTTTGGCAGAGGAATGCAATCAGAGCTTGCCTTCAGCTTTCCATGTGCTTCCCAGAGGCCTCTGTGCCTTGCAGGCAAAATACCTTTTGTGCTTATTGCTGATACAGATATTTTCAGCCTATTTATGAATATATTAACACTGTAAGTACTGAGACACCCAGGCTGGCTCAGCATGAATGGTCTGGAACTAGGAATGGTGAGAAAGACAGCAGATTTATCCACGCTCATTTTGCAGAATACTGCTCAGTCTGAGAAACAGCATGGTTGTGCAAGCACAGCAATACGACCTCTGGATGTGAGCTCTTATTTCTGCACATCATCACATGGTCCAATCAACTATTCAGTCTGCAATCTGGAGCCAGATCCTCAAGTGCTCAGTGAGGTAAATTCTCACTGAAGTCTGGCATAAGGAGAGTGTAATTCTGTTCAAAGACTCCAAATATGCAGTAGCAGTTGTGGATTGTCAAATCCAGCATAGGATTATACCCCACATCATATGCTTCAGCACTTTTATACAGACTATGTCTATGTTAATTTTTAATTAGCTCATTATACAGATAGAAGATCTGCTCATCTTAGGTTTCATGACCACAACTTTGCCTACAGGTCTCTTTATCAGACAGTTGGATGATGCCAGGACCAAACTGGAGATGGAAGTGCTCAGACCCTGCAGCAATGAGACTAATATTAAAAGTCCTGATAGTATCAGACACCACCCTCTATTATATCACAATTTCATTTCCATCTTCATGCTCAACTTTGTTATAATAAAGAGCTTGTAGAGGTTCTTGACTGCTGGAAAACCTAGATGCCAAAGAGAGCTGAAGCTATTCAACTATGTATAATGGTACATAATACCCACAACCTCCTCACAGGTTTTGATGATTGAATGCAAGTTCAGCCCACCCAAAGTGATTCTTAATGAACTGTTGGTCAACAGGTTGCTAAACACAGATATTCTCCATCTTCTGGTTGAAGATTTTGTAGACATACATGTATAATGAGACGTGACAGCACTGGTTGCCTGTAATGGCATTATCTGCTTTGGAAATCCTTTCTCTCCTCTGTTAACAACATGTCTGCTGCTGTGAGATGCACTGCCTACATATGTAACTTGAAGCATGAATAGATAGGGCTGAGGAATTACTAGCTTTACAGACCTGGAATTAAGGTATACACAAAGTGATTTCTTTGGGTTTGTGCAGGACATGTGTGGCACAGTTGAGAACAGACTAACTCACCTAAGATCTTAATCAGAGCCCACCCTTACCCACGTACTACCTGTATGTTAGTAGTCTTTGTAAAATCCTTTCAGTCCCATTGAGAAATTCTCCCTGGAGCTTCCAGTCCTCTCTAGTGTGGAAAACTAGTAACAGCTACAATGAGATTAATTTAGAAGCTTTGTTTTTTCCTTTCTGTTTCCTTCCATCTATCTGAAATATCATCAGAAAATTAATTTCCATGAGATCAGAGTAGATCTGGAAGTTTCATATGCGTCAATAGAACTTTTTAAGAATAGCTGCACCACAGTAGGCTACTTGCTTCAGTCTGATCAGATGGAATAACAGGCTGTCAACTTAGCTTGACACAAACTGTAAACTTGACTCAAAAATTCTTGTGAAAAAGAATTGTGGTTTCTTGTTAAAGGTACAGCAAATCTTTTTGAAGAGATACTCAATCCCAGTGTAATTGCCGTTAAATCCTGCTCTTGGCTTGTGTGCAACCATTCCACAGCCTCAGTGACAGGAGGTAATCCAACTGCAAAGACTCCTTAAGTGATTGTCCAGCCGTTCGCACCTCTGGAATTTCATAATAAATTGAATCAACTGAGCATGGTGGGGAGGTGGAGGCTGGACACTGAACAGATCTGAATGAGTGGTGAAACCAATGACTCATCTCAGTGTCTCATTTCATTTCTATTCAGATTGTTTATCTAGGAAGAAAAGGGTAGGGAATGTGTAAGGATATATGTGTTTATTTAAATCTGTAGTTGGGAGCTAATTCCTAGGTTTTGCTGTGAAGCAGTGGAAGAGACTGATTTTCTATAGGAACATTGTTAATTTATTTATTTTAATGATGTTTCTTGGTTTTTGTTTTATGTGTAACAGAGGAAAACAGTGACTTTTTTGAAGTCATCTGTCTGAAATTCTTCATTGCTATTGATTTCCATTCGACCCTTTCCAGCTTCTCTATGTGTTGACGGCATTCAAGGGCCAAAGCTTTGTGATATATTTGCTGTGGTTTAATCAGTGCTTCACCTCTCCTCTAGTTCCCCATTGTGATGAGCCTGAGGATGAAATAAAGCTGCACTGAAGCATTTCAATATCCTACTTTGCTACAGACTCGCATTAAATTTGCTATTCTCTTTGAAATCAGCAGAAAAACCCTGACTGACATCAACTGAGGATCGGGTTCTGTGTTTCTGACAACATTACTCCTTTTCTGGTATACTGGTCCCTGTGGCCGCTGAAAGTGAAGAGAAGCTTTCTCTGAGGCAGTTTCTCTGAGGTCACGAATGCTAAGAGCTCTGATAATTCACCCTCTCACCAGCCTGGTCTCCCCATCCCCTGCTCTTGTTGACTTGTTCTAGCCTGCTAGTGCCAATGCCACCATGTCAGTGCAAAGCTTGTCTGTGCTGAATTGTCAGTAAGCATAAGAGCAGGCAGATGAAAGTAACTGTTGGGTGTGAATGGGGAGTAAGGAAATATTTTGCTTCCTAAGAATGCAAATGTTCTCTGAATGGATCTGGCTATTCCCTGAATATAGATGTTGCGGAAGATTTTCTGTAAGAGACAGGCCTCCGGTTTAGCATCCTGCCTCCAAAAATAACTTGTGCCTGATCTTTCAAAACCCTCTGTAGCCTACCTTGCCAGTTATATGTTGCTGAGTAGGAGGGTTGAGAGGATTATTTCAGCTGTGGCAATCAGTTTACACCTTGAACCACAAGATCGGATTACTTTTGGTATTTAATTTTGAAATATTTCCCCCAGATGCACTGTACCTTTGCATGTTTCCTGGATGAATTTCATTTATTTCCTGCTCTTATTTCTAAGCTTTCCTAGGTCCTCTGTATTATTTCTCTGTCTTCAGGTATGTTTGCAACACATCCTAATTTCATATAGTCTGCAAATTTAATTATTGTCTCAGCTCTTCATATTACCTGATCAGTGGTTTTAAAATATTACTGAAATATAACAAATGCCTGAGTTTCACTCACAAATTTCCCAAGGAACAGTACCCTCAAAGCATATACTATAGGACTGTTGGGGAAGTGTTATATGTTTAGTTTCTGTGACACTATGGATGTGCGTAAGACCACTTGCGAAAAATGGGTGACATCAATTTATGCTTTCTTTGCTATGAAAAGCTTTCTCAGCAGAGCCATGGTTGTACAACTGAACATCTGAGTTTTTGTGGAAAGCCTCTAGCAAACATGAATTCAAAGCTGTCATAAACATACTTCGTGACACAGGTGAAAAATAAAGACTACAGTAGGAAAAGAAAACTCAGTCTAAACAAGCCTGATATTTCTTTTAATGAGTGGGACTTGTGAAAGAAGTAATAAAGAAAGAAGTACAAGGGCAGTGTTTCACAGTGCTGTAAAATGGTGTTTTGAACTTGATTTATAATAACTGGAAATCAAGGCGCTGAGAAGGAAGAGCGTGGAAAGAGAAAAATATTTGAAATGGCCATTGAAACAAAGGGAGTAAGAAAGATGTGAGACAAAAAAAAAGATACGTTGATACAGCTGAGGCAGCAGATGACTAATGTATGAACTCTGAGAAACAGAATAAAGAAAAGGCTGAATTTTTAAAGTTTTTAGACCCAGTTTTCCAGTCGCATCTAAATAAACATAGTTAAATATTTCAGATGACTTTTCATTAAATGATTTACTATCATGTAAATATCGTACATAAATTCAATTTTTATAAATTTATCCTCAGAGATTAGTAAGAAAATGTTTTGTTGTTTTTTTTCCTGGAAGTTCCTTATGCAACCTGTTACTGCTTCTTGTAAGCTCGTGGTTTGTGAAGATTATTTCATTCTCTCGTTGACTTTGGTGGGGACTCCTAACTGGGCTGACATGTCAGTATGATTTTATTGATCTTTCTTACGCCTCTGATTGCCTAGATCCTTATTATGTATGAAAGAACAGAACGATAGATTTTTCTTACTGTTTGTTGGGTTGTTTTTTGTTTCTTTGTTTGTTCTTACACAATACAAGCTATATCTTGCATTCAGAGAGGAATTTTTGTTATGTGGATTTTAGATTGCTTTTTCCAATAATGCAAAAGCTATATCCCCAGGATCATATTTTTCAATTACTTTTGCTTCATATTTTAGGTACTTTATTGGGCCTAATTATGAACCAGGTGCAGAGCGCTGAGCAAGCATGAAGCTGTACTTAGGAATCAGGTTTATTGGAGGGGGAACAGAAGGGAAAGGAGGTCGGCTTACAGTTCACATGGAAAGTGTGTGTGTTGGAGAAGGACAGAACAGGACCCCATCTGTAAATGAATGGCGTGCCCTCACTAGGCTACAGTCCAGTGAAAAAGAAATGGCTCAATGCAGTTGTCTGGGAACTTCACTTATTAGGCAATTTTAATATAGCTGTAACAAGCTCCCTTTAAGCCAGACCTTGGGTAAGGCCTTAGAAATGCTCAGCTGTGCCATGTGGCTTGTAACAAATATCACAAAGTATTGATTTATTCCATAACCACTCCCTGCCATGTGTTATGTAAATAACAGGGTTTGATAGAGTGTGTGGTTCATCGTGCTGTAATGCATAGGTCCTGGGGAGGTCTCCAGCAAAAGATGAAAGGCCAAGTGCCTCCAGTTGTCCTCAGGATGTGTGCATGACACTGCAGCTGCACGCCCGTTCACCAAGCCCTTCCCTTCTGAGTGCATTTTATGATGATGATTTTAATATTTTATCTTGTTCTGATCTGGGCGGGTGTAATCTTCTAATTACATAACTTTCTATTTTCTCAGGTTGAATTCGTGTTTAACAGCGTTAGTAATTCTCCACTGGAAAAACTAAATTCACAGCGCTTTCATTGCATATGCTCATATCTCTGCAGATTTAACCTACAAAAATACACAGTCTGAAAACACAACTAATTGTACTTCAGCTTGTAGGTTACCGAGCAGCCTCGTTCTGTTTTCCCACAGCCAGGAGAAGGCCTCAAGGCCAAAATGTCACCTCAGATTTCTTTTGATCTCAACTTATATTTTATTAACCCTTTTAACTTCACTTAGGGTATGCAAGGAAACATGTATATTTTCTTTCATATAAAACTAGCATTGTCCTTACATCTTGTGTGCAAATGTATGGACGGTTTTTCATACAAAGGATTATTTAGATGTAATCTATATGCTTTGTGAGTTACAGATAAGAAGGGGTAGGCAGCATTTATACTGCAGTGTTTATGATTTATTCCCCTTTTATTTTCTCTCTTTAACTCCATCCAAAATATTTCTGAGTCTTAGTGAAATATAATACTACAAGCCTTTAAGGGCACTTTTTCATCTCACAATTGCAAAGTGCTTTTCAGGGCTTAATTAAATTTTACAGCACACCTCTCAGGTGAGCATAATTTGAATTCATCCATTCCTGTCTGTGAGGAAACTGAGGCAGGGAGTGGTGATTAACTTGGGGCTATACACCAAATAAAATGTCAAAGTGAGAATTATGGGGTCCAGGAGATCTGATTAGTATCATATAAATCCAGTGTAAATTGGCTCTTAAAGATTTTACCAACAGACAATACAAATGATGGCTTCCTGATCTAACAGAGGAGCCAAATACTTTCTCTAGGTTCTTCCTTTCCACAGCTTTTGTGATAACTGACTGGCTTATGCCTCAGTCTGCTTTTAGGGCTGCTCAGATCTTTGGGTATGCCAGTGTTTGTGCAGTCATTCCACACGATCATAAGAGAGCAAGAAGATGGTTGCATTCTAATGCAGTCTTTTTCTCAGTATGGCATAAGCCATCTGCTCTGCCCACTGACAGTCCTGTTGGGACGGGATCTGAATGCATCCATCAACTCCTAAAGCCATAGTATTCCACAACATAAACTCTGTAATAGTAGCTGCAAAAAACAAGGACTCCTTGCCTAGTTAAGGAGGAAAAGGAGAATGTTTTCATCCTTTTCTTCATTAAGAGGTATTGAAAGCAGTCTGTCCTCTTCTGCAGAAATGTGGGAGAAAGCTCCTGGGAAATCTGAAGGCATGTCTACCCAAGATGCTTTATAGATTCAGTCCCCAGCACCCAGTAACCAAACACAGTTACTGGTGATGCTATAGGAGGCCATAAAGCATGATTCTGGAGTAGGGTGGAAAAGTGGTAAGATACTTGCTGAGCCTTCAGTGATCATGGTTGAAAATCATACCCACTTTTATGACAGCCTGACTGTGACAAGACTGTAGCTCTGCAAGTGTCACATGGATTCTAACTCCCTATTTGTGCTCCTATCTGGAGGAGGGACAGCTGGGAGTGCCGTTGCCTTTGTGCTGGCCACTGTGGTGAGAAAAGATCTCTAGATGCAAGATAGACTCACAATAAGCAAAGCAGTATTTTTAATGAGTTGGGGAACGCAACTTAGGGAAATCAGTGGTGTGAATTAACTTAGGATTCTCTCAGCGAAGAAGCCAGAGTTTGAGTGATGTCCCTCTGTTGCAAGAAACCGGCCTCAGCTCACGCCAAGCAAGCATGACTGCCTTTGGGTTTTGCAGAGCCTAGTCACAGTGTCTGACTCCAGTCCCTCCAGGTAGTCTACACAATGTGTTAACACATAATACTATCGGTGTGCTGTAAGGAAGTCAGTCGGTAGCCACTAGGCAAGTATAACAGGGGCAAAGAGAAATTTTCTTTTATGACACTGTCAAACTGGTCTCTTAAAAAGAACTTGTTTGAAAGTGAAATGTCTCCTCACAGTCCTGCAGAGACTGATCTTCTGCTGCTATTTTTATGAAACTGGCACTGCACTGCTTAACTCTTCATCAGAATAACATAATCAGAGTGCAAATGAGGCCATGTAATTGCTGAACAGTGTTTTCTACTTGCTGTTGATCATCTTTCTAATACCTTTCTTTTCTCCTTCACGTTGACCTAACAGTGAATTCAGCAGCTGTGGCCACGTGCACAGGACACAGTTTGACAGCAGCAGGAGTCAGCTGACAGATTCTGGAATGCATTATTCCAGCACTGTTGTTTGGGTCTGTAGCTGGCTCTCCTATCACTGCATTGAAGGACTAGGTTCTGTCAACTTTTCACCGTCTTTTCCCTATGGTAACACTACAGAGGGACCTTAAAGTATGTGTAGGAAAATCAGCCTTGGGAACAGGCTTTACCTCAGGGTTAGAAACCCAGCTTTTTTTAATTTACAAGTGCTTGGTTGTGTGTAAATCTGTTTTGCTGCCCTAACTTCACATCAAAGCATTTGAGCTGTGCTGTGCTTGAGAACAACAGTGCATATTTGTCATTGCATAAGTAAAGCAGATCTACCTTAGGGAATATGGAGACAAAGACCTGAACATGGCACACCTCAGACAATTTGCTACTAATTTCAGTGACAGAAGGTCTTTTCAGATTATTAGCATTCCTCCAGATTAAACCACTGCAATAAACACCATTTGCAACCTCACTTGTGTCTGAGGCTATTTCACAAGGATGCACACGCTCCTTTGAATCTTCTGTGTGGGGCTCCAAGTAATGACCTGGGAGACTCAAACCCAGAGGGAAGAAGAACAGAAAGTGCCCAGGAGCCTAATTCACCTCATAGAAAACAGACCATGCCTATTGACCCAACCCCATAAAGCCCTAAGCCATCAGGAGAGCATGGCAAGGAGTCGTGTACTGGGATAAATTCTTGCCAATTCCAAGCTGAGCAACAAGCAAGGGGAATTGCCCATGAGTGGAGAGAGAGAGCATCCTCAAGATTAGAATGCATCGCCATACTGCTGTGAGAATTATTCCAGAGGAGTGTTTAGTTTTCAGGAGGATTAGCTGTACCTTTCATTTGTCCTTTTAAGATTATTTTTGCCCCGTAAAAGAATTTAAGAAATGGCAAACCAAGGC
This sequence comes from Centrocercus urophasianus, assembly GCF_019232065.1. Lineage (NCBI taxonomy): Eukaryota > Metazoa > Chordata > Aves > Galliformes > Phasianidae > Centrocercus > Centrocercus urophasianus. Next base: position 20,801,343 of record NW_024884722.1, read on the forward strand.
ACAGGAACATACTAAAAGAAGAAAGCACAAGGTTATGGAAAGAAAAGAGATCCTATCTGTTTTATTGAATGATCCTAGAATACTGTAACAAGGGGATGGTCTCATGCTTAATCATCTCACTCTTACAAGTGAAAAAGATCCTTGACAACAGAATGCACTGATATGAATATGAGTTGGGGAAGGAAAAACCTAAGGAACAAAATAAGCATAAAACGTAAACAGAATTCTACTAAGAGTATTTGTAGTGACAGATGCTTTTGTAGATAGGGCAAAAAAATATATTCCTTTCTCCTAAAGGGAAATAGGTGGAAGTCCATCAAATAAACTTTGTCCTGGCATATTTTATTTTTGCATGGAGGAAAAGGAAAAGATCTTTTTTGATGTAGGTGGTTGGTTTTGTTTTTTGTTTTCTTTTCTTCTGTATTTTTGCCTTCCATACACTTTTTTTTTTCCCTTTCTGCCAAACCAGAAAGAAAAACCTGGGAAGAGTAGCCAGGCAAAAGAAGGGGAAAAAAAAAAGAAAAAAAAAAAAGAAGAGGGGGGTGGGAGGGGTGGGGAAGGAAAAAAAAAAAAGGTTACTCTGAGTATCAGAGAGGGGGCTAATTGTCAAGGTTATATCTCCAAAGATGATTGATGTGAGGCTTGGTTTTTCTGTCAGCCTGTCACAAAGCAGGAATGTTTAATGTTCTCATTATTGGTTACGCTGTTGTGTATATTTCTCTGTCAGCACTGCGGACCCATCTGAACTGCCAAGGCACTTCAAAGCCCTGCAGGTCATTTATCATCCTCCTGACGCTGCGAATGTTCAGCCTCAGCTGAGTGCCAGGGATTTGTTATGACTTGAGAGCCAGCTGACAGACAGGTCTGCTGCAAAAAGGATTCCTTTTTGTCACACTGTGAAAACATCAATGTTCCTATAATGGCCTACAACTGTCAAAGGGGACTGCCACCTGACAGTTGTGTGGTCTCACTAATTTGCAGCCCAGTGACTTGTTTCCTTGAGTTTAGATTCAGTTACGGTGTCACATGCAAACAGGTCACCATCTGTCGTCCTGTGCCAGGGGGCACATGGTAGGGGGTGGAGTGAGAGGAGGGAAGGAGAGATGAGGAAAAGATGAAGTGGCAAACTGGGGGGAGGGAGATGCAAGGGAAAAATAAAAATGGCTATGCAAATGAAAGCCACGTCTTTATTTCAGATTCCCGTTTCCTGAACATTTCTAGCCTAACGCAATGTGAATCTCTGAAAGTTGTGATGAAAATCAAGGCAGGGAAAGAAAAGACCTTGCGAACAGCCAGAGCTAGTGAGAGAGAGGGGGAGAGAGAGAAATATCAGGGCTTTGTTTCCTTTCCCAGGCCATGACATGATTAATCGTTTTCTTCTGATCTAATTTTGGAACATGAAAAACAGCACATTTGTCTTGAAGAAAAATGATGTGCCGTACTGCGCAGATGGAAATTTCGAGCAATGAAAAAGATTAAAGTGAAATTCCACTCCTTAGACCTAATCATGAGTTGTAGATTATTCTGTCGTTCTAACCAGATGGTAGGCTTGATTCCACAACCCCCTTCTTATATTAATGAATACTAGACTGTTATATTTGACTTAGGTAAGTGAAATGTCTATCAAGCCTAATGGACTGCCAGCCAGCATAACACATGTTGTACCACTGAGGGTCCTTGCTGCATTTTTCATGTTTTATACTAATGTAGAACATTTTGTTTCCTACTGTTTTCCATCATTGTCACTGTTTGCTAAATATTTTCACATGTAGGGGGAAAAAAGTAAAAAACTTGTGTCCAGAGCTAATTTCCTCACGTTGGTCGCAGCTATAATTCTACAAGTAAAACAGTCACCCGAAGCAATGCATACAAGAACTCAATAGTAACTTGATTAAGTTCCCAGTCAACAAGACTGCACTAGGCTGTATGTTAACAAACCTAATTATAGGCAGCATGGTGATAAATTGTGCAGGGTGCGTGTAGCACATCTCTGAGGTCATGTCTCGAAAAGAAGTTTTGCCCCAGGGGACAGGGATGGGGTGTCATTTCTAAATAAAGTAAACACAGGTTCACTGATGTTTCCCATTGGGTTACCTTCCGCTTTCTGACAAATGTTATTCTCACAGGGGTGTCCCAGGAGATCCTCACAGGAACATAAGAATGAAGGAATAGAGGAGTGAGAGGCTGGGGGATTCTCATTAACCTTTCCAACTGTGCAGTCCTGTGACTGTCATGGCATTTCTACCACGTCTGGGCTTGCCAGAGTCATGGGTGTGGATAATCATACACTAGGATGGATGCCGCCACTTGTGCTCAGAAACCCTGTTATCATTTTAAGCATTTAGCTGAACAAAGTAATACTTGTCATGTGTGCTGAATGTGAGAGCGGTCTGGGATTTCTTCCCTGAACATAAAGTATGAGGTAAAAATCTCCTTCAAAAAAGTGACAGCTGGGAGGTTGTTGCATCCAGCATGTGTGTGAGTGCTTGCAGCCTGTTCCGTCAGGGAGAGCACCAACAGGTAGAGGAAGCGTATGTGCACAGGCCAAATTTTAGACATTGAAAGAATCAACAGGATGTGTGGATCAAGTTACTCTTTGCCTAGGAAAAAATACGTCCAGAAACTTGAGTAAGCAAGGAAGAGTTGTCCAAATCTGGACTTACTAAATGTTGTAAGTGTGTTGTAAGCTAGTTAGGCTGAAGAAATCCCAACAAAGAAAAGTAAAGCACCAAAATGCATCTCTGAATCAAGTAACTAGGATATTTAAGTTTGAAGAGAATTATCTCTTTGATAATTGAATGAATTTAAAGCTTTACATCATTGCTTTAATGACTTTGTTCTCAATTTATTAAAATTGTTTCTTCGGGTTTAAGTCCTGAACTCCCTAAGGCAGTCCCTCCTCAGTAAAACTACAACTGATGTTGCTGCTGAATAAGGACTTCGAGATTGTGTCATAGAATAAACTCCAAACAGCCCTCCAGTATAAGTACCTCGCAGTTTGGATCCTTGCTCTTGACAATTTTTCCTTATTTTTATAAGCATAAACTGTTTTGGAAGGATAAGATGAGGATGTTCTGAACAGAATGCCTGTTTTTCTTGTGTATATTGCCCATGCTGAAAGCAAACAAATTGGAAGGTTCAAATTAAGATGGCTCAATGCATTTTTATTTATAATTAATGTTATTACAAAAAGTATTTTTTGTATTTGTACTGATTGGATCTGACCAAAAATAGAAGCTGAACTACCAAGGCACTTTTACCACATTTCTGTTATGGTTGGATTTAGACTCCGTTTTAAAAATCCTTAAAGCTGCTCCCAAGGGATTCAGATTTTTCATCAGTGAGAGTTCCTATGAAAAAATAGTTGCATGACAAATTTTTCCAGTTCATTTAGGAATAAACTCCCTCTTTCTCTTTATTTACTTCGAGCAGTGTAGAGAACTGTTGCCCTTTTATATCATCTGTGCAGATTACCAGTCTATGTGGTTCATATCCTCTGGGGAAAACTGGCTTCTTGCAGTGTTGCTTCTCCACTATACAGGGTATGTGGAGCTGAGCTGGCATTGAAGGGAAAATAATTTGTTCCTGACAAGAGCCAGTAGCAGACTATTTCTTCACTGGAAGAAAGTGACAATCAAGCAGGAAATTGTGACTGCAGTTCCTTATTTGAACTGATCCTTCTTAGGAGCTGGTAGACATAACTTAGCCGTTAGCTTGTTTTCCTCAGTCTCACAGTTTTGCTTTCTGTGAAAATGTCAAGGACCTTGAATTCCTGCAGTGTTTAAGTTTAGTTTGGCTTATGGAATTCATGGTCTGCTCTCAGAGTGTCACAACTTTACACTTTTATCATGAAAGTAACATGGGAAAGATAGACTTTGCTCTTTCTCTGGTAGGATTTCCTGAGGATGACTGCTGCATTGAGAGAGGACTTTGACCCAGTGGGGAAGAGGGTCAAACATCTGAAAGGGAGAGCAAACTGCCTTTTGTTGTTGAATCTTTACTATTCCAACTTGTTTCCAAACACAGGGATGGATGGATGACTGCTGTAGCTATCCTCAACCCTCGTAAAGCACTTGTCTTCCTGGAAGAGTGTGTTACAGCCTTTCTGTTCCGTGATGGAACAGCTACTCTGCTGTAACTTTGACCGATGGCAAGTGATGTGACTGGGAAATTAAAGCCTGCTGTCTGCACTCAGTAACATTATCCAGGAGGGCAGGACATTGACCACAGGGAACCTCCACTCAGGTTTGGAAAATGGTGACCTACGGCAGATTTAGCAAGATGTTTATCAGTTTGCACACATCAAAGTGCCACATGAGTGCTCAGAACTGGGGTACTTACGCTCATGTTTCAAATCACTATTCCCAGGTTTTGCATCAGCCTGATGTTTACTTTCTGAAAACAAGAATCTGTAGTTTCCAGCATTTTTAATGAGAAGATTGCCTTACCTATGTGTTGAATTCCCTTTAAAGTCCTAGGCCCTCAGTAGAAGGCTCTTGCAAACTAGCTTCATGCACCCTTCTTGGTTGACTACCTCAACTTGGGGCTCTTTTCTTTGGACACAAAAGCCATTCCTACCTGGGCAAAGTAACTGCCCTTGGTGGGGCTGGGAGCAAGAGAGGAAGGAAGGAGCACAACAGAACCACCTCTTAAATAGTTTTCATGAGAGGGATGACAAGTTTCTTTTTTCAAAATGTTTATTTATATTTTACACATACTCCCAACTTCGCATTCTCCATATGCTTTTCTCGCTTTTGTACCTCATAACTTTCATCAGTTTGTGTCTTTCCTCTCAGATGTGCTCAAGGCGCAGCAAGAGTTGATACAATCTAATACAAACTTCCCTGTTTGCTATATCATAAACTGTAGTGCCTGGTGTGTTCATTCCCCTCCTGTCATCAAGTGCCAGCTTCAGCAGTGCTTAATACCTCCAGGTTCTTCCTGCTGTCATTTTCACTTCCCCCCAAGGACTAAACATTTAAAAACCAAGAAATCCTGACTGAGATCCTAAGTAACACTTGAACCACGCTGATCTTAGGTAAACAGTTCCCAGAGTGTTACCATTCCTGATGTTGAAAGAGCAGACCAGTGAAAGAAAAGAATGTGCATACAAATGCTCGGTAATCAGGCAGCCAGCTAATTTCTCAATATTGAAAGATTCCTTTAGGAGCCATTAATTTTGTTTACATTTACACTGACACAAAAGCTGAAAAGCCTACCATTTACTCATGAAAAGCTTTTACCTAATTTTTAATAGAAGCTAACAGTTTAAGCCTTCATTTGGTGCAAGTGACAAAAAAAAAAAAAAAAGTAAAACTTAGATATTTTTTGTTGTTGTTCATTTTGTATCTATATTTACATATTTAAACCTCACTTCCTAAGACTGCTTTATTTTTTTTTCAGTTTAACCAGTAGACAAGTAAGAAGAGAAACTACCCCACACCCCCTGAGCAAAACTACTTTTGCCCCAACATGTGCCTGTGTGGGAAGGGATGCCAGATACTGAAGAATATCTAATCTCCTTTAGGCAGGAAGCTAACCAGTGTGAGAGTGGGTGAATATTTTTATTGAAAGGCAAAACACAGGTCTTCAGTAATCGCCACCATCTCTTGCATAAATAGGGCTTCAGACTCTAATTTTCTTCCAAGGTATGGGTTAAGTTGTGTCAGGACCCTGACTGGCCTAAACGACCCTGAAGAGGCTCACTTGGGACCATCACCTTGCCCGCATGTCCAGGAGTCTCATTTCAGCTAAGTCTCAGGAATCCAGCTGGTCTCTAAACCAAGTTACTGGTGTTCCTGTGCCATCTTCTCGCTGTCCTGTCTTGCTGACTGCTTTTTTGGGTGGATTGCAGATCTCACCTTCAAGATAACTTTGCCTTCTGCCCTGTGTCCTAAATGGACCTTGGGCTTGTGTGACATCTTCTACCCTTTCCTCTGGTTAGGGTTCTTGGGTGTATCCTATGCTTGACTACATGTACCCTTGTCTGAGACTTATCAATGGAACCCTCACAACAACCAGTCCAGATCCATTCAGATGATGTAGGGCTGCACATGGGTTACTCTCATTTCCTGGCTTCTTCTTCCTTTGGAGAAGCCTTGCTCTTGCTGCACCCCTGGCAGGGTCCCTTTTTCAGGATTCAACATCACTGAGCACGCTGTGCAGCTGAAGAGCTTCCAGCCAGCCTTTCTTTTGTCAGAATCTGGCCTCTTGCAGCCCCCTTACAAGTTCCCTGCTCAAGAGAAACGGGATCTGCTTGAACTTCTCACTGTTTGTAGTCAGCACTACCACAAGTGCTATACAACTCTGCTCAGGGCTCTTGCAGCAAAGTTGATAATTTCCTCTCAGGCCTGTGAGCGTGGGCTGGCAAGTGACTGGGGATAAGTCCCATGATGATTCTGTTTGTTTTTTGCACCTGTGTAAGCAGTGGCTGCTTCAACATGGAATCTTTTTTTAAAAAAAAATTTTATTTAGGTACAGAACTCATTTCACCTGCTCTGTGGATCTGTGCAGATCAAAATGGCCTCCCTGTCCCCGTTTGTTAGTGGAAGGGCTAGAGTTTCCCTGGTGCACTGCCAAATTTATACAGAACTTGAAATTTCCTTCAGTATGAGACACTGTGTTCTGTAATTCTCAAGGAAAGCCTAATTACTTTGGGGATATATATAAATACCCTGACATATGAGAAAACAGTACTTCTAAATGAAACAGTTAGACATTTAGCTTGTATCTCAGATTCTGTTGTTGTTATTGATTTTCAGAAGCATATATTCATCGTAAAAATATCCAGAATCTCCTAAAGTTTGACAGATGGAGACTTGAAGAAAGGGTTCAGTACTACTAGTATCTAATATAAGCTGACAATAGGAGATGACAGTGGTGAAATATTGGCATTTCGTTAGTCCTGCCTCTTCCTCTTTCTGGGGTGTTGGGTTTGGGAACACCTAATAGCAAATGATTTTACCATGTTGCTAAATTTAATCTCCATATTGATGTCAAATTAATCACAGAATTCTACTTTTAACAAAAATAATAGCCACCGGAAATAGGGAAACCATATATGCCTCTATCCTGTGACATGAACGTTAATAAAAGACTAACTCAGAATGGTGTCAAGGGCAAGGAAAAATAGGTCAGAGCTGTGATTTATATGATCAGCTATTGGATTTAAACACCAACTTCCTGTTAATCTCAATGACAATTATTTAGCTAAGTCCCCGTATCCTTTCAAAAAAAATGCTAGTGTTTTACTACTAATTTTACTAATTTTTTCATGTTCATTCACTGTAACAGATTTTGTAGAATTTTTTTCATAAATGAACAAAACCCAGTCATGTCATGTTGGTGAATGCCAGCAAAAAGTTAGAAGACAACCTGATTAGAATTCCTGTAGTAGAAGTATATTATCAAGCAAAATATGTTTTTTGAAATGCAACACCCCAAAAGAAATACAGTAGGCAGGAAATTCCCATAATGAGAAATCCATGAGCCTAAATATTTGGTGTTTCTGATTTGCTCACTTCCTCAGGTTAATGTTTCTCCAACATGTTTCCAATTCTGTTTTTCAGTTGAATTGGTAGTTGTACTTTCAAAGGTGATGATTTGCAAATGATGATTTCCAGCCTACTGTATTTTGTGTAAGATAAAATGTCCATCAAGATGCCTGTAGGTGACATTAGTAGTGCAATCATTCAAAATGCAGCCTGACAGCATTTCAATCAATTCACTTTTCAACACTAGACATCAAATATACATTGCAAACCCAGCACCTGCTCTACTTGTAGTGTAACATCAAATAAGTTAGCCCCAGGTCCTAAGACAGAGGCTGTCTCTCTTGCACTGCTGGATTAAGAAGTGACTTTGGCAACCATACTGTTGGAGATTAACACTCTACCAAGCCTGGCTCTGAACCTATAATACAATCTAATCCTTTTACTCCTTATATGTTTCTCTCTCAGCACAAACCACAGGAGCTCTGTGTCTAGTAGAGTCAGCCAAAATCCAGATCTTAGCCTCATACTGCAGATTCACATTTGCAGCAAAGGTGTGAGCAGAACGGCAGATTTACATCTCTAAAAATTTGCCCCCAGTCTGAGCTGCTTGGGAACAGCTTCCTCCCTTTTGTGACAGCTGAATTGCAGAACCTTGAGAAGTACCTTGAGAGGCAGATTTTGCAACTGCTGATGCTGCCTGGGTGAAGGTGCCAAGACCTGCCTTTTTAAAACAGTGGGCAAAGCACTAGGATAGCATCCAGTTCCTGTCACACTTGAGGTGAATAGTTCCAGCTCTTGCCAACTCCCTGTGTCTCCATGCTATCCCACAAGTCAGGGTAGCAGTGCCTGGACTACCATAATACCACTGGACTACTACATACCACACAGCAAGACTGTTCAAGGCTTCTTCACATACATAGGAATGCTGCTGCCACGCAAGGGACACTACAGCCTGCCTGAAAGAAGGATACTTCTCAGTAAGACGACGAAATAAAGAATGAGACTTTCTACTTGGAAAGATCTTTATTGTGGGTTTACCAGCGCCCACGTTCCTCCTGCTTTAAAAAGTGGTAGTTTCAAGGACTAAGAGGAAGCCATGGACACTGCTAAGGGTTCAGGGTTGATTTTTTTTGCTTGGAAACTGCTGAGTTCATGGAATCTAGAGCTTGCAGACATATGGCTGAGAAAGACCTCTGATAGTATTTCTGAGCATAACTTCCCTAGAGCCTAGTCCTACAAGTTAAGATCTTAAAAGCTTGAGGCACACAATAGGCTATAACAGATCATTCAAGGATACAAGGCAGGACTTTGGTCCTCCATTTTAGTTTTTGATTTTTCCTTTTTGGAGGATGATTGTCTTGTGATGTTCTGTCCCAGTGAGACAGCTGTGTTCTAAGATCCAGGCTTTATCTGGAGACAAGCCAAGGAGATCAGAGCAAGAGTGCCAATAGGGCGGTTCTTGACTGCCTAACACCAAACACTGACAAAAGAGTAAAAGTGGTTCTAGAAGTTTTTGTATAAGGCTGTGACTAGATACAGAATCACAGAATCACAGAATCACAGAATCACAGAATCACCCGGGTTGGAAGGGACCTCAAGGATCATGTAGTTCCAACCCCCCTGCCTAGCAGGGCCACCAAACACACACATTCAGATCAGGTTGCCCAGGACCACTACAAACAAAAGATATGGAAGCGCCTGAGAAGGCAGATACTGGGTATACTAGGATTTCATGTTCAGAGGAACAGAAAGAACATATCAGCATTCATAAACCTTAGAAGGACAGTGTGAATCCCCCTCCTGTTTGCTTTAAGGCTTTAGCGATGATGATGTAAGTCAGGAGGATTAGCAGCTGGGAGATGAAACAGGTGAAAGTACCAGCCAGGAAGTGTGAACTGGTCATAATCATGGTGAAACCAAGGCAATCCAGTCCACTGTGCAGTACAGGTGTGGTCTGGGCCTTCTGAGGAGACCATAGGAGCAGTGCTTGGGGTGCAGGTGGAGTGGGTTTATAAGGAGAAAACATCAATATGGTCTGTTTACCACATGCCTCACCATCACCTATGCTAGTTCTGTAAAAGATGTGATTTCCCATGACTACAACACCAAGTTCAATTCTGATTCAGTCCCAAGCACTAGGCGGAATGGTGGTAATAACATTAGCACACCTAACCTACAGCCAGAGGTTGCAAGTTCGTGTTTCTTTTATGGGGCGGTCTTCCACACAACATAGTAAGTGGAGCGGGAAACATCTGTTCTTGTCATTAGCCTTGGGCCAATTGATACCTCACCCTGCAGGGGCTACTTGCCATGGCTTTCCCCTTCTCTGTTGAGGGCACTGCCACAGTTATTGTCTCTACTCTTGCAAAGACTCTCCAAAGCATTACTGGGAGTTACACTTCCTGTGTGGCATGATGGAGGTTAATGTAGGCTTCAAACCTTCATGCAAGAATCAAACAGCTGAGCAGAAAAAGCTGACATAAATATTTGCAGTCCTAGCAGAGTTTGTGTGGGAAGAGGAATGCATAGAAGATGATGCAGTAGAAATAATATATGGACAAAGACTTCAAGAAAGGTAGGAAACCGTATGGGGGTGGAGAAGTTATTCAGAGCTGCTTAACTTGGTATTTCAGGGCTAGGGAGAGGCTCTACTCTCTGAGGAGTGACTGAATCTCTTCCTCATAGACATGTTGGGCTCTGGAGAGAGACAGGCTGAATGCCAGTAAACCCCAATTGGGGGGTAAGGTCCCACTTGCCTGCTCAGTCTGCTCTTTGGGATATTAATCTGGTGAGTGCACTGTCAGCAGGCAGACTCGCAGATGGTAAAAGGACTCACAAGCCAGGCCTGAATGCTTGCTGTGGACACAGATGTTCTGTGAAGATTGCTTTGGTATTTATGTGAAACAACTGCTTTTTATTAAGAAGTGTTGAAACTAATATAAATATTTTTAAATGACTTTAGCATATTAAATTGTTGACATAACACAAATACAAATATTTCATAGAAAAGTGAATAAACATAAAGCTACACTACTTTGTAAATGAATTAATTAGTATTTATTATGGGAAATTACAATTAATTATTAAACATTACGATGACTTGCTTGCAGAATGGTATATTATTTTCACTATAATTAATAAATTCAATTATCAACTTTAAGTACTGGTGATTTCCCCTCACATCCCAGGGCACTAATTTTTATAAAGCATCTAAAATACACTAAATGTTTTTGTTCTGGGCAGCTTTGTAGTACAAAATAAGCAATTGAAGTCAACTTAATTTCCCAATTGCTAAGTGGAAAGAAAAGCTCTGGTTGTCCTTTGATCTGTTATGACCTAGCTTGGGACAGGTGGTTTGTATTGTGTAATAAAAATGTATTTCTACAATGTTTTTCTGCATCACAACCAAAAAGCCAAGAAGGCAGGTTTTACCCTGCTACTGTTGTTTATGTTATTTTTGTCATCAAACAAGAGTTTGTATGCTCTAACCCTCTTTTCCTTTCCTGTCCCCTTACACTTACTGTATTAAATTGGTCTAAAAACCAATATTGCCTCACAGTTGTCTATAGGTTATGATGGTCTCACTGTTGCTAATCTGATGCTAACCTGTTCATCCCTACTACTATCTTGTGGACATCCAGTGATGACAACTACTACACAATACCCAGACAATCTGTTCTTGGGTATTTTCATTTGTCAAACAGGTGCATAACCCAAACGTACCTTTTTGGCCTGTTGCCATACATCTTCAGTTCCCCAAGTCTGTACTCTACTTCCCCTCCTTCATTTGCCTCCTGTAGCACCTTTGAGCCCTGGGATCTCTTGGGTTACTGTTTCTGACATATTAGCACCTGATTGCTGTGCTTAAGACACAGAGTTTCTTGTGCAGAGATAAGCATTTTCACTTTTCCTTTGCCAAAATTAACTTTGCATCCAATACATTAGTAGAAATGGGAGTACTGAACCAAACTGTACCTCTAAGCACTTCTTATCGTCTCCTATGGAACCACAGCTGTCCTTAAAGTACCCTGTAGGTACTTGCTGATGGGAGTAACGACATCTGTAAGCTGTTGCTACCATTCCCATGCCCTAACAATCAGCATCCAGTTCATGGCCAAAATAGATGATGGAGCTAAAGAGAACATCTGCATTCATTTGGTGATGACTGTCAGCTGTCACAGGCAGGCCAGTCACAAACTGTGAATACTATGAAGTGGATTAGCAGAGCATTTTTCTTAACACTGAGAAGCCAAAGACATTGTCTACGGATGGTAGGATTGCTTTATGGTTTCTCAAAAAGTGCTTTGTGCCAGAACAAAGCATAGTTATTCTACTTCTACTAGAAGTGGGATTTAAAAATATATGTAACAAAATTTTACACCTTCTTCTTTGAATTCCTGAATAACCTTTGTACTAATGAATGAGTAGGTTGTGCCTGTTGTGAGTAGGTTTAGCTACTTGGGATGGGAAGAGGAGCATTATTAAGAGTTCTTTTTAGATTTTTTTTTTAACTTTTTCAATTAATTTCCTTATTTTCCTTATGGAAAACAACGAGTATTTTGTTGAAGTTGCTGGATGGATATTCCTTTTATCTTCACAAGTCCTGGAGGAAGGAAAGAATCCCAGCAGTGGATTCCCAGCCTTACTTCATCTCCTAGTCTGGTCTATTATGTCTATCTTATGTATTAGAAGCAGCTCTGTTTTATTGCTACCATCTTTTTATGTTGAAATTCTACATCATGAGGAGTGGTTAGCCATTGAGCAGGTATCTATAGCTGGTTGATAGAGATTTGAGAACACTGATCTGATGTTAACAAGTCATATTACCAATAACTGTGCAACTTTAATAATATTACCTAATTATTTTGCATCGAAATATTTTCAAAGTAGTAACTTAATTTTACTATAGGAGGTTATGTGATGAAAAGCCTTAATTCAGCAGAACAGTTATTTTACATTTTACTATTGTCATGCCTTCAATTTTGATGCAGTTACAGTGATGTTCTCCCTCTAGCAGAAAGTGATTAAGATGGAGTCTTTAGCAATAATTAAATACTTATTTTGATATTTTTTTTCCCACATCTTGAACAGTATCTACTTGCTGCAAAGCACTTGAATATGCTCTGCTCAAATGGAAGACAGAAAAATCCTGCTGTCAGACTGGAGCGAAAACTACGAAAACGTAAGTGGTGAATCAAATTTAGAAATGATTTCACTGAAGCTGGATTTCTGCTGTTGTTGCTCACTGCAGTAGTGTTTGAAAGTCTCACAAGTTGGAAATCTGTCATGCTGTTGAAGTTGTACTGACACTGGACAGAAAGGTAGCTGCTGCATGGAAGTGTGTGTTTAAGCAACCAGGTTGGAGGTTCCATTTGTTTGCTTGCTTTAGTGCTTTCCTTGTTGTTTTTTTTTTTCTTTTCTTCTTTCTTGAGCGGTGATTTAAACTTATGTTGAAAGCACATACTGTATTAATCATCTAGAATACACTAAGATGTTGCTATTTGAGCAACACTGAAGCTATGGAAAACTCTTCCTTTCTGTGCACTATTATGAAGCAAGTTCTCTGTTCTTTGGCCATCTTCCTTCCTGTTCTTAAGCATGTTGAAGAACCATGGTAAATCGAGTGAGGGCTAGCACCATCAACCAACGACTAGAAGAAGTCATATTTAAGAGATGTAGCTTTACCTCCAAAACAGAATGGCAGAATGTGCCTTCTCAAAAGAGCATTAAAAAAAAATAAATTGTGGCTGTTTCACTGCAAAATGCTTAGTTTGTTCATGTAATTGCTCTGTCATATTAGAAGCAAAAATAGAAAACCAGTGTTATTAGTGGTGTTCCAGAAGTGACAGAGCCTGTTGTACTTGTACTGTTCAGCTTCACTAAAATACTTTATTCCCAGGATTCATCTGTTAGACGAGCTCTGAAGGTCATCTGAGTTCTGGGTCCGATAGAAGTTTTTTTATCTGCCTTGAGGCAGAACTGGGTTTTAAACAATCTAAGGCCTTCCTTTCTGCAGTATGGGGCCTTAGTTCCTTGCACAAATACTTGGTGTGGATTATATTTAAGCTCTGTAGCCAGCTAATAAATTATAAAAAGTTTCATTAGTTTTTCATAGCAACATTACTTTAGTCAAGGCCTGTGGGAAAGGGGAATGTGTGAGTGTGTGTCACTACATACATGTATGGTGTGGGAATGTGTACAGATGCTGGTAAAACTTGTGATATGGACTGCTATTGCAATTAATTTTTTATCAATGTATCGATACTAATATAAACAACTCCACAGGATTTTTCCATAATGCATAGAGGAGAGAAAAGCTTGTTTGCAGACATATTTTATGCAGTAAAAAAGTTAAAATTAAACTATTTAGAACTTCAGAAATTGTTTTTTTCTATTTCTTTGACCCTTGCTATTCAGATTCCAAAGGCATTAAAGCTGTGTGCTTTTGTTTATCTCATTACAACTCTAAATACTGTCAAAATAACTGAGCGAATTATTGTATTTAAGTATATACTCAGCACTAATTATTCTGTGCTGTAGTTCAGTGAATTCAGGAAATTATTTTCACTGAACAAATTTCTACTGGTAAAAGGTTTACATTTAATCATGTGATGCTGTATGTCCCAGGGTTAGTTGATGTTTCATTCTCCTAGTAAGTATTTATTTTTTACTGGCTTATCTACTTGTTTCTTCCCCCCTATTAACACAATAAAGATTTTATCTACTCTGTTAGTAACTAGGGTACATCTAGACAGTCGTGAAAGCTTCTGGTCTTTTGTAATTAAAATGGTTTGGGCTTAGTGTCTTGAAAGTAGCTGTAGCAATCCTAAGCATGCGAAGAAGGCATAGAAAATGAAGCACTGGGGTTGTAGGGGGAATTCAATAATCTAATGAATTAAAGAAGAAAGGCAAGGAAAATTAATATTAGTAGTGTCAGTTGTATTACATTACTACATATAGTTCATTTTAGTTGGTAGAACATCTGATACAATCAGGATCACATCTGTGTGTGGAATCACACAGATGTGTGTGATCACAAAACTGCATGTGCTGTGCCCTGAGGAACTTGCACTACAAAGCTGACAGTAAGGAAAGGAAAAGGAGATAATGCTGCTTATGATCTACTCCTCTCTCTTAATTACATATGCATCTGTGAGAGCAGCTTTGAAAAATACTGGAAATTAACAGGGGTTTAAAGGTGCCTACAGACTAGGAAGAAAATGCAACAGCTGTGACTTACACTTGCATAAAAAATTAATACTGTCCTTTATAGAACATTGTATAATACTAAAGGGCCAAACTAAGGCAGAAGGGCAGTTCCATAGCTAGTGTAAGCGAGCACAGCTTGCTGATTTCAGAAAAACTGAGTTGCTTGCTACCAGTTAAGGCCCCACATGCCACTCAAGTATTAGGACAATGTTTTTGATGTGTCCTTTAATTAAGTCTGAGTGCATGAGTTATTATTCAGAGTACAGAAGAAGTTTCAAAAATCGCTTCCCCTGTGAAAGTTCATTGAAACACTTGTCCTAAGAGATCTTAAATTAAGAAACAAGAAGAAGCCACAAAATCGTCCTGAAGAAATTCAGAAGAGGTCAGAGGGAACTGACACACAAGACTGACCATATTCATGACGTTAGAGTCAGTCTCGCTCACTTTTTAGCCCATGCTATGTTTCCACCTGCTGCATTTTATGCCTATAAATTCCTTCAAACCAACTAAGTTTAAACCAAATACAATGGCAAGCAGTATTTCAGCCTTGTAGAGCTGGGGATACTTGCTCTACTTATTAATTTTGTGCTTTAGGTTACTTCATACAGATGGTGAGATAGAGCAAAAAGATTTATGTTTAGATTTATTGGGGGATCTATTTTTTTCCCTCCTGGCTGACATCAATAGGGCTGTGTGTTGCATTCACTCTAACCCAAAGCATGTCCTGAGAAAGTATGGAGAGAGCCCCAATTGCAGCCCTTCATTCTGACAGGTCACAACTGTATTGTTCCTGAACAATAAAGGTTTTATAAACAAAGTCTGACTAGAAAGACGGTGAATTGTTGTACTAAAAAAGAGCTTTGCTGAAAGCAAAACAAGGCAAGAGAAACAGTGTACAGCCTAGAAAATGCTTATGAACATAAAGTTAAATACCAGGTCTAAAGTAAGACATTGATCAATTGATGTCAGAGGAACTGTGCCGCTTTACAGCAGTGCTGAATTTGTACTATTAGTGTTTATACCACATAGTGTATAAGCTTTATAGTTAAAGCGAAAATAAACCTATAGACACAGAAGGAACTTAAAAACCTGATTACTGCTGACATCAAAGGGATTGCTCAAATGCTTCAAGATAGGCATATAGTTAGGCTTCTTGTTGGGGACTTGACAGAGGCTGTGAATGATGTCCTTCTGCTTGCATTGCCTATCATAGTCATCTCATGTTTCCTTAAGTTACTATTTCCAATGACCATCTGTTGCCATTCATCATAAATTTAGCACCGTTCCTGGAAACTTCCCCTGGCAAGGCTCGCTTCAGATATTTGAGTATTAATCTGTATAGAAATGTTTTAACAAATACTGGAACTTGCTCTTTTGAAGTGTGGCCATCTTTTCCCACAGTATTTGGTGAAATGGACGCCCAGGTGCTCTGTGGGTTTAAAGGAGCATGAGTGAGTAATTTGTGCCACTGCTGACTAAGGGACACAAAGGAATGGCTTTCTGGGAAATGCAGAGCATGACAGGAAGCCTCTTAAATTGTGATAGCTGACACTTTGGAGTTGTTCAGACATGTATATGTAATAGAAATTAAAAACAATGCCACCAAAGTAATCCTGCTAGTTTATCCTTTGTACGCTGATTTTTATATGATCTCTTTATCTGTGTAGATACTAATCAGTAGGGGGAAAAGTGTTTCAGTTCATCCATTCCCTCTTCAGACGTGTTCTGCAAATGTATGTTGTTTTCCTCTCTCTTGCAGCCATAGGTCTCTGAAAAAGAAGACTCACATTTGTGCATTACATTGTTATATGAGCTGCTAAAGTTTTTAGTTTTGGTTGCTGGTGCCCAGAGGACAAGTAATCTGTTATTAAGCTAATCAGCCTTATGCTGTAGTGCATCAGTTTGATAAAATTAGTGTTAAAAATCTGGTGTAAGTATTTTTGCAGCCTTCATGTGCTAGCAGAAGGTAACACTTTTCCATGAGAGGGTCAGTTTAACAAGGAGATTTAATCTGATGCTGGGTGGGGGGTGGTCGAGAAGGAGGGCAGAAGGGAATGAAACTTTTCATGCTCACCTCTGCTTCTGAATAGCTACAGCAAGAAGCTTTTACCAAACAAAATTTTCAGTAAAGCAGGTGGTCGAAAGGCTGTAACAATGGAGAAATTACTACTTTTTCGCTTTTTTGTTGTTAGGTTGTTTTTTTTTGTGTGTGTGTATTTGTTCTTTTTGAAGCATTCTGAAGTGCACCTAAGAAGACTGTGAACAATTACTTAGAAACACTATAATTAATTGCCTCTTATTAACATACAGATAACAGAAGATTAAAAGTACCCACAAGCTATTTTGTTTTGCTTTTAGACTAAACCTGGGATGGAGCTTGAAAAAGAATTGTTAGTGTGTCAAGTCAGTTTTAGACAAAAACTGGGAAACTTGAATAGGTCTGAAAAATAATTATTACACTGTACAGCTCAAGCTTGTAGTTTGGTGAAGCTGAAATCCAGAGTTGCTTGAGATTTGGTTAGATCCTACTGACAGTGTTTGGTGTGTTTCTCAAGAAACGAGATGCTAGAGTTTCTGCATCAGGATTGCTTGGGGTGGGGACTGGTGCCATCCAGGTTTATCAAATTGAATTTTGTATTCTGCAGCCTTAATCGGCCTGAAGCTAATTAGCAGCCTCTACACAATAAGTCCGCAAGTCATTAATCATAGCAGATGAGAGCAGTCAACCCCCATCCTCGACATTTCAAGAAAAGTTTACTTAATTTTTTTTTTGCTTTTTTTTTTTGCGTGTGTGTATGTATGTATTAGGGCTTCAGAAGTCGCAAGACTGCCTTTTGTGGTCAATAGTGTGTGAAGTATAAGCCGTGTCTTGATGTGACAGACAAGGGACCACTGTTCAAGGACCCATTGGACTTTTTTTTTTTTTTTTTTTTTTTTTTTTTTTTTTTTTTTTTTGAATGCTGTTCTCTAACAGAATGAAGTCAAGTGATGACTTTATTTGCTTTGAGTTGAAGCATAGTTCAGCTGGGAATAAAAAAAAAAAGTTTAACAAGTATGATTTTTGTTAAGGGGAAGTTTGAGTTTTTTTTACAAAGCTGCTTAGTTCTTTTTAAAAGTTACAATCCTTTCTTATGCACAGCTAATGAGGAATGAAAGTCCTTTCACATGCCTAATACAGTTTAGTACACTGTGTTTCTTGAAATCTAATACTAACAGCCACAGGCTAAGCACTGGGAAACCATTGCAGAGAAAAAATAAAATTTCTTCAGGCTATTGACCAAACTTCTTCCAAGCAATTTGGAGTAGTACATCTAAGTAACAAGCTTGCTCTCGTAAATAGCAATGTGGATTATACATAATATTTCATTCTATTTTGTCCGTGCATAGATATGTGTTACTCCCACAGTAAAGGGGAAGCACCTCAAGTAGCTGGATGTTCATGGAAACATTTTCTATGAAGGAAATGCTGTTTCTTGTGTCTTTCTTACTCTGTCTTTTTGTGTGTGTGGTGTGTGACTGATATCCATATGCTTGAAGCACATCTATGGCAGGTCCATTGTCCACAGCATGTCCCTACACCAGTGGATAGCATTATTGTTTTAGGCTGAGAAAATTATTAGCTTTACAGCCATTTAGAGCTGCTGGCTGGGAGAGTGAGAAAGTAATTTTATAAGATGCTTACACAGACTCCTTTTATTAATCAATGAATTTTCAGTGTAAGCAGAAGTATTTCTTTTTAGCACAGGTTTAAGATGTCTTGAAGGCATAAGTGTATCTCCCTGGATACATATTGGCCTATATGGACCTTATTACATATTACAGCAACATGCAGAACACCTTAATGGTCTTTTCTACTCAGTCAAAGTCCAAGAGCAACTTGTTCCAGCAAGTACAGTACCAAACTATACCCATCCCTATGCTTGGAGTCACCCACTGCACACAAGTGATTGCTTTTAGCAGGTGTTAGCTAGAGCAGCAGAGCTATGTGGTGAGAGAGCTCTGCACAGCACTACTAGCAGCCTGGACACACAGTGACCTATTGCTCCTCCGTACACAGCTCCAGTTTGCCTATTTCTCCTTTGGAGAGACAACTCATGTTGAAAGCCTGTTTGGCCTGGAGTGAGAGGGAGGGGATTAATTAATTAATTTTCCCTCCTCCTGTAATCAGTCTTTGAGATAAAGATGGTGAAAGTGAAGAAAGAACGATTTTAATTAGGAAGCTAAAACAAATGAAGACAGTGCTCTGTCTCTAGAAGCTCAGCAGGCAGCCATCTATATCTGTAATGTGTATGTATGTTGTATGTGTAGGTCTGCATCACTGATGGATTTTGTCTTTGGATCATTGTTCTAATTAATTAAGAATACTGTCTAAAAGCTGTTTAACATCTTCCACTTATTCGAGGATTTAGGAGAGAGCAGGGATCATGAGATAATCGCTTTGGATCACTGCAGGGTGGAGATTATCCTTATCATAAAAGTATGGTTGAAATGATAATTATAGATATGACTTCAGGGTGAGAAAGCCTGGAGTTTGGTGCCCAAATGGTATGCCTTTGTTCTGGTGCATTTTTTGTTGCTTGAGGAAAGCTGGGAAACAGTGCTAAATACCTTTATGGTGCATCCCCACCTTAAACACACTTATAGTCACTCCTTGCTTTTGAGTTCTTAGTTCTTGGAACGTGCATCCAGCAACCCTCCTGTATGAGCTTTCTGTACTGGCCTGGATGAGGCTGGCAATTAGGCAAAAAGTACTCGTATATCCTTAACAAAAAATCTCCCCATGCAGAAACTTCAGCAAAACATCCTTAGGAGCACTGAAAGTGCCATTACAGTCTCCTGTCTTATAAATGCAATGGCACATATTTTATAAAGTTCCTCCAGTATATCTTTAAACCACAGTACTGGTAATGATCTATTGTATTAACTCATACATTCCAATGAGGAAGTATTTTCTTTCTTTTCCTCTCTTTGCATTATATGGTGGAAAAGTATGACATGCATCCATACAAAAACAACAGCAACAACAACCAAAAACAAACAAAAAAACCCACTTGTAATGAAATGATAGTAAGAGTTTGACTAAGCCCACACAAACAGATAGTTAAGACTAATATTCTGTCATTACCTCAGCTCCTTGCATCTTTTCTTATTTATAACTTGTACAGCCCTTAAGATCACCCTTCTGTCTGGACAATCCTTTACTACCTTGAAACAAAGGAAAATGTTATGCTGTAGCTTCATCTCTGAAATTTCCCTGCTTTGCCAATTTTTCTCAGTGTTACATAAAACAGTTTTTGGTGGCTTATATGTATTAATGGCATTAATTAAACTATCAGCACAGCTGAATGGGAGAAAATGTGTCTTCTGAACTTGTTTCTTGAATAGGAGAAAATGCCTCATTAATCTTAAGCATCAATCCAAGAACACTGTGTTTGTTAGATAGAATAATAAATGACTTTACAGGAAATACACAATAGCAGATGCTGGAATGCATCCATTCATTAGTCACTGTGCATAAATATCCCCTTATTTCCATGAAGAGACATTTAGTGGAGGGCCAGTCTGACAAACATGTGCAAGCTTTCATTCACTCGCTGAGAAAACGAAAGGGAGAAAATGTCATACAAATTTGTCTGCTGAACGCAACGCATCCCATATCTTATCATGTGTGCCTTTTCTGCTCCTTGACTTCCCTTCATCAGATTGAAATGTAGCAAAGAAAAAACTGTTGGACAGGTTTCAGAAGCCTATAAAGCATTCTAGTTATTTCTGCCTCTTGGTTACAAAGTCTGTTTCATTAGTATGTCATCCTGGAGACAATCACCGATTTCACTTGTATTAACAGAACCTCAAAGCCCAGTTCAGTGCCTGGTAAAAGTCAAAAGAAAGCTATTTGCTGAAAAACATTACAGAAAAATAGTGTTGCTTGATTTTGTCTGTTTGCTTAAATCAGCGTTTCTCAGGCCAATAAGAAATGAGCTTGTTTCAGTGAAGGGAAATGTTAAAATAAATAAAATGTTGTTCCCCACCCTCCCATTCCTGTTTTCTGACAACTTTTGTAAACTTGCATTTATTCTCTGGTGTAATGTGACAAAGCCAGTGAAATACCTCTGGCAAATAGGTACAATCTACAATTGTTTTAAAAAGGTAAAACCATATAATAATTGTGCAGAGGGAAAAGCAAGACAATTTGTCAGAAGTCCTGTTTTTCTCTGTTGATTCAACATACAAGAATGTTAGATCTGTTACAGAGGTGCCTAAATAATTTGTAAGCCCCCTTGTTTTGCAATCCATGCCTTAATGAAACTTGACAAAAGTTGTGTTTCAGCATAATAGGTCTTAGAAAATGTTTACTGAGTGTTTGTATGTCCTTTTGTGTTGGAAGTCTATCTGGTTTCTGTAGCTAAATTGACCAGAAAGACAAGGAAACCTTGATTTATGAAACAAATTCTTAAGCTGGCTATTACAGTGTGTACCAAAGGTATCTGTGTGCTGTAATGGCACCCATCCCACTTGAGAACACAAACAACTTCCATCTAAGCATGCAGGTGCCTTTTGTCCCTGTGCTCTTGCTGGTGTTGTGTTTCAACCTACAGTGCTAAGCAGGGTGCCTGGCTTTTAGCCTGCATAGGCTCAGCCACGTAATATAAGGGAGCACGAAGTTTAATTTCCTATAGTTGAACTTATTGAGTGAGAGTGCACTGGAAAAACTGTTAAGTGGCCTCACCAGTCACAGGGATGTCAGGAGGTATGTGGGGACTTGGCGTATGATTTGGTGACTCTTCTCATCTGAATGGAGAGCTTGTCAACTTTTTGTGGTATTATCAAAACAAGAATGGAGGGTAAAAAAATCAAGCTGAGTACTTTGGTAACTTGGTAGACAGCACTTTTCTGCTGGCCTAAAGCTGCAGTCCTACTTGCATGAACAAGCATTAGTTTGCTTACAGGATTAGAGCAATAGGTCAGCAGTGAGTGATTAGCAAAGTCAAGGGAGGGAAATTTTTGCTTCAAAGGTTATATATAATCATGATAGCAGCCTAAGTTTTCACAGGAGAACAGTGATATTTTATGCTTTCTTAAAAATACCAAAAAACTTGGAGTTTCTCCATGTCTGTTCTCTATGAACTAGGTCCACTTTCATTGGAACAAAACTACTGCTGGGCTACTTTTTGTACTTTATAGAGTAAAATGCAAATTTAAGTTTCTAACTCCTTTTTCCATCACTAAGATCCCAAGGGAACCTCACTAGAAAGCTAACAACTTTTCCCTTCTGTGAATTTCAGACTCCCTGTTAGGACAGCTCACCTTTTTTCTGCTTTATGTTTCTGGTGTGGTTGTGTGTGTGTAGACAAACCAGTGCTGGGATTTCAACATTCTGTGAGAAGTGTCTAGGTAGCTGTCGTTCTTCAAAATCTGTCCCATTTGTGCATTTCTGCCCCAGGAGCAATTGCATTCCTGTAACTATCTGACACTCTTTAGACAAACATAACTTCAGACATTAGACAAACACGGAATCTTAGCACTGATCAGGCAGGTACGCACCTAATGCTCCTTTCTCCCAGCGGATCAGGCTGCGCAGTGGGTCACTTCCACTATTGGTCCCAACAGTTCAGTTGTAGTTAGAGACAGAAAATTACTTCTGGAAGAGAAGGGCAGAGTCATTCTTTAGAACTTGGATGTCGGGTGGGAATCCTCTGGACTCCATCTGGAACAGCTTTGACCAAACAAAGGCCCCCAATCTGCTTGCACTACAGTCGGTGGGAATAGTGCCACAGAATTCCTTGGGAGCAACATTAGGCTTCGATTATGGTCACAGCAAGAGAGTAGTACGTGTACAACTGCCAAAATAATATTAACAAATAATTCTAGAAATATTTGTCTGCTCTCTCCTTTCTTTATATTTTTTCCTTAAGGAAACTAGCAGAAAAAGCTTTTGTCTGTTGGGAATGAGATGTATAAAACTTAAAATCAAAATGTAAGCCCCAGATTCCCCCTGCTTCCCAGAACAGACAGGTCAAGAAAGGCATGGCTTGCCAAGCATGCTGAGCCATGCTCCCCTTGTAGAGGCAGGGTTGTGAGAGGAGCCATGACAGACGTGGTGCAGCCTAGCCCTCCCTGGAAGCACAGTGTTGCATAGTGCTGCCTGCCATGGCCTTTCCCTCTCCTGGCATGAAGTTCTGCATGGAGGCTGCTCAGGTTCATTTCTTTTATGGCCAGGTATACTGCTGGAGTCAGCTCAGCAAAATAGCTGTGTAAGACACAAATGGCAGGGGCCAGAGAGCTGTGGCACCACTCAGCTGGCCCTTTCTCATCAAGTGCATCTCATCAAGTACTTGATGCATCTGCTCCCCATTTTGTGTCTTAGCTCTGCCTGTGCCTTTTGCTATTTCACAGCATGTGTGTTCAGAACAGCTTTCTTAAGCTATGATCTTAAAGCACTAGCTGTGTAAGTTGGAATACCCTTAACAACAGGGAGAAGAGTATAAAGCAGTGTTGGCGGGTGCTGAAATCTTCACTGCTTGAAACAATTAAATGTTTGGGTGGAGCCTAGACCTTTTGGATGCTAATTAGAATAGAAATTGAACAATATATACTACAGCAGGAAGAGCTAACTGCAGAAAACTTTCCTGAAAATACAGTGTGGACAGATTTAATTCCATGAGATTAATTCAAAAGGAAAAATTGCATCAATTATATTGTATAACTTCCTTCAGTTATATGTTGGTTACAAATGTGAAGTGTTATGCTCCTGAAGTCAGCAGAGTTTTTACCATTCACTTCAATGCAAGTACAATAGGACTTTTAAAAGTACTTTGTCTAGAGACCTCCATAATTATTCCTTTCCTGTGAGGCCCTTTCAGAAAAGGACTATAACATAGATTTTTCTTGTTTCATAAGAATTAATTCAAGACAGTCAGAGATGCCTCTTTGTTTGTAAGTTTTGTAGCTGTATAATCCAGCCTTTAATGCTGACCACAGCATGAAAGCTGGTCTCAAGTCTAGAGTGCTTTGTATTTTGCCCCATAATGTTTCTTCCGTAAACTACAGAGGAAAGGCTTTTCCCAAGGTGAAAAACTTCAAGTGGGGTCTTGCTAGTCCAAAGGCAGGTCAAACAATCAATAAGGTGAGAGAAGAAGAAAACCGAAAGGAATGCCATCTCTTCTTATTTTGACTGAAAACATTTTACGTAGCTAGTGGGGTAAACATGCATATAAATAGCTGTTGATGCTGTGGAGTTCTTTGGAACTCAATTAAATTGCTTTCTTTTCTATTTCTATAGTGACCGTTCAGACTAATGCAGAAATTAGAGAACAATTCTTGAATGCTCAGTATCTTTGCATCATCTCAGCCTAGGGAAAGTGAGTGTAAAACCAAATCATTTTGACTTACTGGAATTTAGTTCCATTTTGTCTTCAATTTGCTGTTGCAAAAAGTGGCAGAAGCTTCAGAGCAAGTCAGAAAATAGTTACAGCTCCCTTAGAACCAAGATCACAGTCCAGCGACTAGAAGTTAGCAATAGATTGCTTTGGATGTATAAACTAATGATTTTTTTTTGTTTGTTTATTTTGGAAATATACTCTTCCCCACTTTGTGGGGTTCAAAAATGGTATGTTTACTCACTGATTCCTCCTATGCTTATAGAGGCTGTTTCTTAATTTATCAATTGTCTTTGCAAATTTAGGGTGCTGTGAAACACAGTACTGCAGTTACATGTTTGCTGGACAATGGAGATCTGCAGCTAAGCTCTTAGTCTAGCCTAGGTGCTGTAGAATATAAGGACTGTCTTTGGCTTCTGAGGACATCAAAGTGAACACAGATATGCAATCCTATTTGTTCAGCTTCGTATCAAGTAGATGAGAGAGATTTGTGTGTGTGCTTATTTGGATGCACTTGTAGAGGACTCCTACTTTTCACTCATGACTTCTATGACTCACTATGTGACTCAAAAATTGTATTACACTATTTTTTATCTTGCATATATGCAAATGTGCATTCCATTTGCAAATCTGTTTTACCTAGGCAATTGGCAAGCTATTTTAGCTGTTGTATGCACTCACAGACAGAGGATTTCTGCAGGTGTGCATTGTATGATATCAGTTTCAGGCACTACCTGTATGCCTGCATGCAGTGTTGAGACTATCTTTCTCGGTGCAACCTGAGCACACATCTGCTTCTAACTACCTGCCTGTTGATCCTGTCAGAATCTTACTCCGTATGCTTGCTCCTCAGGCCTGAATCCTCCTGTGCTTTGTCTGGGAATTAAAGGACTGACACAAAGTGTATTCCTGATGCATAGTCACGAAAGATGATGTGCTTTGGTTCAGTACCCTTTTTTCCTGTTAGAACAGACACACAACGAAGCCTGTGACTATAAGTGTCGTTTCAACTTGAATTCAATGAAGTGCTCATTCAGGCTTAATCTTAAGCATATGGATTACCCATTGCTATTGAGCAACTTAAATACACCGTCTTTAGGGGGACTAAGTATGTGCTTGGATGCTGAAATAAAATCATTTTTTTCTTTCCCCAAATAAATTCATGCCTAGCTGTAAGCACAAACAAATGCCAACGTACATAGTTAATGACGCTTTAGCCAGAATTGCTCATCCTTGCAGCTGTACATCAGAGGGTAATTTTAATTAGAGTTTAATTATCTTTTCATTTATTTTCTTCAGCAAGTAAATTTATACCTTGCTGTAAGTTTTCCTTTGAGTATAAATTAAAGCAGCATTAATAACATTATATTTGTCCTAATTTGTGTATCTGCACTTATTTATCTGTTTTTTATTAGTCATAATTAAGTATGTTTGGAGAAATCAGGCAACTAATCTATGTATAGAAGAAAATAATGCTAAGCAATATCATTATAATAATAAGAGAATGTTTCTGATTTACTGAATAGGAATAAAAATACCATAAATTGACGAAGAGATTTCTTAAAATATTGAAAATATTCATTGAGGAAAAAGCTATCTGTGTAACAAGGACTTAAATAGGAAAAAAAAAAAATTAAAAAATGGTATTGGAGAATGGAAATGAAGTTGTTCAACCGTGAACTTGAGAATATTTTTTTGTTCAAAAGTCACCCAGTATTGTAACTTTTTGCCAACCTCATTTACAAATATTTAATAGTTAATTATGAAAACTCTCTCTTCTGAAAAATACTTGTGGAAAAAAGGTTTGATTTGAGCATTTTTACCAACTTCTCTAAGTTCAAATACCCCAGTTTTCTGTTGGATTATTTCTTAGACATGTTGCCACACACTAATTAATTGTAGAATTTGTGATTCTGCTGACACATCTCCTTCAATCCAGATGACTTAAAATCATTCATTGATATACAAGAAAAGTAGAATTCTATTATGAGCCTTTGTATACAGAAAAATCTCAGGCATAGGAAAAACAAGGTACAATGAGTTTAAATAAATTGACTGATAACTTGAATGATCAATTTTTTATATGCTTTACATAAAATGTATTAAGAAGTAGCTTATCTATACTGGATGTGTATAAACTGCTTCTTTTGTCTTTCTACAGTCTGTGGATGATTTCAAAGCATTGCTTAGCCAGCATCCAGATTAGGGATGGGCAGCTCTATTGTGTTACTTCTGTTTTGTAGTTCTGAGTTACTTCTCTCTGCATGCCTGAGTCAGCTGGCCTCACTTCTCTAAGGCGTCAAAAAGTTCACAAGACGTTTTCTTCTTTTGTTCTTTTCTTCAAACTTCATAGATTTTGGATGGCTGCTAAATGTAGGAGGGCTGAGAGTCTTCTCAGATGCACATCATTGAAAGAATGATAAATATAACTGTTCTCCATCAACACATACACCCTTCAGTTTCCATATTATGAAAAATAATCACTGATTGTACCCTTCCGCCTTTAATTCTAGCATCTCTCAGGTAGCAAGATGTGCTGTGGAGCTAGCAACCTTATTTCTCATACAGGAAATTGCCTTAGACTGGGATGCAATATTTAGTCACAGATTTCCTCTGCAGAAGGCATAACATTCCTGAAGTTGTGGACTTTTGGTTTGTAGGTGTCCGGAGGACAGGGAAGGAACTGGGTGGAAGGGGGGACTGAGTGGTGCCAGAGACTGAGGCTAATTGTTACAGCTGGGTTTCTTGAGGCTTTTCAGAGACTACAGGATGTCAGTGAGTAATGTGGCTAGGAATCGTGAAGATTTTTTATAAAGTTTAAAACCAACCCAGTAAAATGCACAGCTGATATTTACTGGGATTATGTTGTCTGTTCTGCATGGCCAGAAAGCAATGGTAGGGTGGGTGATAAAGCTCTGCCTTGTAACTTTAGAGCTGTAACAGAGTGCCTCTTTTACTGAATTCCACATTATGTTTCTCCAGACAGTCATGAAGTTGACTATGAAATAAATATATTGCAATGATAACCCTAGAGTTAACAACAGCCTGTGTCTCTTATAAGTGACAGGGTATGCTTTCTATTTCCCAATTTGATGGAGCCATTAAGCTTTGAGTTTCTTCAGAGCAGCGTAATACAGCAGAAACTGGGCAAACCAGGTTTACAGAACTTTTGCAAATGTTTTAAACATTTTCCTTTCTAAGCCACACAAGTCTTGCCTGAGGCACCGTTCCTAAAATAAAATTAAGCTTCTGAAAGATTTATTGGCTGCTTTTGGAATTTAGTGTAGTCGTCTTTTTGCTCATTCACATAATGAGGCAGTTGTGAAACCCTGACTCAGGGGTGAACTAAGCCCTCTTCAAAATGGGGACAAACGGGAATGTGTGGTCACACACATGCTCCTTCATCATAGAACTGAGGCTCTGTATGCAGCACAGACTGTGCTAGAGAAGGGCTTCACAAAGCACCATAGCTCCCTGCTGTACCCTCTCCTGCTAGATACACTGTGAGGGCTGCTGTAGTCCACAGGTATTCTTGAAACAACTGATGCTATGAGGAGCCGCAAAGGCATGTGAAAGCAGATCTGTGTGGTCCTTGGTGACTACCCTGTCTCCTAACACAGCTTGTTCTTGCCTATAGTGACATTCTGATCTTTCTCATTTAATTGCCTCTGTGTTGGCTCTGGCTCGTGGTAGGGGGTGATTACAGAACCGTGTTCCCCTGCTGTGTTAAATAGTCATGTCTTAAGTGAAGTGTACCAAGTGCATTACATTTAGTGTTGTGTACTTCACATAGGAAAAGAGTGCAACAGCACTTGAAGTTGTTACAGTTGATTGGAGCTAAAAGACCAGAACTTCCTGCTGCTGCTGCCACTCCCAAGCCCATGCCATTTCAATGGCCTGTTTTGCTGAAATCAGCCCCCCTCCAGGTTGTTTACTCATCAAAACTGGTTTTGCAATAGATAAGATATCCAGTGCCTTACAAAACATGGAATAATTTTCAAACCAGATCTAGCAAAGGGTGTGTATTTATACACACAGTTTTTGTACATAAGATGCATTTTCGTAAAAATCTTTCAATACATGCTCTGAAAAGTGGGGGGAGGGGAGAGGGAGTTGTGTGAGGGGGTTTGTTTTCTTTCTCAGCATTGCCTACCCTAAGATTGATTAGATTCAGGTGACTTAAAGGAAGTAAAACTGTTCCTACTCTGCACCTAATTCTTTCCCTTTTGTCTTCCTGTGCAAATACAAATAACTAATGCAGGCGAACAGTAAATTGCAGTGAACAGTGGAAGTGCTAAATGGTAGCAACACTTAAAACATTGCTGAAATTCAAAAGAGCAGCTGTTAGACATTTAAACCTATCATTCTCTTCTGAACATACATCAAATTTACTTCGTAGTACTGTCATAAAAATGTATGAGAATGTAAATGCTTGAGTGACCCATTAATCTTTTGAGTAGTAAACATAAAGTCTTCTTAACCCCAGTGATGATATAACCATAGTTTATTTTGAATGAAGGCTTTATCATAGAAATGAAGATGTTCTCTGTCTTTCCGTGGTGTATAAATAAGAACAAATTAATATTAAAGCATGATGTCTATGAAAAGTGTACCATTATATTGATTGCAATATGAAGATATATGTGGTGAACAAAGCTACTCTCAACTTCTGATGAGCACAGAAATCTAATAATAAATACGCAAGGAGCAGCAGCTCATTATTCATTGACAGCAATCACCAGTCTGATGTTATACTTATTATTTACTAAATAACTCAATAATTAGTGTTTGTTCTTACAGAATTGTCCATAAAACCATCTTTTTTATATGTAAAATGATAAACTTGCCCTTTAAAGTTGTATTTTTTTTGGTGAAAATACCAAAATACCTTTAAATATTCAGATTGTTGATTGTTCAACTCTATACATAGGCCACATTTAACTTGTTTCTCACCAGAAAAAACTCACATTTATATAAAAGTTAAGTTTTCTATTTTAAATATTAGAATATAGAAAACAATATCCTTGAGCTCCAATTTTGTGTCTTTTTGAACATTGCTTTTCTTTTATTTACTCCTGGCTTCTGTCCTTTTGTGTAACTTGCAGTGTGTGTAAAGTCTTGTTTGAACGACATCATGACGTCTTGACTAGGCTTTAAAGGTGAAGAGCGTTGCTCGTGAGCAACTGCCTACTTTCTTTTTTTGTAGAGCTAGATTTAGCCTTGATAAATAGGAGAAATTCCATTAAACATCTAAAGTTGTCCAGTTCAAAGCATTGTGCCCACAGGGTAAAGAACTGGGAGAGTTTCATCCTCCCGTCCAAGAAGGATTTTTTCCAGCAGTACTCTGAGATTTCTTAAGCAATAGGACTTGATGTGTGGGGAATTTAATTTATTCATTAAACACTTAAACATGGAAAAATTACATCGATCATTTTGGAGGTGATTTCAATAAACAAAACAAAAAAAGTTGTTAAAAATGGTAATCCAAATAGTCCACCAGACTGAGTGAACTGCATTAGTTTAGCTCTAGATGTAAACTAGCAACCTGACTACATACTCCATGATAGATCAAAAACATAATATAAAATCTCGTTTGACATTTTTGCTCTCTTTCCACTGTTCCTTGAAACTGTCTTTGAAACATAACATCATGTTATACTAACTCACCTGTAAGAAAGTGTGCTGGAGTGAACGACAAACTACAAGGAGTAAAGGTGTTGATGATAACTCAAGAAGACTGAATCTGAATAGTTTACCTTACCTTGAAAGGCATGTTGCAAAAATCAAGCCGTGGAGCAGAAACAAAACGTGAAAGAAGAACCAGTCCAGACTTTCACGTGATTCAAGTGTTTCCTCTGTAAATGGCGTGGGAGTTTAGCCAAAGTATCATTGACATGATGAGTACAAGGTAGTCTCTTAATTTTATTTATTTATTTATGTATTTATGTATTTGTGTTGATTGTACCCTATTAATGCTGCATAGTTTTTGGAAACAAGAGCTAACTTTAGCCAGTACCCTAAAATGAAGGGAAATCTTAGTGAAGAGTTGATGTTGAATGCTGTAGGCTGGAAGATCCCCTTCATCAGAGAGATCAGAGCCCAGGTTATCCCTACGTGCACTTGTATTGTATCATAAAGCCCTACAAAATCAAATCCTAGCAAAATAATTTAGGGGATGAGGGTAAAAGGCATTTTAGGGAAGTGGTGGAAGGGAAAGGGAAGGGAGCAAGGTAGTTTTTTCTGCTAAGATTCTTAGATCTTCCTGCATCCTGGTTTTCTATTTGCATTTCACAGTCTAAGAGGAAGGGGAAAAAAATCTTCCTCCAAAACCCACTGCTCTTTTGCTGCAGCATGGAGTATGTTACTCCCAGCCATGAGATCCAAGGGAAAAACGTTGTTCCTTGTCTGTGGGCAGAATAATTATTTTTGCCAACAGAACTGTAGGAAAAATTTCATTCTTCAATATTATATTTAGTATTTTCATAAAGTTTGAGTTAAAGTATTTTTGAATTTACTCACTCTTTTCCAAGTGGCCATCCTCTTATCCTACTGTTTTGTCACCACATGGTCAGTCTGGAAAAGAAATGAAGGACAAAACAATAATGTGTTGTGCTGAGCGTACATATAAAAGTCTGTGGAGTGTTGGACAAATGACATTGCTGTAGGTGTATTTAAAAACAAACAACAAACAACAACACACAACTATTCATTTTTACTTTCTCTTTCCAAAGATTTCCAAGTGGTTTTGATAGCATTGCAGTGTTCATAGTGAATCTGCGTACATTCTGCATTCCTGGGGAAATTCCCACAGACTTTTAACTTTTTGAATAAGTTCATATGACTCATAACACCTGCAGGCTATGGGTGAGAGATGTTAGGATGCCTGCCAGTGAGGTTAGTGACAGTTTGAACATACTTGATGAGGTCCTGTGAGGTCTAAACCAGAATTCTGAATAGAACATCCCGGAGGTAAGAATCTTTCAGTACACAAAGAAAATGCCTCATATCGGGGTCTGGAGGTAGCAACATTGATTTCTCTGGCTGAGAGTACTTTCGCAGTCCTTGAGAGCATACTGGAAACATACTCATGAGTTCAACAGAATGCACGTTAACCATAAGTAAAGAATTGCAGATAACAAAATAGATCTGAGTCACCAAGCCTTTACTAAGAACATATTAATAAATGACACAGCTGTTGAATGTTGATACCAATCTTTCACACACGCTGTAATTAAGACTCAGGTTTTGTATCCAGTGTATTCATGAGCCTCCACCCGAGCACGTCAGAGCTTGCATGATCTTTAATGCAGACCTCTGTGATATGTATATATTGAAGGCATGCACATCACTTGTTGCCCATCTAAACAATAACTCTTAATTTAAAAATGAAACTGCAACTCTATAGATAAATGCATTTAGTAGACGATTGTGTCATGCTGTAGAGTGCCCTCTCAGCAGTATTGCACATGAGTGTAGAGATGTATGCGTGATGCTTATAGCTGGAGCCAGGCTGATGTCATTGCACATTAGTTCCTCTAGCACTGCCTGGAAAACTCCAGGCTCCTTCTCTTTAGCCCACTTCATCAAGAAAAACTTCCCTTCAAGAGCTAAAAATTGCCTCCTCTTTACTTTGTAAAATTAAACAGTTCTCCAACACTTAGGAATACATGAATGCTGCATGAGTTAAAGTGTTCTGCAGTTAGAATACATATCTACGTGTGTGTATGTGTATAGATATGTATATGCATATATGCAGAAATGATGTTCCCCAGAGATCTATATTGGCACCTGTCCTGTTTAATATCTTTATTGATGATCTGGATGAGGGAATTGAGTGCACAATCAGTAAATTAGCAGATGACACCAAGATGGGAGGAGGTGTTGATTTGCATGAGGTAGGAGGGCTCTTTAGAAGGATCTGGAGAGACTGCATTGTTGGGCTGAGGCCAGTGGGATCAAGTTCAACAAGACCAAGTGCCTGGTCTCAACAACCCCAGGCAGCGCTACAAGCTGATGGTAGAGTGACTGGAAAGCTGTGCGGAGGAAAAGGACCTGGGTCCATGGTCAGCTGAACATGAGCCAGCAGTGTGCCCAAGTGGCCAAGAAGGCCAATGGCATCCTGGCTTGTATAAGAAACACTGTTGCCAGCAGGAGAAGGGAAGTGATGGTCCCCTTGTGCTCAGCTCTTACAAGGTCGTGTGCTGAGTATTATGTTCAGCTTTGGGCTGTCAAACAGCATTTCAATTTTGCAAAAGACTATCCTTTTCATCTCAGAGGCTTTACTCAGGATGCCACAGGTTGAGAATATAGAGTTATGGTATCCTGTTTCTTGCAGAATCTTCAGAGTTAGCATTCCAAAGATGAGCCTAGTGCAAAGTGCGTATCTGAAATTGTCATTGTAGTCATCCTGCCTCATAGTTCTCTTAGTGAATAGGGAAAGTGAATATGACAGAGCTTTTCACAGAATCATGGAATGGCTTAGGCTGGATTTCATCAAAATTAAGTTTGTATTAGTCCTCATAAAGCTGGACCTCCTTCACATTAAGATACTGCCTTTTACTTTCCTGTATCTGTAGAAGTTCTAGTCTTTCTCTTAGTTCTGTATTTCCAGTGTAGCTCTGATGTTTTGTGTATTTATTGGATTACCCCAGGTGGGCCATATCAGTGCAAAAAAAGCCTGAATGATCCATAATAGTGGAAAGAAAAATACAAAAGCAAACATTCTATCCACTGGTAATATGTTTTTTCACTCAAATATAGAGGAATGGACTAGACTTTTTTTCTGTCCTTACTTTGTTACTAGCTAATGTAGTAAGCTATTGAATGCATTGACTCAAACCTGTCTTGAAGCTCTGATAAATGCTACTTCACTGCATACTTAAAGGCTACTGTGATTCACAGCTGAGTATCAATTTCATATTTTTTTTTTAGACAGTTCAGTTTGCTTGTGGTTTTTTATTGCTACTTTTCTAGTTGTCTTCTAGACTTGCTCAAGGCAGTGCACTTTCTAGTGAGAGTTTTTAGGAGCAGAGTATTTTAATCTGACATTGAAAGTGTTCCTTGAAAGTGAAGAAGAAATCGGTACATGTGAAAATTTAGATCAGAAAACTGAATCTTAAGAGTTACTTTTGAATAAGGGGACAAAAACTTAATTAATGCCCAATCAAAATTGCCCAAACCCAACTTTTGGCTTTTACCATGGAATACTTTGCAACAAACTATCTAAGACCAATAACTTTTTGCAGAAAGTACTTAGTTGGAAAATGTGAATTATGAGTAAATTAAAGAAAATCACTATCTGCTGGTGTGCAATTTGCTAGAATAAAAAAGAGAGGAAATATATTGAACGTGTTGCTTGTTATGAATTATTTGCCCATTACAAATTGATGCCCTGCTCTTCTCGTGGATTTGAGCCATATAGTATTTCTCATTTTCTCTTCATGTGCAGTTTATCAATATTCATTTTTTTTCCAGTTTCTCCTTACTTGTAAATCTTTCTTTTGCAAATGAAACAACATCTGCAGCTAGCTATAAATATTTATCACTTGAGAACAGTCATGACATAAAGACATCTGAGATGTGAGATTGGAGGACAGTTGGTGACTGTGGGTCACTGATACTGCAAAATTTAGAAATGCTAATTCTGAAGTGTAAATTTATAAGAACATGTAATGTAAAGCCAAAATAATAAAGTTTCTCAGACCTACTACACATCTGAAGAAACAAGTTCATGCTTATGACTGGGGACACATTTTTAAATTAACCTTTCCTCTCATTATTTGCAAGCGGTGTTTCCTATACATGCTGCAGGAGACTATTTCCATCTTGGCAATTCCTGTTTTCTCTGTAGGAGAAAATACTTTTATATGGACTACAAAATATTTTCAGAGCAAATATGCTCAGAAACAAATCAATTCTATAGGTTTAGTCTTACCAAGAAATGGCTATAAAGAAGGATAGTGACCTTCACCCAAATGTATCCTTCAGGATTCAGGTTTAAGAAACCTTTCAAATGTTGCCTTTAAAATGAGCAGATATAGTTAATTTGATCAGCCACTCCAAACAGAAACTTGCTGCAAATAAAGAATGGCAACAAATATACACTGGAGAGTGGAAAAAATGAGAGAAGGCAGTGCTACCCACATTTATCTAACCACACAGCCTTTCTTTGCAAAGCAATTGCATTGGTGTTACAGCTTGTTAGGTTCGTTTCCAGATTCTCCTAGAGGATGCTGATGCACCAATTTCCATGGCAATTGCATGCTTAGTATTAAGCAGTTTTTGTGCTAGTAAAAATCCTGGGTCTTTTTTTACCCCCTATGGTTATTAATGGAAAGCAGATGCTGGAATCAGTCTGTGAAACAAAGATGTACTGACAGCATTTTCGAACCATGAGGACTCTCTTCTCATTGTTGTCCTCTGAGTGCTTAGATACCCTGTTCCTGTAAAGCCACCGCGCAATCTCAATGGATTCAGGGAAAATGAAGCAAGTTTTAAAGGCCTATTTCATCTGTTGTATACCCAGCATGTGGAAATACTGGAAAATCATTTGCAAGGTAGGACCTGAGCCATCAGCTGACTTCACTGAGATAATACTCCTTAATTTTGTGATGTATGCACATCATAGGACAGTAGGACAGATTAAAGTCCTGCCATGAACAGTTGTTTCCAGGATAAGAGTATGAGTGAATCATTTCTTGCAGTAATGACAAAATGCAGTCCCTAGTGAGCCAGTTAGCCTTTAAATGCTCACTGTATGAAGTGTCATTTTTTTTTTCATCTGAAATTTGAAGTGGAGTTTAGGGTACATGCAGTGTAGTTCCTCAGACTGGAATTTGCTCCGAACTTCTTGGAGAAGCACAATGGAATTTGCAGTGCTCACATTTATCAGAATGTCAGCCATACAAGACAGCATCTCTCTAAGAGGTAGTAGTTAATTTAATAGGCACATTTATTGCTTTTTTATTCGTGGTTCAGAAGGGAAAAATCATGCTGAATTAATCGCTTTAATCTCTTCTTGCTATAGCATGCACTTTCCTTAGAAACTCCCTAGTCAAACACTTTAACTCAATTCCCATTAGGCATAACTTCTCAGTTCCCAGGGGAATACCTCAGAGAGCATTATTGTTTGAGATTTGGCTAATGATTGAGGTTTGACCTGTATTTGTCAGGGCAGTGCCTTAGTGCACTGTAGCTAGAAATGAATGAGTACAAATATTTTGGTACCCCAAAGAAGCTTGCCTATGATGCTGGTTATTTGAAGATACGTATATAACAAGGAGATGTGTACAGGGTGATAGAATCATAGAGTGATTGATAGAATTTTTCTCTTGTCTGTGGTCAAGCCACAGCCTTCCAATTATAGAAAGTATTGAAAACTTTGAAAACTACCAGCTGAAAGCACACAATTCTTCTGGAGGTAATGGCATCAGGAATGAGGTTTTGCCTAATTTGATTTGGTTCTTTGTTTTTATGTTGTTGTCCTGGCTTGTTTTTTGTTTTTCCCACCCACCAATATTACATGAGGATCTTTGAGATTCAAGTGCTTGGGACTGATAATCCAGAATATATTCAGAAACATCACAAAGTTGTCAAACTAATGGGATTCACACCTTGTGATCTGGTGACTTACGCTCTCGGTCAAGTAAATGAGTAAAATATAGGTTTACTAGGACTGCTAGCTCAGTCCTAGTCTCAGATAGCATTTGTAACCAAATGGTGACCTGCCAATCCAAGAACTTTCTCTTTTTTTTTTTGCCCATCCTTATCATATTGTTGACGACTTCATTGATGATTTACTGTAATCACGGACTTGTACAGTGCACCAGGAAACTGATGCTACAGATAACAAAATCACTCTATGCTCTCCTGCATTCCCTTTCCCCTTGTTTCTTTTTTGTATCTCTGCTAAATATCTAAGTCTGATCATTCAATTGTTGCTTAAATGTGGAAGGGCAGCTCTTTCCTGGGATGGTGCAGAGAAATGAATTGGCTTGAAAAATAGATCTTAGCCTTCTTACTTTCAGTGATACAATTGAAAGGTGAGCTACAGCTGTCCGCATCAGGCAGATTTTAAATTGTAACTGTAATTTCTGGTTTAGTCTTTTCATGAATGGATGAATATGAAATAAAACAAAATTTTTAAGAAAAAATCCCAAGGCTGTAAGCAAGTCTGTAAAAAAAAAAAAAAAAAAAAAAAAAAAAAAAAAAAAAAAAGTTCCTAACCAGCCATGGAGAGAAATCTGGCAAAATGAAAGCATTTAAAATGTTTGGAACCACTTGAATTTCTCTGTCATATATACAGAATCACAGAATGTGCTGTATCACTTCCTGTCTTTTAATACACCACTGTATAAAAGGCCTTTGCCTAGACTCAGTGGTGTCTTCATTTTACAGGCAAGCAATTAGCTGAAAGGAAAACTGTAAAGCATGTCATTCCCATTCCACCTTTGTATGTTTCTATATATTCAAGCTGATAGAAAGAACCTGACTCAGAACAATTCATTAGTATTTTAAGCATATTCATACTGTTAGCAAATGAAGAAATCAATGCATAAAGTAATTCTAAACAGTATAGTTCTTTTTTTTTATATAGTTCTTTGCCATAATGTTTTTTCTTCTAAGATCCTAACCCCAATAAATTCTGCCATGTTATTTCACTGTGAATACAAATTAATTCACTTTCTTCAATAAACCAGTAAAAATAACAGCTCCACCCTACTGATTTTCCATTAGTAACAGTGTCCTTCCTTGGTGTGGTGTCATTTCACTGTTCTGGCTTAACGTTACCACCTCAACAACTGTGCTGCCTATCCTGTGCTGGGTGGAGTGTGGGGAAAATGGAAGTGGTACAGCATATGGAAAAACACTGTTGATTGTTATTGCCTCTAGTTTCACATCTATATGCAATACGAGTAAATGCTACTATCCTAATAAACTGTGGATTGTTTGTAGTGGCAAATGAGAGAAGGATTTGGCTAAGCTTACATCTGTTTCTGAATGAACTGGGGGAGAAAGGCTAGTTCCAGGGAGCCTTATTTCGAACTACAACAGCAAGAGGATGTTATTATTTATTTCACTGGAAACCGGTTCAAAATTTTAGGGAGTTGCTCTGATTTTAATAATTAATTAATGATTCTGGTTGGCTAACTGGAGACATCTTGGAACAGAAACTGCTGAACTGTTTTTCTTTCTCCCAGGCTTATAGCTGATTTTTCAGATCTTAACCTACATCTTGGGGTAGCACAAATGTGTGCATGTAGACTTCTTTATAAACTATTGCTGTGAGTGTGTAAGATGTGTGTTGTAGGTTATTCATAAGTACCTTGCTTTTTTCCAAGATCCGTACTACCAGTAAAAATGATCTAAAGTAAACTGGAAATGTTTGCAATAATGGCGTACTGAAGTTAATTAACCTTTATAGGTTTCAAGTGTAAAATGGAATAAACTTCCTGTCATCTGGAGAAATGCATAAACTTCTGTACATTTTCATTTTACCTCTTAAGCTCTTTAATATCTGCTTAAGAATTAAATATTAACTTTAAAAAAGTTCACTTTAATTATTCATAAGGAAATAGAAAATGAAAGAGCTCTCATCCCTAGAATAAAAGGGGGAGGATGATCCAACAAGTGAACTACATTTCAGTCTTAACACTTAGAAAACTGCACGTTTAGCATGTCACTTAGCAGAGGTTAATGCTAGCTGTCATTAGAACAAGCTGATGAAGTAATGATTAATGTAGTCAGTGTCTGCTAGCAAAATACCCTGGTAAAATACAAATAAACTAAAGGACTTCTTGAGGTGATTGCATTTGAATTTCTTAGTAAAACCCAGGAAAAGTTGGGAGGAGAGTTCTCAATTTTTTTTTTTTTTTTTTTTTTTTATTTTTTTATTTTTTGGAATTGCCCAAACTTTCACTTTTTTTTCCCCTTTGTTACAAGTAAAAAACCCTAAGGCAATAGAGATTGTTTCAATCTGCTTCATGTTTTTAAGTAAAACACTCTATTCAAAAGAAATAAAAATGGACTTTTTTCATTCATAGACCAGTAAGATTCTACCATTTGGTTAATTTATATGGTAAACAAGTACATAGCAGCTAGGTTAGCATTGTGTTTTACAACAATTATTTTTAAAAGTCTTACAAAGATCAACAGTAAATTTAAGCAATTTTTAGCATCTGTCTTCCTGCATCAGATGTTCATTAAATCCTCTGTTGCAATAAAGAGTGCTTACATTGTGCCGAAGACTATTTTAATTGTTCAATTTGAATATTTATTTTACGTTATTTTCTATTATAGCTTTTATCCTTCTCGCTACTGAAATTATAGAATTTTCTAGCCAAAATTCAGCCTACTAATGCTCATGAAATATGTCTAAGTGTTGTGTTTTTGTCCTGTTCTCAGGAAAAGTAAAGCCAAAGTTGCTGCTCAGTTACATAAAGTAGAGCATCTATATTAGCATTTGTAGTTTTGGAATATTGAGCAATTACTCTGCATAATTTTGTGATTCATATCACAAATAGGCCTTTTATCTGAAGTGTCAAGTAGAATAAAAATCGTGCCAAGTCGTAGGGGTCATTGCAGTCAGAAATGTTTGGTAGCCCCTGATGCTCAGTGAAGTAATCCTGTAAGAACCACCGCATTGCTTAGAACCCCAGCCTGCATAAGCACTGTAGGAGCAGTGAGCAGGCAGCAGCTCCTAGCAGTCAGGTACTCCAGGTAATCTCCTAGCTTACCAGCCTTGAGATTTGGCCTTAGAGATAAGACCCAAGCATAATTCAAGAGGGTTTTTTTGTTTACTAAACTCATAAAGAAACATTAAAGTAGTACTGGGTTGGTTCAGTGGCTGCTATCATGGTTGGCAACTAGTGGGTATGGTATATTTTATCTTTGTGAGAAGAAATATATTCTTTCCTTCCTGCACTTCCCAGAGTTAAGTACAACTGCATGTCTTCTTTCTGGGGCGTATTTATCACAATTAGGTAAGAGATATGTACTATAGTGCATGCCTTTTCTTCCTCATTTTGGCTTTCTTCTCTACTGGAAAGTAATAAGTCTGAATGCCTAGTGTGCTAAAAGAGTCATATTTCAGCAACACCCCAGGCTGTGTATCTGAACAGCAGGTTTTTCCTCTGTTGTTCTATTGAAATTAAGTGCAATGGTTTGCTTTGTTCAGAATATTTTCTGTCTGGTTTTGCCTGTCTTTGTTTTCATCACTCCACACTCGAACTTCTGGGCCATAAAGCCTAAATAAGAGTGCTACCACCTCTGTGAGATCCTGTCACCCACAGCAGGAACCACAGTGCAGCAGCTAATTGTGCTTTCTCAATCAGAACTAGTGTTACTCAAGGATCCCTTTAAACTGATGTTCTCTTTCTTCCCCTTTGGCAGAATACCTTTTCCCTCACCTGGAAATACTCAGTCACCACAAAAGCAGCTCTTGCATGCCCTGGCCATTAGGAGTACTGACATGTAAAGTGACTGCTTCCAGACACTGAGACTCCCAGATGCCAGGTTTAGCTATAGGTATCTCCAGTGAATTTGGGGATGAACTTGTCCTGATGAGTTATTCTCTTCTAAACTTATTCTCAAGGATAGAAAACATGACCAGAGACACATTAAATTCTATGTTTCCATAAAAGACCTAATACAAAGACCAGCAGGATCGGTGGGAATCTCTCCAATCTTTTCTGTATGCTTTAGATCGGACTATAAATGTTTTCAGTTAGGAATGCGACTCAGAACCAGGTCCTGCAAGTAGTGTGCCCAAGGTCAGTGAGATAGCTTGCTCCAGTGAAAAATGATGTGATGGGCTAGAATACTTTGATGTCCTTGTCGTTAACTTTTATGCTGCGTAGACAAAGCTTTCGCCTTATGAATGGAATGAGAAAGATGTGGCCTTGGGGAATAAAGTTTGAGAGAGGAGAATTTGAGTGGTTTTGCTTTCCTGCGGTAGGTTACTGCATTGTTGTGGCTGCGTATGACGCAGACAGACCATGGTGTCCAGCAGTCACTAAGAAACTTTCTCTGTCCATTCTCCTTAGTTAGTTATGAGCGTTTCTATCGTCCTTGAACTTACTTATCAGTCCTGAGTGTGTACTTGTGTTATACTCTGTAATACAATTTACTCTCGGTTACTGTATTTCTATCTGGGAAACACAGCAATGAATGAACATTAAACTGTCTATTAGGTGGGATCAAAAGCACTGTGCGTTATCAGGAAATAAGGTAAGAATGAAATGAAAACATTTCTTAGGGGCAGATAAAATGGCTTACAGACGTTTCACACACTAATCCAGTCAGCCAGCACTATGATTACCAGAGCCTTTACAGTGGAGTTTGACAGGTTAAAGTAGCAAGAACACTGACGTGTATTTATATAATTATTTAGGTTACTTAAACTGCAGTACCTGAGGAATAATTCCTGATCTATCAGATTCTGAATACAGTGTAATAAAGCATAACTTAAATTCTGCTGGGAAAACGCCTTTCCTGATACCTATTAAAATCTCACATATTAATATTCTTATGTATTTCAAAGGCAAATATAAGCAAAATAATCCATTAGTATTCAAAGAGGGAAATGTAATTAGAAATAAAAATGTAAGATAACCACATCCACCTTCCCAAAAAGAGATTTACATTAAAGGATAAGATGAAAGTGTTTGCTCTTAAAACTATTTTACTGGTTAATTTCTAAGAGAATAGACTTCTTATTACTCTTGTTTCACATGGCTGTCCCAAATCAAGTCAGGGCTATACTTATCTTCAATTCTGAATCTCTGAACTTGTGCTGTTGTTCAGCAGCTCTTCTTAGATAAAATACATCATCATTTACTCTATTAGAAAATAAATGTATGGATGTATTATGGAATTTGCATTCCATTACCTTGGTTTGCATGCCATAAAACATTTATTACACCCTTGGGCTACAGTCTTAATAATGACTGGGTGAAATGCACTAATGTGGTCTTGGCCTTGCTATGGAACAAAAGATTAATGCTCTTTGATGTCACCCAGCTAATAGTTGTGCTCACCAATTTGTCCCTTCAAAAGAAATTACAGTCACACAGACAACCCCTGAAAGAATAAAGTGAATGAAAAATATTTAAACCACACCACAAGCTGAAGCCCGGTTAACCAAATAAGCATTACATTAGATTTTCATCTCTAAAAATAGAGGTATGTAAGTTCCCTTCAGTGAGGGAAGAAAGATTTTCCACGCTTTATTCTCTTCTCTCCTTTTCTGATTATAGCCCACTGACATCAAGCTTAAAAAAAGCCATCAATATTTTCTTATGCTTTATGGCAGATACAAAATAACATTTTACTTAAGCTCCTGGAAGACATATATCAATAGAGTCTACAATCCCAAGCCTCTCAGGTCCTTCTCATATAATAGATTTCACTTGCCTCTGATAAAGCTATTGAATTTTTCTTATCTACCTTTTTTTTTTTTTTTTTTTTTTTTTTTTGAGAAAGAGAAGGAAGTTGGAAGGAATAAGTTGTCCCTTTATTCTTAAGAGACAACTTTGAATTTTGTAAACTTGTCTGGAAAATGTATAGTTAATGTTGCTGGAGCTTATCAAATGTAATGTGATTAAACCATCCTGTCATACCAGCAAAAGTTGCAATCCTGTCAGACTTTATGGCCTGAGCAGTGGATCAATATTTGGATGACAGACATCAGGGAAGAAATCTGAGGAGGAGCCTTGTGGTGCAGGAGGATGGCATCTCCTGGAGCCAGTGTCCCAGAAATGTAAAAGGGGATGTCTGTACTGTTGGATGTGCCAACTTTCTAATGATCCTAAATTGAGGCAGAAGGTCCAGTTCATCGTGTGATGTAAATCAGCATTGCTATTTTGAAAATAGTGGAGTGACAGTGACTTACACCAGCTGAGTATTTTGACAAGACTGTGCTATTTGTCACACTGTGCTGAGTTCCAGTTTGGCGATATGGCATTAAGCCCATTTGAATTTACCAAGTAGTTTCAAAAGACTGCTGCAATTTCATATTTTGACCAAAATGGTTTTGCAATGTCCTTTCAAATTGAAAACCAGCTGCTGGTATTTCCAGCTAGGGGTGGCTCTTCTGGGATGAAGGAAGTCTGTATCTATTTGAAGAGAAGCTGTTTGTAATTACGTAATGGAAAGCACCAGATATATAATCAGCACATTCAAGATTAAAATACTTTCAAAGTGCCAGTGCATTTACTGACAGACTATCCAAAAGCTCACTTATATAGAAATTCATAAAGTTTCAAAGATACTAAAATGCTGGTCATAAGGCAATGCTTTGCAAACAGCTGTAATTAACACAGCAGATGGGCCAAAGTGAAAATATTTTTTTTTTTTCCTTTTTTTCTACCATATCACAAGAGAAAGCGCAGTTTGTTTAGAAGTCCCAGTGATGGAGAATATGGAAACACAGAAGGGAAACCATGATTTTCTGATATCTTTTGATAAAGAGATTATAAAAATGAGTGAGAAATGAATGTTGAATAGCAGACTTACATTGTCTTTTTGTTAGTAAAGGCATAGGCCCTCAAAAAGTAGCAAATACAGTGCACCTAACGCTGACCTGAAAATGAGATGACAGAGAGATAATCCAGACTGTGTTCTTTTTTCCAGTATTTCCTTTGATGCAAATGTTTTTAACACTTCTCTAACAACATAGCAGTTCTTATGTTGCTGTTTGCACGCATTACACGTATCAGACATCTGATGTGGGGAACACCAACGTTAACAGTAAGGATAGATACCAGTAGATTTATTTAGATTAGCAGTTTTAAAGGGAAGTCTTTACAAACTTCCAAAAGCCTGTGTAAAATGTTAATCTTTACACTACCATAAGAACATTATTAACATACGTGTCCTACATTACAAAAACAGTATTTTTATTGAAAACTCTAAAACCTGAAGTAAAATGTAATAGGACCAGGCATGCATATTTGGGGACCTGGTATGGAAAATACTACAATGTTTAATTAATCAGAAGGGATATTAACCATCTAAATGCCAAAGCTTTTTGATGGGTGGTATAGAATCACCTTTGTTAGTCTTTTTCAAAATGCCAGGTTATCTCTAATGATCACAATGGGACTGCAGCCTTACAAACCTCTACTAACTCTGGTACATTGAGCAGTGTGAATCTGCACAGTGCTTTATGGCATTTTGTATAAAAACCTATTTCAAATGAATTGTAAATACCCCTTCTTCTGCCTGGTCAGATTTGTGACCTAGGTCTCATACAAGCTGTAGCTAAGCCTGCCTCTCCACAGCTTGAATTTTGGTGAATGCACAGCATGGTGTCTTTGTGCTTGGGAGCTGCTGAAGTGTCTCTGTCTGCCAGACAGCTGTTGTAGGGAAGAATAAAGATCTTCAGTTTCCATCTATAAAGTAGGCCAATTTCTTCCTGTTTCTCCTGCCATATGAGTAACACTTCTCTATTGGCAAGAGTATTCATGCTGGCTTCTGCCTGTGTTCCTGTTTTTCCTTCTGCTGGTTTGCAGTTATACCAGCAATACCTGATAGCAGAGCTCTGAGGAGAGCCCAGACCTGTTCTACTCCTCACCACAAGCCCTTCCTAGCATGGCAGCCAGTTGCAGCCACTGCCTGTGTGTTTGCTATAACCCCTTGAGAGTCACAAAATATCTACCCCACA
Organism: Centrocercus urophasianus; assembly: GCF_019232065.1. Classification (NCBI taxonomy): domain Eukaryota; kingdom Metazoa; phylum Chordata; class Aves; order Galliformes; family Phasianidae; genus Centrocercus; species Centrocercus urophasianus. The sequence continues at coordinate 20,845,085 of NW_024884722.1, forward strand.
AAAAGCTGATTATTGTTTCTGTTCCAGAGTTTGGTGGTTACACACCTTAATCACACCGATTGGTTGGGAGCTCTGACCTCCTGAGCACTTTTGTGCGCTTCTCTCTAGAGGTGTTCTCCCTAGGCATTGTTTTTCTAACTCTACTGCTTATCGGGCAACCTGAGCAATCTAAAATGCTCCTCTTCACTTCCTCAACAACCTAAAACTATGTATTAAGTCCTTAATGTAATCCCATGTTATTTCCATCAGGTTCCTGCCTCACCCGGTAAGAAAGACATTTGTTTACTTCTCTAACTTTGTGTTCAGCATATGGCGACATACTTGGTTTCAAAAATTTCACTAAATCATCATTTTCACACACGGTTCTTGCACAAATAAAAAGAAAGCCAGAATTGTATGAGGTGTCTATGTTGAGACATCTACAGGTTTGATTTCCCTCAGTATTTAGCTTCTTACAAAAATTTTATTAAGTTCAAAGTGAGGTTCCAGTCAATACCAAGTACGGTGTCAATTGGCCGTTGCAGCTGGCCTCAGTGTTTCATGTAGATTGCTTGATGCTTGCTTAAGGAATATATAGCTAGAGACCCCTTCTAAATCCTTGAAGTGGTTTGTTCAGCATCATATAAAATTCTTGGGAAGAACGAAGAGAGATAAGCACAAATTCTTTTCATTTGCATTCAGTAGTTTTAACTATATTTGCTTCTTTCATGTGTTTTAGTTAGCGGAGCAGATATGCAATCCATGTACCAGCTTCATTGACTGCACTGTCCTGGGCACATGCCGAGCAGCACCCAAAGTGTAGTCTGAATAAGGCAGTAGTTTTATGGAACAAATTGAATGCTTTGGTGCTGTATGTGCAAAGGAACCAAAATAAGGTTATGTGGTCAGTTTCATTCTCATCACTTAAATCTTGATTGGCAGACTTGGAAAGACTAAAAAGATGACTCTTTGTGTTGTTCCACATTTAAAACAAACATTGCTTATAGCATAACTGCTAGTTTGTCCTCAACGCATTTTAGACTATTAGATCAAAGCACAGACTTCTAGCACTTAAATTAATGAGTAAGTAGCTGTTGAAGAAGAGCTGTTATTCTCTGCATATATTAGTCTTCAGAAAGAAGTTAGACACAGAGTTTCACAGGAAAAGAGATGAAATCCAGTACTAGGCTCAATTTCCAAGACATGAACCACAGCTATAACCTTCTCCGACCTGTATTCCTCCCACAGTCCCATCTCCTGGATCTTATCTTCCTCCTGCCCTTCTGAGCAGAGAAAACTGGTCAGGTTTTCTGGCACAGAAGGCATGAAAGGGACATCCCAGTGGGGAAAAAAATATATGTTTCTTGTAAGAGGGCCTCTGTTAGACCACTGTAGAATCTAATAAGATGTGCAAAATGGCATAGTAAATTTTTCAGATTTAAACTATTACCAATGACTTGTGTATAGAGCCTACTTCTATTTCCCAGCCAGCTTGGAATTTCCTAGTGTTAAAATTCACGTCTCTCCTGCTTCCTCACTCGTGTGCTGTCACCAAACTTCAGTGTTTTAAGTCTCTTCCTTCAGCCTTACTAACTGTAATGACTTTGGTAAGTAATGATTTTTAAAATCCTGCATTAAATGAAAACGCATTTTGCTTCACTTACTGCCATGACTAGTAGTCTAAAACAATTGTTGCGCTGTTGATATTGTGTTACTTTCCTTTTCTGCCATGTACTATAATGCCTTTCAGGTTAACAATATAAATGAGTTATTCAAACTTAAAGAAATCATATTCCTGTTATAGGATTTATTGTATCCTAAAACAGAGTCTTTCTTCATGTGAGAAAACATCTGTCTAACACACATTCATAGCTTGAAAACAGGAAATTCTAAAAGAAGGATGGCTTACTGAACTTTTCTGCTTACACTATCCACAAAAAGTACTTCAGTTCTTATGGCATAGCTCATTCTAAGAATAGTAACCTATTATCTATTCGTAGCCAGTAAAGATCATCTGTGAGCACAGATGATCAACCTTGCTTTTCAGTACAGTGAGTGCTGACTTGGCCACAGCCCAGTACGTTAATCACTGTAGCATCACTGTTAACCTGGGGGAAAAAAAATGTTCGTGGAGCATCTGTGTTTGAGACAGCCTTTGGTTTAGTAACCATTGAGTTCATGGAGCTCCTGCATGTTGAAAAATTTGGGAAGTGGTAAATAAAACCACTTGCTACATGGCTGGCTTCTACTAATAAGTTCCTGGATACTGGAATCACTGCTGGTAGGTCAGTGAGCAGCTTGCTTGCAGACATGTAGACAGTCCGCTTTTCCATGTGGTACATAATTTTCAATGTACTTCACAGATTTTCAGTTTTAACAAGCAGATTCTGTGAAAGTAGGAGTCTTTATAGAGGAGACATTTATCACTAGTGGTGGTTTTTTTTTTTTTTTAATTTTCTTCCTATACGTGAAATTTGGAGATACCTCTCAATTACTTTGTTCTGTAGACAAAAAGATAGTTGCTTCCTCAATGGTTCACTGTCTGAGTTTCCAGCACTTTTCTGTAGACAGGTAAGGCATTGGTTACCGCTAGTATGTCATCAGAACTCGTTTCAAAAATCCATCTCTTGCAATGAGTAACATCTTGTCCTAACCCCAGAAGAGATCAAACTTGGAAACTGGGGAAGAAGGGCTTTGGCTGCAAGACTTAAGTGCATACAGTTCATTTCTTTATTTCAGAAAGTTATGTATACTTTGTTCAGTTCAGACCTAAATGCATATGGGTTGTATCTTTCAATTAATTTTTGTGCAACTAATTACAAGATGTTTTTGGCTGGTCTGGGTTTCTGGTAAAAATGATAGGGTTGATCTTTGCTGAATCAGTTATTTTCCTTTCAATAAATCTTAAAGAATGTTACAGAATGATTCTTTTAGTAGACTCTTTGTTATGGGAAACTCTACAGGATGCCATTCTGGCCAAGCCTTTTATTTGATAGGTGTATAAGGACATTTGAGACAATAAGTGGACTTCTTAATGTGCAGATGGCACTCAGCTGTCTCTCTCCTGTCATTCCAAAAGGTTTAATCTCTTTGCTTTTGTAGAATTAGATCACTTGGCAGACTAATAGGCAAGTTGGACCAACATCAATTCAGATAAAATGGAGTTTGGACGGGTTGGGGAGAAGTTCCTGGAGATAGTTGCTGAATGGGTGGATGTTCTCTGTGTTCTAAAGAAGTATGACTACCTTTTTATTTTCCTCCGGCAAAACCCGTATGGTGCTGTGACTTTCTGTACCTTTTTCAGAACTACTAACTTCCCTGTCCTATCTACTGAAAGAAAAACAGAATACTGCTGCCTCAGACTGAAAGCTGCAGTGACCAACAGACAACTGGAATAAATGCCATATCCTCAAATTCTCATTTCTATTCTAAATTCTGTGCAGAGGAGAGCATCCAGAGAAATGCAGAAGTTGTCACAGTAGCCATGACTTTCTTAATCTGTCCTAAAATGCCAGCAACTAAGGGAAAAGTGAAGTAACTGAATATAAAAGACGTTAGTAAATGGCATTTGTATTGCAATGAAAAAGACTGAAAACTGCAGGAAGCATGGCAAATCATTGTTAAACATACCTCAGTTCTCAAACTGACTCTCATTTGGGATATCTAATCAATCTGGAGGAAGAAAAACTTTGACTTAATCTTCAGCTGTATGAATCAGAATAACTCCACTTTAGTCTGTGAAGGGTCGGTGATTTAGAAGAGGTAATGTACCTCTCTGCTTTTACAGATGCAAACATACCAACAACCAATAAGCAGTACATTTATATATATATTAATGATCCAGAAAGGAATAAACAGAGTTCAAAGAAAAGGATGATAGAGCAGATCTTTCTGGCCCATTCCTTCATTGCAGGTAAACAGTTGATAATATGTGCAATGAAGAAAGAATCACTGCATGAAAAACTGCAGCCTCCCACAGTTATTGCTTTCCTCACGCTTCCTCCTAGAACAAGGGAATAGAAGGCTTTCAATTTGAAGTTGACATTATTTCCTTGAATGGTTTTGTTAAAGTGCTGAACGTACAGTTTGTTTGCTAGCTACCTTTGGATTTACGAGTTGCCAGTCCTGGAGACATTACTGTTTGTCATGCATTTTCCTCCTGATTTCCCTTCTTTATCCTCCTGCCTTCAAACCTTTTTAAGGTCTTTCCATTACTGATATGTGCTCTGATGCTAACTGGTAGTAATAGAAAGCCGTGCAGCTGTGGTGCTATAGCTTCCCGCTGGATAATGCTGACCACAGACTCAGCAGTGTGTGCCAGCTCAGCACATCTTGATAACTCATAATCCCTACCATAGGTTTTTATAGTTTGTCTGGTCTACTGTAAATCTCTTACCCACTGTCACCGACAGAACTCCTGACCTGATTCATAGGCACCAGGAATTAAGCTCCTGTCACACTCTGCTAAAAGACAGTGCCATTTATGGTGTGATATTTTACAAACAAAAATAGATGCTCCTGAATATAGTGAACAGCATCAAAGGTCATGTTATTATTTTGAATCTTGGTAATTAAGTCAAGTAACTAAAAAGAAGGAAAAACACACAAAAAACACACCTTGCACTACCCTGCACTTAGAAATATGGGCAGGTTATCTTATCTTTGCTACTAACACATCTGTTATTTTTGGGCAATCTACTGTGTAATAAGAAAAGCATGTACATTACAAAAAAGAAATAGTTCAGCGGGTTTTTTCCCCCTCCATGTCTTGCTGTGAATGTGTATGTTATGTTCTATCAACAGATAGATCTCAGTCTTATTGCAGTTTGTGTTCGTTCTCAGCTATGGATAGATTCTATCCCTCTAAGGGAAAAAAAGGACCTTGAATGTATTAAAAGAAAGAAAATAAATCATTGTTCATGTTTTGATGAGGCAGAAAGTAGATAGGTTGTGCTGTAAGAAAGAACCTCGTCCAAATCTCTCTAATTTCTCATTAAACATCAACTTGTCTGGTAATGAGGAGCCTGGATTAGGGTATCAAGATGTCAGAATTTTATTTGAAATCAAACCCTGACTTTTCTTGGGCTTTCTGTACTGCAGCTTCTCTTTGCTGTGCTTTTATTTTTTACTACATTGTTTGCTAGTCTTGCCCAATCCAAACGTAAGATCCCAGGAGACTGCAGCTGTCCTGGTGGAAGTTCTGATTGCAGGTGGAGGAGCAAGATGCTGTAATAAAATAAACTTGATCTTCGGGGGCCCTGACATAAGGCAGAAACATTGAGCTTCCTTGAGTAAATCATATTTTATAAATGTATGAGCTAACTTTATTCAATCATACCAAACACTTTGCCTTTGTTACATGAACAAATATGGACGTTTTCAATTAAGATGGTAAAGTGTTTTAAATAGATTAGTTGATCTTTATGGAAGTCATTATATTTTCAGTTATCGTTTTGCCAGTATAAAATAATAAAATAATTAGATTTCTTGAATTTCTAAGACTAATTAAACATTCCCACTATAAAAACACGATTGAGTAACAGAGTCTTTGTTTGAGGGAGGGCAAGTTTCTTTTTGAGAATTACACAGGTTCCTATTTTGTATTGTTTGATTAATGAAAGTATAACTCGTCCTGATGCATTTTCCTGAAAAATATGTCTTGACTGACCCACCTATGTTGGTGCTCAGAAAAGTATTGTTTCTATTTCAGGTAGTTCCTAGTCCATCTAACTCTGTCATCTTCATTATTAAATTCTCAAACAGTAAAAATCTGGCCAGTAAAAATACGTGAAATTGCTAATCATAGAGATGGAATAACTTGGTGTTTGTAAGAGAGGATACCCAAGGACCAAATTGCACCACCTCTCTGCTATATGTAACTGGTTTGAATGTATCAGTAGGTATCATCTGAAAAATGTTTTGTGAAGCAAGTTATTTGTCTTGGTTCGTGTGCAGAGGAGCTGACAGAGAAGGGGACGAGAGTACCTCTCAATACCACCTGATTTTCTTCAGGCAAATTCAGTTCAATTAGTAAAAACTAAATGGACACACACCATCTCCTCGGAATATTTTTTCCCATTTGGCTACAATGAAAGCACAGTGGCACGCAGAATACTTAGTGTTCTGTCTTCTTCAGTCTATTGTGTTGTCAGTCAAGGATTTGAGTTTCTGCAGATGGTGATTTAGCTTCTCTCATTCTCATTAAGTTCATTTGAGAACATTTGTTTGCACTATGAATTGCAAGAGGTGTATCTTGTCATAAAAATAACTTTATTGAAAATTTGGCCCCATTTAACCTCATAGACATATTTTGTCTCTAGTGGTGTCAAGATTAGATGATGTAGCATTTTAATTTGTCATAGATATGGCCTGACAATATCTACAAAATCGAAACACTTAACAGCATAATTCAGTATTCTAAATTCAGTGACCTATTGCTGGTATGATACATTTGATCTATAGCACTTCTGTCTGTATCTGTAAGGCACGCTGCTGCCAATTGATCCTAGCAAAGGACACACTGAAGGAAAGGCAGCCATTCTCTGGTATGTATTTCTTCTAGCCTTAGGATACGGCAAACCTCTGTGTGAACTCTCGATTGCTCTGACTGCACGGATCAGAAAGATCCAGAAGTTCCTCACCTCAAGCTTTGCTAAATAGGTAAAGGTTACCCACCTCAGGGCAGGCAGTGATAGGGCAACTGCTGCAAGGCTAGCCTTGCCTGGAGGCTTGAGTGGTAGTAGGTAGTTTCATGTCTTGGTAGCAAAATCTCTCCATTTGGATGCATCTAGCACCAACAAAGGCAGGATTTCCAACATGCCTTCACAGGAGGGTAAATCTTGGGTTCTTTTGAAATCTGCTGATAAGGACTGTCTTTCAACATTTGAGCCTCCTGCAGGAATCACCATCCCATTGGGACAGGACAAAAATGTAGATAATTTGTAGCCTGTTACATTGTCTCCAGAACCCTAAACCATTTTAGCCATAACAGAACAACCATTAGAACTGATAGATATTAATCTCTCCAACAGAAAAAGGCTATGGACTAATTTTAGCCTGATGTGTGTCAGCTGGCTGAGTGCTGAAGCTCTGTCACTGCCTTGGAAGCATCACTGCGTGTCTTATCTTTATGATAAAAAGAAATTTAAAAAAAAAATTACGGAGATTAAGGCAGGTAATATTCAGATCTGTTTCTCTTCTGTATGAGAGAAGCTATCTAACAATGATAATTTCTAAATTCCAGTATGTTTTTCTGTGATTTCTGATTTGATATTTCAGTGTGCTGTCACTTGAAATTAATTGCAACTAATTAAAAATGATCCAGTTAGGACAATTGGACAATAGAGCTTTGGAGATTGCTTCATTCCCAGAGGTTTTAGTGGCTTCCTGCTGCACTGGTTCAAATCTTCAGAAGGGTGCTATACATCATAATGTCATTTTACATTGTTGTTTTTCTGAAAGCAGCAATTTAAAAGAGTCTCCACTGAACCTTGAGCAACTTTGCACTAAAAAGAAAAATGTTACTGTTCGAGATCTGTAAAATATAAAATATAGATTCAAAGAAATCACCTGACATGAACAGTAGCATTAAATTTGTGCCATTATTTGCATGTAATAAGTAATGTTGTAGTAAAAGGCTAACAAAGCATTTAGGCTGCTCCTGCTCTGCAGCTCATTGATTTTCTGCACCTTTGTTCAAACTAGGTCAAAAACAACATTGGTCTTATTTTATCACATACGTTTTTCTCATGTTTGAGACTTATGTCTTAAAGTGATCTAACATAGTTAGAGCCCACAACATACTGTGGCCCATCACACCTATTTAGAGAGAAGCAGTTTGACTCATTTTGTTTTAAATTACCCTAACCAAGCAGCTGGCTAATGTGAACTAAACTTCAGAATATACAGAGGGCGCATTTTTTTGTAACTAGGATGAACTGAGGGCTTAATGGAATAAGGTTTGCTTTCATGTTAGTGTGAAGGCCAGTCATTTAAAGAGTTATGAAAATGAACCTTGTAACCAGTGCAAACATGTGGCTCTAACACAACTAAACAGCTCATTTGATATTCTGCCTCACCACTATAAGCAGGAACATAGAGCCTACTAAAATTAGATTTTGTCCCAAGTCCCAAAGCAACAAATCTTACTTGCTGTGCAACCCATACTTAGCAAACTTTATTCTATAAAGAAATAGAGATGTAGAATTGAAGATCAGCATATTTCTAAAAGAAGATAAACACAATCTTGAGGCTATTTTTAGACAGTGGTGAGGCTTTTAAACAAATCGTATATAGTCCTGACATTTCACATCATTTCTCCACTGTGAAACGTGTGTTTTATCATTGGAACCAGCTTATTTGTTATACTGTGTGATCCTTCCTCCCACTACAGCACAGCTGGAACATCACCTCCTCTCAGTATTTTGCTTTCCTTAATTCATCTGATTTCTGAACAGGACCATCAGTCTGTCTTTGAATAGGTTTGTTTCAACGCTGTGTTATTTCATTTTTACACTGCTGTAATAGCATGAAAATCAATGAAGTTGCACTGACATACAAATGGAGAAACACATTGCCAGATCAGACCTATCGAGTCTATTTTGCTCATAAGACCATTAATAATGGTTTTAAAGAACTTTGGCAGTGACATAAGCCATACTTTTGTACATATAATCCATCCTGTATTTTAATGTTTGTGCTTGTATTAATGGAGAATGAGTGGATTTTTTACTGTCTTGTCAGGAAACTTTTGGGGAAAGTTAGATTAAGAAATGTGTTTATTACTTTGTATACCACTAATCTCCATGTCTCTTACATGGACAGAGAACTGATCACATACAGAAATGCTACCATTAGCAAATTACAGCGATACAAAAAAAAAAAAAAAAAAAAAGGAGACAGACAAAATGCTACTTTCATTGAAGCCATTTGCAGTTTCACCTCTGACTTTGCTGGCATTAGGAATTTATTGTAGGGATCTCCTTCTTTATTTACCCCAACTCAGCCACCCTAAGCAATGCACACAAGTATATGCTTCCACATATGTATGGCATTATCATATTCTGCATTAGCTCAACACACGTTTCTCAGCATTTTTCTAGGACTATCCCAATATCCTTTTGCTAAACGCAAAGTGAGATTAAGCAGACTTTACTTCCAGTGTGTTCTGTGCATGCAGAAATTCAGGCTTTGGCAGGGTTCAAGAGGGAGAGAGAGATTTCCAGAGAAAGTCAGTAGGAATGTTTTGTCCATCAAGATGTTTGAACCAGACAATAAAAGCACTCCAGGCAGTTGTAAGTTATAACCACTAGAAGATACAGAGAAAAAGACAGCCTCAGAGATAACTGAATCCTAGGCAATGTACTTTGGTTGGAAGATAACTCATGTCAGCGCTGCCGCAGTTGGTTTTTAAAAAGTAATCTTTTTCTATTCAAGGCATAGAAGAAAATCACTAAAACAAATAAATGACTGGGTGAAACTTAAAGAAGCCTCACATGCATTAGCCTTTATATTGTTGGACAGATATGTTTTGCTCAGAGGGCTGGTAGCAGATCATAGAGGGAAATAGTAGTCTCCCTCTCTCTGTTTGTTTCTCCCCCTCTCCCTTTTCTCTCTCCTCTCCCTCGCCCACCCCATCCTTCCTTCCCTCCACACACCTTCTTTATCTCTTTCCACCCCCACCTCTCTGCCAGTTTTGAACCTGATGCAGGCTGCAGTCTGACATTCACTGCAGAAATTGCTTTACTAGTTTAAGACAAAACTCCTGCTGTTTTCACCTCTTCCACTGCCAAAGGTTATTGCCCCCACAGCAGTGCAAAGTTAAGTGGATTACTTCAAACGGTCTTCCATGCTAGGTTATGCAGCCTTGGCTGACTTTGCAATGAAGTGGGTGAGGATCACTCATCTGACCCGTTCTGCTGGCTCTGCAGGGCGCTATAGAAAGCAGCACAAACAGCTGGTGACACAGCCACCACTGCAATGAATGTGCAAACACAATCTCAGTATGGTCTATAAGTACCAGTTCACATCTTTACATATCATTTGTGCTAGGTCCTTTTTAACTAAGGTTTTTCTGTGGCACTGAAGCTGTGTACTTTCACACCCATTAAAAAAAAAAAATAGCTCAGGATTTTCATGTTTTAACCCACCATCTTTGCCACCTCTGATGGAAGAGGTTGTTGGGGGAGCATTGACAGAGTAGGTCTCTCAGACCTGTTTACTGAACTTAAGAGAAGTTCAATTAAATGAAGATAGCATTGTTTCATTTGTAGTAAAGAGCTGTTGTATGGTGTTTCACAATCACTAGTATAGTCATTTAAATAATTTGACATAATTATGTATACTGTAGGCTCTCCCACAGAAGCAGAAACACAGAGACTGGATAGACGCTGTTGTGTGTAGTGCTGTTACTTTAATTAATAAAAATGATAGGAAAATAATAGCACAGAGTTCCATTGCTTAAACTTTTCAGTTTAAATTCTCTGGCTTTGTATTCTAGCAAACTAGTAAACAGAAATCTGGTTTTTGCAAACACTTTAAGGGCTCTACTCCATGGTCTACAACACCTGGTGTATCTCAGCTCTTGGCTTAATTTAAACAAACAGGCCATGTAACACATCTCTCTCTCAGTCAAATAAAGCAGACTTGGTGTTCTGCCAATTCTGCTCTCATTTATTTGCTAACCCTGGCTTTTATTTATTCCCTGAATCATCAAACACGTTGCAGAGAGTGACAGGAGCAGACAATATTACATCTAATCATTATAGAGTAACGTAAATAAAATATGGTAAATCATCAGGTATAGAACGTGTGTGTTTTTAACTATCCTACTTCATTTTGTGTACTTGAACCAAAAGTTTAGCAAATGAAAAAGCTTTTTGCACAGAGCAGAGTTAGAATACGCCCATTGGATACTGTCATTTATATTAACCGAAAAAAACCTTTTACATATAAATGCACCTGGATATAATACAAAATCTGTTGTGTGGGCCTCATCCTGTGCTCATTAGAGTCTGTGATGAAATCTTTTCTGACTTCAATGACTGGGGCATCAGCCCAGTGCTGTCCAACTGAGGACTACAGTACTGTAAACAGTAACTGATGTGAGGATCTGTTAAACACTCCGGTGTTGAATAGGAGTTACTGAGAGAATTCTTATGATCAGAGAGAGCGCGGAATTAAGAAAAAAAAGAGGGGAAAAAAAGAATGTTTTGAAGTTCAGTGCAAAGGGATTGGTCTTAGTTCTCGCAGGGGAGAAGAGATCACGGTCAACAGTCCATTGTGTGGATAAGATAGACAGAACAAGTGTGTAGGTGACAGTGAAGCCTTACATTTGCTCAAGGTTTGTGCTTTGATGAGATTTGTCTAGCTACAGTCTAGCTTAACTTTACACCAGATTGCTTTCCACTAGAGAACCCTCACCAGATGAAGGACTGAAGCTGACAAGTCAGTCACATGGCACTTCTAACTTTAACTATTGAAGAAAGAAATTCTAATTCTTATATCTGTAGTATTGCTATTGAAATACGTTTCTGAAAGCTGACTCTGTGAAGATCCTTCAAGAATAGCACGCAAATAATGAGGGGAAATTGACTGCCTGAAGACTTTTGTGTACAGTTTCTGACTATAATATTCACCAAACACTCACTTTCTTCTGTTTATTAGTTGGCCATTCCTGCTAGGTTAATATGGGAAGAGAAGGCTCTGCAGTACTTGGGGTTGTGCCTTGACCACGTAATTGGAAAAGTAAATGGTTTCCCTATGATCAGAGTTGGAATCTGTGCCAAAATGACTGAGCTCCATTCAAAAACCCCTTCTCGTGAGTCATTTTGTGGCAATGCATGCTAAAAGAGATGGCAAAACACCAGGAGTAAAATAATCAGCACACCTCAGGCTGCTAACAATAACAAAATAAGCTTTTCCTACTGTGAAGCAGCCTCCTCTGTAAAGTCCTCAGACTTGCATGAGCTTCCTGTGCAAAAGTCTGTCTGTATCAGGCCCCTACGTTATTCTTCTTTAAAACCATACCTCAAGAGCCCACTTCATCTCCTGCCCTAAAATGTAAAGAAGCAGTAGTTAAATTTCCCGTTTGTTAGCTATTCGCAGTGTCTTTTAGCATGCGTCACTTATAGAAGGAATGTCTGCAGTAGTTTGCACCTGACAAAAAATTGAATGACAATACACGGCTGCAGAGGCTGGAATTCAAGAATCATTGGCTTCACTACTGAAAGCTGGAAATCACTGATTTGACTGTTCCAGGTCCAGCTCTGGACCCCTCTGTCCTCTAAACCCGTCACAATATATTAATTTGTTCTGAAGCTACTCATGCATTGTGCAATACATTCATTTCTGCTCTCTTCTACTCATGCATTGTGCTCAAAAGTCACAGCTGATTTTTTTCTTGCTTTTCTAAAAAGCAGCAGAGAACTGCAAGCCCTCAGACATATTAATGGAGTACATGCTAAAGAAAGCAACTATTTCTCAACTTCAGCTTATCAATTAGTCTCCAAGATTTCAATAGCCACACTGAAAAGTAGAGCATACCCCTTTATTTTAAAGATTTAGCTCCTTCCTCTATTATGTGGGCTGGGCAGAGAGCAAGGCCTAAGTGTTCTTCATGTGATTTATTCTACATTGACAACCACTTAAGTAGAGGCAGAGTAAGACCCAAAAGGCACAAAGTGATGAAAGCTGGAACTGAAAAATAGCATGACAGTCAAAATTGCTGAGTTTCACACAGCCCCTGCTCTGACAGTGTTAGAAAACTCTTGGTCTAAAAGAATCCCAAAGAGCCCTCTGGAAACCCAATCCCATGACTCATATGCTATCCTTGAAGGCTTTTTTCTTTCTCTCTACCAAATGACACTGAAAACAGCCTTGTGGACTTCACTACATGTTTTAGACAACATATTTTCCTTTTCTGAGAGAAAGACTTCTCTGTATGACAGCCCAAGATAAACGTACTTGCATCTGCAAGTCAAACCAGGCTTCTGGATGGGCCGTAGGCTGGATGATCCCACATGCTGTGCCTTCTTGGTGGGGATGGGAAGAGAAGCAGAGGCCTTGTGCTATTGCAGGAACTTCATGAAAAGTAAAGCCCATGAAAAGTAAAGCCCAGTGGCTTAGGCACTGATTCCCAAGGATTCCTAAGAGCTCAGTTGTTGCTGACTGAATTAACACTTTTGTGTTTGCCTACTTACTAGATTGGTTGAAAGATTGACAAGCCCTCACTACTGTGTTAACTGCTGCAGGCGAAGTTAGAAGGAAGTGATTTTGGTCTCTAGGTAGCTTATGATTATTCCCATGCAAAAGTAAATGGGAACAAAGCACTACCCTTCCCTTCCCAGCACCCACACTGTGTTGATTCATAAAGGGCAGATGCTATCTGATCTTACCACTGGAATTCAGTTAAGAATGCAGTCACAATCTCAGAGGCTGAATACTCAAGCTCCCTCTGAATATTATATGTAACTGAAAGTGAACTGAGCTACTAAAAGGAGCGTGCATTACACACATAAATACAGTGTATTTGAGGACAAAGCTGTTGCTTTGATGATTGCTTTTCAGAGTAGAACTTCACAATAAAATGAAGACCTTGGGAATTTCCTATCTGAACGCTGAAATGTTTTTAAGACAGCTGTGGCTCATCCGTTGAAGCCAATCAGTCCTTCTAAGTTAAATGTGTTCCTTTATAATCCAAACTGTGTTAAAAGTGTTTCTAGTGTTTCCAACTCCACCCTCAACAGCTAAGAAATGGTCTATCATGCGTGTGCTTTGGTCTTCTGTGTATTTGCAGCTGTAACTGTAAGCTGATTTTTCTACTCAGTCTTCATAAATGACATTTGGAAGGAAGGGGGAAAAAAAAGAAAAAAAAAGAGCATAGGTAGGCCTGTAATTCTTTTTCTAGAACAAAATTTCAAAAAAATCAAAATTCCCTGTGCTTGCATGGTGAATCTCCTGCTACTGTGTGGGACAATGGAAACTCTTTCAAGCCAAGAGTGCAATAACAAACTTTTGTGTGGTTGTACATATTGTTATAATATATGTTTATCAGAAGTGTATTTTCTGTTCAGTGTGGATTTCTCTCTTTTTGCAACATTTAAAATAAAAAAAAAAAGCTGGAAGACTATGTATGGAAATTCATGTTTATGTTGCTGTTAAGTTTGTAGATGAGAAAATGGGAGAGGCTAATTTTGCTCACTGACAAGCTATGTATATTTTATGTGTTTAGGAGATCCTCTGTGTTTTCTCATTTTCTTAGATGTGTGTTTGCAGATCTGTTACTCCTCCCTTTGCTACTGTGCATAATAATTTTTGTTTCTCTAAATTAGAGGCTTTGTAGTCAGCTGAAATACAAACAAAGGTTAAAGAGGCTGCAACATTAAGTTTTTCTTCTAGGTGATTCAAACAGTGGCATTGTAAAATATTCCCCGGGTAAAGCTGATGTGAAGAAGTGATGTAAATCACAAAGCAAGCACCAGTTTCTCCTGCACAGGTTCAAAAACCTACTATGCTTTACATGCCAAATGGCAAAAAGTAAAATCAGCTACTAGTTTTTAGCTATGTTAAGAAGGCCTCTGCTGCATTGGTGCCTTTACTGAACTCACTCCATGTATGTTTGAGGCACATTTCACTGCTTCCTTTTCAGTGTTACAGAATGAACTCCACATATCTTATATTAATTCCCGTCGCTTCTGAGTGCTTTTTGGCAATAACATGAACTCTTTGTGTAGTCTAATTATTGCTTCGCCCTATATCTTTTAGGTTGACTTGTAAAGGCATTCTGGATTTCAAATATAACCTTACAGCTACAATGCAATAACCAACAACTTCTTCCACACTAGCAAATATAACAATTTTTTTTCAATAGTCATTACAAACTTGAGCCAAATTCAGTCTGACAACATTCAGGTGAGAAACACAGGGCCTGAATTTCCAGCACTGCATATTCTACCAGTATTTCACCAGTGTACAGTGGTGGCAAAATAATAAAATGACTCTACTGTATGTTGTTTTGAATATCATTTGGTATAAATTTACACACAAGAGAACCCAGCCTTGTAAGTATGAAGAAAAGTTGAGGGAACTGGGCTTGTTTAGCTTGGAAAAGAGAAGGTTCTGGGGAGCCTCATTGTGACCCTCCAATACTTGAAGGGAGCATATAAACAGGAGGGAGAACGACTGTTTACAAGGGCAGATGGTGATAGGACAAGGGGGAATGGTTTTAAACTGAAACAGGAGAAGTTTAGGTTAGGAAGATTTTCACACAAAAGGTGGTGACACACTGGAACAGGTTGCCCCAAGGAGGTTGTGGATGCCCCATCCCTGGAAGCATTCAAGGCCAGGCTGGGTGTGGCTCTGGGCAGCCTGGTCTGGTGGTTGGTGACTGCACATAGCAGGGGGGTTGAAACTCGATGATCATTGTGGTCCTTTCCAACCCAGGCCATATTGTTATTCTTAGCAGCCTGAGGTGTGCTGATTCTATGATATCAGTGTTGGATGCCCTGCATCTGCAAGTTGCCTTTATTGTTCTCAGTTATGTAACAGTCATTTCCTCAGTAATCACTTGTACATTTCTTCAGATAAATTACGAATATGTAACTAGCGATGTTACTAGCATTAAAATTTTGTTTTGCAGCATCTTTCTTAGTACATTGATATATAAAGATGCAGTGAATATAAAATAGCAAAAAGCATATAAAAATTAAGATACTTTCTATTATTAAACATTTTTACAGGTTTTCAAAAGAGGTTTTCAGCTTTTCTCTTTTCAAGTAGCTTCTAAATAATATAGTTTATTTTGGATGATTGATTGTAGGAATCGTCTGCATGGAAGTAGAATGCAGTATTTCAAGTCATGTCGTCTTTTTATTTTTAACGAATGAAATTATCTTTATATCTTGACACATTTTATCATTTTGAGAACAAACCAGTTATCTGTATGAGTTCAACTGATAGAATATTATCATGCCTTATTAAAAACAAACAGGGCTTCCTATTACAGCTGTATGTCAAAAGGATAACAAATAGAATAACTAGTTCTCTGTCATGTTATCATTAGTTAATTGTATTTATAATAAGTCTTCAGCTAAAATAAATTACAGATGATGTGGTATTTTAGTACACAATGGCTTCTGTGTGAGTCCTGCTGCCACAGACCTTATGCAAAAACTGAGAGATTTTTTACCAGCTATTGATTAGAACCTGCACTCTGGAAGGAACAAATAATAATAATAATAATGTGTCATTTTACTCTTAAATATCAGTTAGTCCCCTGGGAGGATCTTGATCCTTTTTAGGCTCTTCTTCTCCTAACCCGTTTACATACAGCAGGCATAAGAGACAAAGTGAGTTATTAGAGTTATTCCTTCTGTGTTTTTTTTTCCAATATTATATCTAATCTACCACTTTTGATATTTTTAGTCATTTCAATGAGAGGAAAAATATATTTCTGTGTAATTTCCCTTTGAAATGTACATGTGGATAACAACATTTGTAGTACTATGTGCTACTGGAGCAAGGCACTGAGACACTGACCAACAGCCTGGGTGTGCTGCCTGGTAAGACCTAGGGACTGTTCTGAAGTATTTAAGCCATATAATGTCCAAAAGGTGACTTAGGTGAGCAGTAAAATAGCACTTAATGATCTGTAAGCCCATGGATAAGCATCTATCTTGATATGTGACCATATCCTCAGTGAGGTTGTGATTTCCATGAAATTTTCTCTAACAATTCATACAAAAAGTAATATTTAGATGTTAAAAAGGTATCAGGTGTTAACTATTATCAAATTTTTAAATTGTGTTCTAGTAAAGTGATACATTGTCTTTCCTCAGATTTCTCATGTGTGTCTGGACAGATAATAGTATGATTTTGTTTACTTATTTCTTTGCAGATAAAAGGTGAGACAAACCAATCTTTACCTTTTTTACCTTTTTGTTAATTTTATTTTAATTATTTTTTAATTATTTTTGCCCATTTCTTACTCAGCCTACACAGAGAAATTTTGGTAGCTCAACTGTATGAGAGATCGTTACTTTCCTCTACCCAGTTCCATCATACCTATGCTAACAGTACTGATACATATATCGTTTTTGCCAGTTCTGCTTGTTTAGTTTGAGAACCAGGTTTGTTCCTTTTGTCTTCTTAAAGCATACCCTTTCATGGACATATTGCTTTCTTTGTCAGTAAGCCTCTGTAAAAGCAGATACATTTAGGAGGCAGTAGGACTTGGATTTGGAGAAGGTGTCACTCAATGACACCATGACCTCACTAAGACATGCAACAGCCCAAAATTCTAAGAGAAAGAAGATTTTTTGTTGTTATTGTTCCTCATCAGTGACTCTTATAGCCCTCTAATGACCATCCCTGATTAGCTCTATAGAAGTCTTCAACCTTCAGGTTGAACCAACGGGTTCTTAACCAACAGGTTAAGAAGCCTGTTATAGAGAGCTTCAAGTATTGTAGTATTGAGAGTAAAAAGGATATGGACGGAACAGGCAAAGTCTACACAACCCCAAGGTCACAAACGCAGTGTAGATAAAAACAGCAGATTCTTAAAGTTTCTTGTTAAGTAATGTGGCAATCCAAGTCATAAAATCTTTAAAAGCTCTTCAAAAGGTCAGTGGATTCCAGTAAATTTGACATTAGTACTTTGAGGTTTTGAATTTAATGCACTTACTGAAACATTTCATTAACATTTTTTACTCTAGTCAATAGATGTGATTTTACAAAAAGTCGATCTTTGTGGTCTACTTCTTCGAGTTGCCATTATGTCAATCAAAAATAAGTCTAGCTGATAAATTATTTTGGCAAATAAATGAAATGTTTTTGTGGTTAGTTTAGTGTTTTTCTGAAGTCCTAGCACATGCCAAGAAGCACTTCTGCCTTCTCTCTTTCCAGACTTACTGATTGCCATGTGTCAGATACAGGCACTGTAATACTCTTTTTTCCTTGCCCTTATTATCTTACTGAGATGCATCTTAACCCATGCTGGCTTAAAAAAAATGCAAGAGGCGGTGGTTACTTTTAAAATTATTACCCCAAACATTTCCCTGGTGAAATATAAACACATATTAAATAACATGACACTAATAATTGCATAAAAGGAATGTTAAAAAAACAGTTTCAGAAGAGAGAATAAACCATTAATGAATTACTACATTAGTGAAGTAGTTTGGATAATAGTTGAGATGTTTGTACTAAGTTGATAAATGCTGCGCTAGTAAATCACTTGCATATATCTTCTTTTCTAGCCTTAGTTCAGGCTCCTTTAGATCTACAAAGGTTGTAGATAATTTTTGCACCCACTCAGTCAATGACTGGCAATGCTGCATGTAGCTGCAGTCATTCATTCTGTCAGTCAGCAGCCCTTGATAATGTGCCTGTCAATATAATTCAGTGCCTGTTCAAGGAAAGTGACACTTTGAATAGTGGACACTTTTCAAAAGCATTCATACAGGGTCAGCCTCATGATAAATAAATATATATTGTGTTTGGAACGAATAGGCAATACACAGGAGCTGGAGTCTGAGCAGAAAAACACAACCATTCTGCAGGATACAATAAACTGCAATGAAGAGTGAAAATCTTAAGTGCACCTTGTTTTTCATGTTGTATTAATTACGAGATAATGGATAATGAAGTCTTTGAGATCCTGCTTGGCTCAGTGGAGCCCTGATCCATGACCAGGGGCACAATGCACTACTACACTACAAATGAGATACTAGAATAATACTATCAATAGTTCTTTAAACCTTACAAAAAAAAAAGGACGTGTACTTTCATTGCTGAATGAAAAACACAGGCAGAAATCTTTAATTACCACTAACAGCACGCTAAAGAAAGCATTTATATGGCATACAGCGTGTAGTTTCTAGTTTCTATTAATACAGGCTGAGAACAGGAGGAAGAAATATGTGATAGTGACAAGATTTTTAATAGTACCTCACCTTAAACGCCTTTTAAAATATGTAAATCCATAAAAAAAATTATTTGTAATAGCAGACTAAGAGTGCTGGTTAGCCTTACTGCTGAATGAAATGTATGCTACAAGCCCTATTACCATACATCGTGGGAGCTGTAGTTAGGATTAATCTGTCAAAAGGGATGGTTTAGTGTTGATGAATATGACATGTGACCATTAATGATATTGATTTTATCTCCTGAGATTAGCATGATTTACTTCAGATGGATAATAATGTCATTTGCTTGATGCAGTAGATCTGTTTACGAGCTGATTAAATTGTAAGGCCTTGCTTCATTTCATGCTATTTGGTTTACAGCTTCATTACTGCAATCACAAAAGCTGTGGAAATGTCCCACATCCCATGTCACAATAAATCATTGTTTAAGATTGCAGCTATGTATTTTAGCATTTCAGTTTTGCATGGACCATGCATTCCTTAACAAATATGTGATTGGGAATACATTAGCAAGATATTCTAGAACATACTGCTGCAGAAATGTAGAAAATCAGCACTTGAGTAATTAGCTGTAACAAATTACCTTATTATTTAGACAGTGAAGTAAACGTTTTTGTTGCAAAAATGATTATCATAAATCTGCAGAAAAGTGACAGTCAAACAACCATAAAGGAAACTTGTAAGCAAACTACATTTTCTGCTTATTACTTTTCACATTTAAATAAAATTTATCAGGGGCATACTCTAAAAAGAATGCATTTGTTCTTTCGGGATAGTATGTGTTACACGACATACCATCTGTAACGGCTGCGCTGGGAAGAGTATATGAATGTAAATCACAAAGGAAAAAAAAAAAAAGAATCTGTTAATTATAATGGCAAATGCTAATGTTGTCATAGTTAAGGCCATGTCAACGTTTTCATTATAGACCCAGTTAAAAAGGAAGAAGGAGGGTTGTAATCAGCCATCCGAGATTGCCGTCTGCTAAAATTTTGTATACAAAAGGGCACACTGAGCTCTCTCACCGTGCAAATTAGAGGTAGCTGTGAAACCATACTTGCAGACTCAGTGAGAGGACTGGGGCCAAGCTCTCGGCCTAGGAGGAAGGGTGACTTTTTGTTTCTGTTCGGTGATTTTTTTAACGTTTTGCATAAATTGATATTACTGTTCTATTGTAGAAATTAAACAAAAAAAATAAATAAATTGCATTTATCAGTTAAATGGGGCTTTTTAGGGCTTGTGGCTTGCCACTGTCTGAATCTGATAACTAGAGTTGATTAAGTCTTGGTTCACATACTTAATTTTAATGAAAATATTTATAAATTTGAAGAGCATGCTTAAATAATTAGCTTAAGATGCAAATATTACAGGGTGGAATTTCTATTACTACTTTTACTTCTAATATCCCCAAGCTGGTTCCCAATGGATTTAGAGGAAAAATCTCAACTTACTGTATGTGTGAGTTCAGCTGGATTAGAATATGCTCAAAAGTTGATTAGTTAATATTGGATTCATGATTTTTTATTTTTTTTTTTTTTTAGTCCTTAGCTTTTACCTATTGAAACTCAACTCTCCACCCCAGAACCTTTTCAGCTGATGAAACTGGTAATCCCAAGAGGAACCACACATGTGCATAATTGTATACATGCACTGTAATATTTCAGGACAATCCTAGAATTTTCCAGCTTTTCCAAATGTTTTGCAGCAGTGACCACAGCTATGATTTTTATGGATGATTCATGAGTTGGCTGTTCTGGGCATCCAATCTGAGACATTTTGAAAAGCCTGTTTTTTTGCTTGCTTGCTTGTTTATTTTTAATGGCTGATTGCATTATGCATTCTGGAAAGCAGATTCTTTCATAAATGTTCTTGCTGAGGATTTGGAAAAAGAGAATAACTGTAATGCTTGCAATTCAGCTCTATCTGGTGCTTTGGAGACAGATTTACTGAGATGATTTAGTTTTCCAATGCATTGTGGCTCCTGGGCATAGATCTCCCACCTTTGACTTTTTGCAGAGCCAGTCCCTGTTAACTTTAATGAAGCTAATGAAAATATTTACATGTTGAAATATTGATATTTCTAGCAACATTTCAACTGACTAAAAGAAAACAGTGATAAACATTTTCTCTGGCTTTCCAAACAGTTCTAGACCTAAATTAAGGAAAAAATATCCTTGAAAGTAACAGAACGAGTAGGTTTCTTCTTATTTCCTTTTCTTTTTTTGTATATATATACATATATATATATATACATATATATATACACACACACACATATAAAGGGAAAAGCTCTCTCCATCTCTCTCTCTCTATATATATATAAAAAACAGCTGGGGCAGAAACAAAAGGCAATAAGAAGAAACCACGCTTTGAGTCTTCATTACTTTGGGAAACATTTAGTAATATATTGCAACTCTGCTTAAGTTGGATGAAATGCTATTACCACAGTTTGATGTTTTATAACTTAGAAATTTAACAAAACAAAGGCTTCCTTTCTTGATGAGCAGCACCTTTTGACAGCAATTTGGTTTTTAGCCAAAAAGAAAATGTGGATTTATCAGAGTGCACATTCTTTCAGTGATGTTCCTATTGAAACTAAATAAGAATGTCCTTGAAAATCCCAACTGCTGGCTTCCCTATAAATATATATTTTCATCACCCACCTGCCAGTAATGGTTAATTTAATGCAATTTATGCATAGAAGAAAATCCCTTCCTAGAACTATGAGGTGGAGAGGCTATTAGCCAGGTTCATAGAGAAATGGTAGTTTTGTGGAGAGACCTTTAACCTGAATAGCTGAAGCCACCTCCACAAACTTGATTAACCCCTATTCTCATTAACACAAAGAAGACAACTAACAATATATAATTTTTTAGTTCTCTTACAAGCAATCACCTCTCTATTCTCTACCCTTCCTAAGACACGATGAGGTTTAGGGAATCTATGTGATTACAGCTGATGAACTTTGGCTGATGTTTTGAGGTTGTTTTTTTGAAAATGGTGGCAGTGTGTGATGCCCATGTCTACCTTACTGATAAAGCTACTATCAGTATATAAGTGAATTGATTATTAAGCCCTAAGTGAACGATTTATGCATTCAAGAGGTTGACAATTGCTGGGAGATGCTTCATCAATCTTCTGTGCAGGTGCCTCCTGGCAGAAACAGGATGGAAGGACCGAAGTAACAAAGACAGGTTTAAAATTATCTGGATAGTTGTAATTAATGGACAGAATTTGAAACTGAGCAGAATATGGGAAAATATACCCAAGTTTTTGCAACAGGAGAGTTGACATAGCTGTAGGTCTGTTCACTGGTGAAGGAAGAAAGCTAGTCTGAAAAAGAAAAATGAAAAAAGGAAGAAGTTGTGGTCTAGAGTGGAAGCATTCTGGACAGCTTTAGACCAAAGAATTTTCCAGTCTGGTTTTGAGAGGCAGGAGAATATGTTTCTTGCACGACTTTTGATTTTTCTGCATCTAAATAGATATTGTTTAAATCTGAGGCAAGATCTGCAGATGTTACAACCACTGCATGCACTTGAAGATCTAAGTTCTATGTCCTAGGTGTATTTCTTACATGCAGTTGTATGCAAAGCTGTGGTATTGTGGAAGACAGCACTGTTCATGCCTACTGATGAAAAGCTGGATTGCAGATTTCCTGACAGAAAGCTGAGTTCAGCAACGTAATAACACAGTTTTCTATTTGAAAACTTATCCCGAATAGGAGTGTTCTGAAAATCTAGGCCACAGGAGAAAGCACTAGATTTGCCTCCAGCAACCAATTTTATGTTCTTCCCAAAGCTTGTGGATGTCAGCAGAGTTGGGTAAGCATGTACTGGAGCAAGATTTCTTTAAGAGATTCTCAAGTAGTCAGTCCATTCTAAGTCTTTGACTGTTCTAGAAGTGAATCCACATGGCTGTTGAGAAGGGTGAAAATTGTAAGCAAAGAAAATCTGTAAGATATCGTGTGCATATGTTGAAATTATGTCCAATGGGAACCTTGTTACAATATATAAAGGCTGCTTGATGGCACTTACAGCAGTGAAATCTGTGCAGCTTTAGGAATCACATCCATATGTTTTTGGAAGAAAGAAAGATTCCCAAAAGATGTCTTGTTGGGTTTTGGGATAAGAAAAATCTCTATGATGTTACAGTCCAATTTTCTGTATTACCATGGCCACAGAATTTCATCGAAGAACTTCTGCATTAAGTGCAGCTATGTTTGATTGAGCTAGCTAAAGAACATGAAGAGAAATTGGGGCAGACAATTTGTTATTTTCTGCCTCCACAGAGTTCAAAATAGGATTTGCAAAAAGCAATTGTGCCTCCTTCAATTACTGCATTACCTCTAGCACAGAGACTGCTGTAGAAAAGCCTTTTAATGAACGATTTTTGTAGAATTTAGGGTGTCTAAAGTGCAAAGCCACAACAGAGTGTGGCTCTTAATGTGGCGTATGAGCATTATGTTGCTTGCTTTTTCTGTCAAAGTTGGCATGTATCAGGATGCAATAAAAGAAAAACTATTTCATTCAAAATTAAATGGAGACTTTCAATTAAAGAAAAGACTCCAGTCTGAAACCATAAAATCTATTGAAACTTTCTGTTTTAGAGGAAATGTACTAATTGCTAATGGAAGAGGTACTCTAAACAGCTGGCTACTAGTTAACTATTATGTATTCTAGTAGGATTTGTGGTTGGATTTTTTTTTTTTTTTTTTTGGTCATTCCTTCTCCTGAGAAGATCTGGAGAAAAGAACAGAAAACTATTGAAAAGATTTGCCTTTTATCTTTTGAATCAGTGTCATACTAACAAAAAGATGTTTTGAAGCTTTTAACCATTAATTGACAAACTGGTTTTCTTTTGACATAAAACTTGTCAAGGCCTTGATTGTTGTGAAGCCCTCGTGATAGATTCTGGCTGGCTGCCTAAGTACAAGGTCTCCGAAAACTAGGATAACACTTTCTGAAACAATTTGGCCTTATCCTCCATAATGTCATTTAAACAAACTTAATTGACTAAAACTCATTTTTCTATATTCTGTATGTGGTACTTATTTGGGAGAAGAGGCCTTTTAGGAACAGACCCTAAATGGTAAAGTCTGACCTCTACTCAGCCTTAGAATTCTCAACTCTTGTTTATTTACACAAAATAAGCCAATATTAACTGTATTAAAAATCACTGTAAGCAGAAAACCTGTTATATGCTCCCATTTTCCTTTAGTGAAGAACCTTTAGAATAGGTCCAAACAAAGACTCTCTGAGTAGCACAAAATCCACACACTTCTGCAGTAAGAGTAATCATTATCTTGAGGTAATTGCCCATGCATATCACTCAGTAAACTTGTTCCATACAAAAAGAATAAAAAAGTTTTAGATTGGAACTTGATGGGTTTTTTTGTTGTAGTGAAACTACACTGCAGATAATTTTCTTAAAATGATAATTCTGGGCATGCTCAAATTTACACATCTACAGAATAACAATTTGCATTTTCTGTTTCTCTTTAATGGTAAACAGTCTTGGTTTTGAGTGGATGTAGTGTGTCAAATTAAAAAATGCATATATGAAAGTTCGAAACTGTTCTCTAGCACTTTTTCCAATGAATATGACAACTCTGGAATGACAGTTTCATCTCCAGGAAGTCTTTGTACATCAGATGGTAAAAAAGTTCTTAACACCTAATGAGTTTTGAATGGCCCACAGGACATGAGTTAGTGATAGTACCTCTGTTGAGGTGTCAGTTTGAAGCAGAAGGCCCTTGAGGTTCTGACAGGCTTTAATGACCCTGACCTGCTTCACCTGCCCCTCTCCCTCCCCCCAGTCCTTGCCCACAGACCCAGAGGATCTGCTTTTCCATTGTCTTCATCAGTAGCACTTATGCAGATGGTACCTAAAAAGTATTATTTCATTATTATGATGCACTTATTTGACACACAGTGGGAATGTGCAGTATACTTGGGCCACATTTTTACTTTTTTGGATAGGATGCCGACTAAGAGTGTGTCTTGTCATTCCATTGTGCTACAGAATCAAAACTATGGAGTGGTTGTGGCAAAGAGAAGTCAGAGAAAACTTCTATGAAGGAAAAATGGTGCTGCCAGTGATGCTGTTAGGATGCTGAAGTACCTGGTGATTTTCATGTTCTTTCAATGTGCTTCATCTGTATAAATAAAAATTAGAAGCAGAGGGAAAATTACCACTGAGAAAAGGCTCAACGCTTAGTACCAACAGGAAGAAAGCATCTGCCATCACTGAGAAAAGAGATATACAATCTTTTTAGGGCTGTGCTGGCTATAATGTCAGAACAGAGTGTGATGGTTTTGTGTACTGTTTATTTAGTGATGCTTTTTTCCTAATATTATTAAATGGTTTGAACAGTATGAAAGGTTTCTGGTATAACCCCTCCTTTTTACCCAAGAATTTTAATGTATTTTACAATTAAACCTATTTTTTAACAAATTTTAAAAGCACTCAAATACCAAATACACTAATGAAAGATGTTACAGAAATTCCTGCTGCCAATAGTAAATAACAATATTGAAAAGGTCCATGTTAAAAGAATATTAATATCTGATCCTTCATTTCTGGCTGAAAAAAGGACTGTATTTCTATCCCTGTTTTCTCACTGCTTCCCTCTCTTTTACCCTTTCCATTTCCTCCAAGAATAAGAGGTGCTGGTTTAATCTACAATACAGGCCTTTATGCATCTCAGGTCATCCAAGAAAAATGTTCTGTGTTGGATCAGCTCTACAGCAATCCGGATATTTGTCTCAGACATATCTAAGGGAGAAGGTCCTACCACAGCAAGGAAAGAACTAATATTTTTTATCTCCTAGAAAGACAAAAATAAAAAATGCTTTCCTTCCACACCAAGCACCTTGCAATGCGAGAAGTTGAATATTGTATATAATTAATATGCCTTTATTTTATCTTACTCATTTATAAGCCGTTTAAGACCATTTTACTAACTTATGGACAGGCTAGTAATTATAAATTTAATACACCTATAACCAAAAGTTGCCAGACTTGACTGTGGCGCAAGAGGATCAGACTAAAAGGCTGACACATTGCTATTTTTTCGGATTAGGGAAGCCTGGATACAGGTTTCCTTCCATCATTCCTACAATGATGCTAATCCCTATTTTGTACAGGCCTAAGGTTTTGCAATTCTGTTGCAGGACAGCGTCTATACTAAACGGATTTTCCATTCCTGCTATCTGCTTAGCAGATTAGTTATAGGAGAGTACTCTATAAAACAGTCCATGCTTGACCTCCACAGAATCTTCAGCTGTCTTGAGTTTTTCCAGTAAAGAAATTTCTCAAACATTAATGACTAGCAGCGGAGAAAAATTAAAACCATGCCTGTGTTTTACTAACCACATGTTCATTTTTCCCTTCTGAAAAGGGAGATTCCAGTGGCCCAATACAGTTACGGCAAGGGAGCTTCTTAATGTAACCCTTAGTTTAATCTACTGTGATGCAGAATGATAATGACATAAAACTAGTAATAGTAAAACTACATTTAGAAGTATAGCAGTAATATAGGAGATGCTATACAGTGAAAGAGCATCAAGTTGTCTCCTAGAATATCCATTTTGATTTTTTTTTCCTTTATTTAGTAATCAATTCTAGTATAGCCAGAAATCATTAGCTAACTTTAAAAACATTTAACTCACTTTAAAGCCATCCTGGCTCACTTTAACTTGTTGAGTTAGAGATTATGATAGAAGAAGAGTAGTGCTGAGGAGGTACTGTGTCTTTTCCCCTCAGAGAGTTTAAGATATTTCATGGTGTGATACATCATCCATAAACAATGATTCTGTGAGTCATGCACTGGAAAACCCATGTATAGTGCATTTGGCCTAGGATAATAGTAAATATGACAGCTTCTCACCAACTATAAGCCTTTATTGGCTTCTCTACCTCTTGCCTGAGCAGACCCTTGGTATCAAGTCTAAGACCATTTTCTTAATATTGAGTTCTGTCGTACCATCTTAGAGTCCTATGATGTCATCTTGTTTTTGTTTTTCGCTTTGCAACATAATATACCCTAGTTCTTCCTCTTACCATTCTTCTTACATGTTAAAATTCACATTGTGATGTTTTAAAGACTTTCCTTGTGAGACTGTAATCTCTGTGCTGAGTTATGGATGAAGAAACAGAAGGTAGGACATTCTTAGTCCTTTCAAGAGAGGAAGGAAGTAGATCATTTTTAGAACCGCTTTTAGCCTCTTTATTATGCAGTATTTGATACTGAAATTTTTGGTTTTCTCAAGTTAAAGGCTGATCATTTGCTCTGTCACCTCTGTGCAGCTTTTTGGACAAGCTTTTTCACAGAGCCCAGTTTTGGATGTTCTTGCCAAAATTGCACTTTCTAAAAATTTATACCAGAGGATGGTCAGAACTCACATGTGCTCTTCCATCTGACAATCAGTTTATAGGGACATATGACCAGAGACTTGATAAACAGCCAGCTGGAAGAAGTAATATCTTACACAGCATAGGAATGTGGGAATAAATAAACCGAAGGGCCAAAAATCCTCACCCTGGGGAACTGTGGAACTGGCACTGCGAGATTGTTGAGTTAATACATCCTCAGAATGAAAGGACGTGGGCTCAAGCCACACGTAAATACAGATTGAGATCAGGTAAGAGTTTTGATTGCATTAAATCCGGTAAGAAAATTCCATGAAAGCTACTGTAATTTCATATATTTAAAATCTGTTCTCAGTCAAAGACCAATTAATTTCAATAGAGATGCATATATGTGTGTATATATATATATATATATATACATACATATATAATTCCTTGAAGGAATTCCCACAGTTTTGAATGTTTTTTAAAATCCCTATTTAAAATATCACTGTACTGGAAAATTATTTCTGTTTGAGACAGGGTGGGAATTTAGTGGTAACAGCACTACATAAATATTCTACATATACAAGCTTATCACGGAACATGATTACCTTACTCGAGTTTGTATTCTAGAACAAGCACATCTGCACAAGAAGTTATTCGGTAAGAATGCTGCTTTATTCTTCAAAAATTCCATGCTCAGTCAAGCCTTCAGTCAAATCAGCGCAACTCTGTGTGTAGATAAATCATCAGTCTATCCCTGCTTACATTTACAGTAAGTCTATATGTTCCCAAACGCAGCTGATAGATATGGAAAGGTCGCCTTTGTTTGTAGAATAAGCATGGGTCTTACAATTCCCCCACCATGTGAACCTATTATTTTTTGTTTCCTTTGAAGACCTTATGAACTGCATATCCTTCATATTTTGTGTTCAGTGTTGTTAATAAATTAATAAGTATGAAGCAGAAATGGAAAACCTTTTTCTTTCCTTGTTTGCTGAATAGCCATGAGGGAGAGTTTGTCTAACAACGTTCCACCAACTTGAAATAAAAGTTCATGAGAGAAAAACAAACCTGTTTTTCTTTTGGAAAAGAAATAAATAAATCTTTGCACTAGTTCATTTTTCCTCATTTAAAAGAGTGTTAGCCCTTCTAAATATAAAGCTTTTCATTTCTTCACGTAGTCTAAGTATTTTCATTTGTCACTTGTATTTTTCCTTTCATGACTGCTGCCTTTAAAAAAATAATGTCCAAACTTCAGAACTTCCACTGTTAATTTCTATCATTTATCTCTGTTACCAATTTAGCTGTGGTTATTTTTTAAAAAGTAAATAGCAATTTTTTCATTTAAAGTGAGACACAAAACTAATGAATGTGTGTAACTAAGACTTGCTGCCTGTCATTTAAAATATCAGTAGTAGTTCATATGTAGTTAAATCTATTCCTTTTCTACTTTGTGTAGTTTTTGTACCCCCCACTTTAATATTCTTCTCCAATATAGAGTTTGGCACTTCAAGAACAGACCGGGTGGTCTGATTAGCATCTTTCTCTGAGCAAACAAGTGTATTTTTTTATTCATTTAATCCAATTGAGCCTAAAAGTTGCCACTACCAAATGGCTACTTTCTTGTTCTAGGAAATTGTGCAGTGCTGGTGGTTCTGGCATGTTTAACATGAATTTGCCCTGGCAAGTTGTCAGAGAGCAATTCTGAAAGAGTGCATGAAGACTGATCTGCCTGCACCTTTAGCCTCAGTGCTTTCCCAAACAGGTTGAACAAAGAGGTCAGTAATATTATCACACTGACTGTTGTCATGCTGTGGGTATGAGTCCACATCACTGCTCAAAGTCGCAACAGACTATAGGAATCAGGCATTATGCAAGTATTCAGTGATAAAGTTTTTTAAAAATGTGCAAGCACCAGACCAATTGGTTTTCTTGCCTGGGAAGTCATGCCAGATATACAAAAGAGCATTAATGAATAAGGTAATTCATACATTTCAGATACGTGCTCTTTCTTTAAGCATGTATTATCAGCCTTAGCAATCATTGGTTGTTCTGATCTATGACATGATAAAAATAAAGATATAATTAGGAGTGAAACAGTCTGTAATTGTGTCACTGCCTGCCCAAGCTCAGTATAAATTTTGCAGAGTGTCAGCTCCATGGCATTCAAGGCAGAAGCTGCCTAGGAAAAGATCATTCCTAAGGCCTGATTGTCTCTCCTTTGCAGATGTGGGATCAGAACCAGCACAATCCAAAGCACCTCACCCTAGTAAGCACACCATCTCTCAGCAGATTGTAGCAAGGGGACAAGACAGTAAATGATACGCTTAGATCTAGAGATTTCCTCAGGGCTGTCATGCTGACAGCACCTTGACTCAGATTACAAAATACCCATTTCTTTGTTCCTCTAGTGTCCCTTTTTAAAGTATATGCTAAAGAAAAATATTTCACAAATCGCCGTCTACCCGAGTCTTCTCTGGTTCAAATGTTATTCCCTTTTCTTTTGAATTTTCTTTACAAAGAGCTGTTTCCCTTTAAATCAGAAGATTTTATGTCTGATATCAAAATACCCTTTTTGGTTGTTCACTGTCTGTGTACATTGCAACATGGTGTTTCATTTTAAGGAGGAATTATCTTTGGCAGGCTTCTTCTCTTCAGAAATATAAAAGTTGATTTGTTCTACTTAAGATTCTGTGGGTTTTGCTAATAATTCATTTTCCAAAGGAAAAAAAGTAATGGTTTGTTGGGATGGCCTTTCTCATCAGAAGGAAGTTTTTACTTGTGATGTGGTTGGCTTATACTGGTTGTTTTGTGATTTACCTCTAGTTTAAAAAAACAAGTTTGGGATTTTAAAGAGTTGGAAGGAAAAATACATACTTTTTAAGTCTAATGTTTGTCTAACCATTAATGCCAATCACATTCCTTCTCTTACAACGCTGTTACTTATGCTGCATTTTGGCCCTGTCTACCAACTCCCCCATTTCAAGACTTTTCAATGGGATGGTGCTAGCTCATCAGCAGTGCTCCATTGGTTACAAACCTTCTTCTGATTTTGCTCTTACTTTATTCATGGCCAGCTAAAATCCACTTAGTCTTGTGCCAAAATTCTTTTAATTTAAATAGTCCTTCCTTTTCTTCTGCTAGCATTTTAAGTAACACAGTTAGACAGCAATCCTATCCTCTAAGCTTTTGTTATAGTAGACAAATCAAGCTTGTTTAATCTCATTTCATAAAATAAGCTTTCCATTGCACTGATCTTCCTAGTAGTCCTAATGCTCTACTTATTCTACTTCCAGTTAATCTCTCCTGAATGCAGGTAAGTAGACTGTGTGTGGTATTTCAGGTGAGCTCTCCCCTGCGCTTTCCATAGTGCTGTTAATTTTCCATGTCTCTGTTGGAGGTTACTCCAGTTGCCTGACACCTGCGATCTATAATCATACCGCATTTCAGAAGAGCCTTATTAATACTGAGAAATGATACTTCTGTATCTGTATCTAAGCCATGTTAGCTTAGAATACTTGCTTTGTTTTTATCAAGGTTTTTTAGTGTAGTGTGATCCACCTTGTATAATCCCAGGCCGTGTCTTAAAAATATCCGCTGGATTCACCTTAAATAACTCCTTACTGAATTTTAAACCAATTTGCTTTACTGCCCCTTCTATTACTGGGATCAGAACGATGAACGTAAAAATCTCAGGCTTAGTTCCCCCTGCCTTAGAGTAGTTTGTTTGTTCTTTTTGTGGCAGTCTTGTTCTGGTTAAATTTGGTAGATAGTCCTTGATACTGATACTGATATGATCTCTCGTATTCCAGAATTCTGAGCTGTGGTGAAGATTAACCAGGCTCCCGGAATTCAGAGCTGTAACAGATGTAATTTTCTTTCTACTTCACTTGATTTTCATTTTCTAACATCATTCCTGTTAGCTACGTACCTTTCACCTCATACTCTGTATTTAAATTAATGCAACATATCAGTTTGAGGTTGGGAACATGCCTGCATTATCCTTAATCTTTGCTACATTCCTTTCTCTCTTTGATTTTATGTATGTAACTGAAAAATATTTTTATCCATTTTAATATCTTTTGCAGAGCCTAACACAGCTTCTCTTCTGGCAGTTCTTGTTTTACCTCCGTGCTTCTTTGATAAGGACTGATTAGCGAAGAAAAGGGATTTTTCACACATTATTTTTGTTTTTATGTAATCTGTTTATTGCGGTGATAGTACATCCAGTTATGTCTGTGTTATATTTCAGGTTTCTTTTTCTTTTCATTTCTTCTCTGTGTTTGCAATAAAGACTCTTGGCCATCTTAACATGCTTGGCTTTAAGTAACAAGTCTCCATGCTCAGTACATTAGGTCCTCAGTCCAGCTGACCTGACCACATCAGTTTGCCCTTCTGAAATTGAAACTTTTAGTTGAAGACTTACTTTTGTTTAATGTAAATCAGTTTTGTCTGACTTGATCCAGAGCTAACTTCTACAAATGGCTTACTTCTAATATTCTCATTACATATTAGTAATAGAATA
This sequence comes from Centrocercus urophasianus, assembly GCF_019232065.1. NCBI lineage: Eukaryota > Metazoa > Chordata > Aves > Galliformes > Phasianidae > Centrocercus > Centrocercus urophasianus. The sequence goes on from NW_024884722.1 coordinate 20,876,867, forward strand.
TTAAACATCTTATTGTCTCTTTTTGTTTCAGTGAGGGTTTGATGAAGTGCATTCAACATTGCATCCAAAAATAATGGGGTGTTGCTGTTGTGGGAAGATCTGTAGTCCAATCTATGTCTAGATTTGCAGCTACAAGCAAATGCCCTTCACCACTACTCCAGGGGGAAAAAATAGCCATGTCGTGTTGCACACAATGGGTCCTGCCACAAAGAATGTCAGAATCTAAGATATTTTCCATGGTTTCTTATACTGTAGGGAGCTCTGATAATACTACCACTAGAGTTAAGCTGAGCTTTAAATAAATAAATAAATAAAAGAGAGAAATAGCACCTGCACTTCAGCTCCTCTGAAAATCATTTTCTTGCACTATAAAATGGATTAGTCTCTAGCCAATCTTTAACTTGCTTTTGAGTAGGTATGCATATATAGCCCACTGTTCACTCTGCTCTGCCTCCCATTCCATGTCTGCATCTGGCCAACAGCGGATATGAGTATGTTACAGCTGCTAGCTATACAGTATTTAACTTGAGGTGTAAAGGTTTGTGATTTAGCCCTGGAGGTCCCAGGTAATGAGCAAGATGATTATTATTACACTTCCAGAATTGTATGTACTCACATTCCTAAGGAGAGCTTGTGATGGGGGTGTAGAGAGCATAGTTTCCTTTTATCTGTTCTAAAGCACACAATTCATTTCTTTCCAGAATTGAACTATTACAAAATACATCAAAAGAGACTTCACAGAAATACGTCTGTCCTCACTTTAGTGTTTGCAACAAGAAGACTGGGGTAATGTTGCACAAATGAGTTTAACATTTAATAGATGATGAAATAACATGGTTATGCAATGATTGTTTTCAAGATGAATATATAAAACTCACCACTTGGTTCTGCTACTTCTCAAGTCAGTGTGTAAATGAGTCACTGTGTAAACGAGTCACTGTATCCATCCACACACAAACTGGGCTAAATACTAACCTAAAAGTGTTATTTGTTTCAGCCAGTTTGATTAGCTATCAGAACAGATGTAGGTATTTTTCAAGGTGCTCTGTACTAAAAAAATAATTATTATTATTATGCTGTTCTTTACATATAAAGTCTCTCTTTTTTTTTCCCTTTATTACTTGCTCCCTAATTTAAAGGATTTTTAATTCTTCTTGTGGTTTATTTTTAGAATTATTATTCCATTATTTTCTTGGAAGACTGCCTGGTCAAGTCTTCTTAGTATAAATAATACATACAAACTAAAAATGCACACATTTCACCATTGCTGAAATGCAGCAATCTTTTAGCTAAAAACTTTGAAAGAGGCCTGATGGGGCAGCTGTGGCCATTAAATTCCCTGTGTTCTTACTACCTTGGGAGATATCAGCTCAAAGTTGACTGCACGTGTGTTACAATGGCCAAAACCCACTTGTGTGTTCTCCTTTCCATCTAAAAGCGTGTGTGTGTGTGTTTGAGGTCATTTTTTTTTACCTGTTTACTTCTGATCCACCTTGGGTGATCTCTTCAGATTTTTGGAACCTTCTTGTCACAACTGGAAAAGCAAAATTCCCACAGTTTCCTCTGTGGAAATCCCAAGTTCCTTCACGAGTTGTCATGGAAAATAAAACTGTGTGGAACATACTTAATTCTCATTAATACAGAACTTGAATTTATAAGGTTTAGGACTTTCTTTTGTTATTATTATTATCATCATCTTTTTGTCCCAGGAGAATTGTTAGAAAACTTTTTCTGATGTCAGATTGACGAGAATTTCGCACCAGGTTTTGAGTTTAGCATAGGTGTATGTTTAACAGCTTAAAAGGATAAATGTGAAGTGACACGATCCCATTAAACAGCAAGCACAATTAACCATGTGGAACATGGTGTTTATGCAAGCCTAACTGTTTTTGTTAGAAGAGTAAATATTTTCTTCTGTAGAGTTTTATTTTTTTATTCCCTTATCTGTGATATGGCACATAGGCAGCTATAATGATACACAAGTATCTTCTCTAATAGGGATAAGCTATACTGGTAACATTTATCACTAATGGTATTCAGCATTATGTGTACTTTGAGAATATCTACATGTAGGGGGAATTGTACCCTTCTAACTCAAACAGCTTGGAAATAGTGTAAAAAATGTGTTGTCAATTGAGGAGGTAAGACGTGCTTTAACACATCCACAACTCATTTAACTCTAGAACAAGATGGTGACACTCCTGGTAGTCAGTTTGTTCAAAATTTGTCAGTACCTGATTTGTAGATACATCAACGACTATTTGTTGCTCCACCTAATGATACAGTTAATAAACTTTTCTTTCATTTTCTCCATCTGGTCTAAATTCCATTCTCAGTTTTTTTATAAACCCATTGATGTAAGTAGGATATCTGCTTTTGATCAAGAATGGCTTTTTACCCTAACTCTGTAAAGTCAGCATGAAGACCATAATTAAAAATGTGATTAGTTCTCTTCATAAAATCTCTTTGACACCTCTATTGGAATGCAATTAGCAGCTGATCCTTCTGAAAAAGAACTTATTTCTGCTCATCTGTTTTATCTGGAACATATTCCCCCAGCCTGCTGGTGCAATATATATTTAAGGAAATTGTAATCTTGCAAAGGGAGGGGAGTTAGGAGGGTAGGGAGAAGGATGTCAAAAAAAAAAAAAAAAGATCTTAACATTTTTGAGTCATAGGCTGAAGTATTTTGTTGTGGCAAATGGCTGTACTATTATGGGTTTTTTGTTGTTTTGTTTTTTGTTTTTTAATGGAGTCTCAGAAAAAAAAAAAAAATCAGAAAAATGCCAGTTGGGATAACTAACATTTTTGACTGCTTTTGCCTCTGTCTGTTGGTGGCTCCTTGTGGAGCACAACATTGGTGTGGGTGAGCAGCAATAGGATGGGATGGATGATCTCTCGTGCTTCTATATGGAGTGAAGCAAACTGACAAATACCAAAAAGGAGAACTGCATTACCATGCAATGCCAACTCTTCTACAAAAACCTCATTACCCCTTTTATTTGCTGCGTAATCAATGCAGGCGGTGTGAAAATTTTAGTAAGGCCTTGCTAGGCAAAGGTTGCTGTCCCCTAACATGCAGTGGTGCCTCGGACTTGCTTTAAGAAGGGATTACTCGAAGGTTTCTGTTATTTATCTAACAAGTTAGTGGGTACAGATCAGTGTTGCATCGCTGTTTTACCTGAATAGGCGAATATCCAATTCTGTAATTACCGTCTAGGATGCAAAGGGTAAGTTGAAAGTGTTATCTCTTTTTCGTGTAGAACGTTTATCTCTTGGGTGAAGGAAGACTTGGTGGGAACCTGATTAAATCTCCTTCTGAGCGCTGACTGGGAAACCGGAGCTCCAGGTTTTGGCAAGCTCCACAACCAGCAGATTTAATAGTCTCGTTCCTTCCTTCTCCTTCCCCCGGCCTAGTGCATTTTTATGCAAAGTGAAATGCCTTCAAAGGAGGGGTGGGGATTTTTCCCGCATGAGAATAGCCCAGTGATTAGGAGCCCTAATAAGCGAGAACTGTGGGCTTAAGACTTCCAGATCTGAGAACTGATGTGTTCTGCATTGAGTGCTTAAGGCATGGAGAAAAAGCAGCAGGTGATGTTGGCAGTTCATCCTTGCTGGTAGGAGAGAACATCTCCTCCAGAAAGGATTAGGCACTTTGAGCTGCACAAGACGGGAGATAGGTTTCCTGCAAATGTCAGCTGGATATCGGTTTCAGAATTTGGTCCTAAAATTACTGACCTGAGTGAAACCACATTGTATTGCAGCTGCAAATGTGTGTCTTGTGATGGCTGACAGGGTGTCAGGAGTGGAATCACTTCCACAGTGTATTCCAATCCCAGCTCAATGGATCCCTCTAAAGCTGTGACAGTGGGATACACTGTGCCAGAGGCTTTCCCAGCCACGGGGCTTTGCCTTGGAAAGAACTGAGCGGTCGGGAATCCCTGGTTCTGCTGGGCTTGCCAAAAACGGCAAGGCCTTTTGGTGATGACATGGTCACCAGGTGACTTCCTCAAGGCCGGGCCACCCCAGTCAGTGCTTCCTCCCTGGGAAGGGGGGAGTGGACAAGTGCCCCAGCAAAAGGAGTGGGCTGGGCCGGGGCTGGCAGAGCTGGGAACCTCGGGGCTGGGCTGCAGGCGGGTAACCGATTGCTACTTCAGCTCAGCGTCTCGGTCAGTGGGTAGCAGCGAGTGTGAGAGGGAAGAAAGGCTGGACAATCAAGGGTGGGGCACAAACGCTGAATCTGCAATGGGAAGGGTAGGTTCGTATTTACCGGCAGTTCTGCTGTCCTACCTGAAACCTGCATATGTCTTCTGTCACCTCCAGTAGTTATCTCCATCCATTTAACAAGGCTCTCTCATCACCCCCATGCCTCCAAGTGCATCTGTGCAGGGCGGACACAGCCCAGCTGGGTCCGGCCCGTGGGCAGCTCCGGAGCCGCGGGGCTGGAGCTGCCCGGTGTGGGCTGCGGGGCGGCTTCGGCTCAGGGCGGGGTGCAGCCGGGGAGCACAGGGCGATCTCTGGTATTGAGCAAGTGGACCTTCACCTGGTGGACCCAGGTGAAGGCTGGTTGGGCGCAGTACTCCTAAAGAAACTAAGAGGGAATGGGAGAAGGGTTTGTGCAACCTGGAGCCTGTGTACTTCTAAGGAGAATTAAACTTGCAGTTATACATCGAAAATCCTTTCCTAAAAATAACTGCTGTCCGTCCAGTAGCGGTAATGACTCACTCCATAAGTGTTCCTCTGTCTGTTTGATCTCGGTCGCTCAGCAGCGTTTCACCCCTCCACCCCACCCCCGGTTTAGAAACAATGGGGAAACGCGTTGCTGGGATTCGTGCTAATTTCTCACCGACGATACAGGGGCTGTGTTCTGTAACAGCGCGGATTATTAGAAACTTGTAATTTGCAGTTCGCATTTGCCATCAAGATCACAGCAGGGAAAAAAAGGAGACTCGAGGCTGTGGTGGCTTCAGTAATTCCCCTTCCTCGCTTTCATGCGACGATGGAAAGAGCAACGCTTTCAGAGCAAACTTGCTTGAGCGTAATATACAGTGACTTCAGAAAGTGCAATAAAATCAATTAATGTTGCAAAAGCATTGGCCAAAAAGAAGGCAGCGAGAGAATTTATGGAAATGGAATGGATTTACAAGCATTTATCCTGCGACTTGATAAACAGCATTGGGAAGCTGAGATGGGGAGAATAATTAGTCCCCAGCCTCGGTGAATTTTGGCAATTTATTGTTATAATTTTATTCTTTCGGCGGTTATTCAAATTTATATTTTAATTTTGTGATGTGAAGCGCGGGGGGATTAATCTGAACTTTGGTCTCGGCTTCCTCGGGAGCTGCGTTCCTCTGACATTTTCTGCGCTCGCGAAGCGAAGCGTGATCTGTCACTTGCCAGGGCTGCTCCACACAGAGAGCTCATTCTTCGCCGCTCTGCGTGTCTTTTAAAGGCCTTGATCATTGGCCTTGGTAAATAACGTCTCCGACGGGGGCAGGATCAGCTGTTCGCCTCCCTGGGCGCCAGCATTTTCTCTCCCTTTGATTTCCGAGGGCGTTCTCAGCAAAACTTTGGGAGAGCGCTGGCGGCGCGGCGGCCGCAGGATGCGGGGCTGCTGAGCTGCGCCAGCGCCGAAACTTTTCTGCTCGCTCGCAGAAGTTTGCAGCGCTGTTATTACAGCAGAAAAGAGACAACATCTACCGTGGAGCAAAGATTACAATTTCCAGAAGTCAGAATTTATTACAGTTAAACTGTGATAAGATCCCATCTGTTATGAACACATGTAGCGCCAATTGTTTTTCATACAACTGCAATTTATTTACCCTTCAGACTGAATGAGATTACAAGAGTGATTTAAAAAAAAAAAATCACCAATGCCACATTTCCCCCGCGTGGGGGGGGGGGGGGGGGGGGGGGGGGGGGGGGGGGGGGGGGGG